>NC_136606.1:20275701-20733201 GCF_910589615.1 Taurulus bubalis | reverse complement strand
AGCAAAGACAGAAGTAGCAACACTTCATACGGCGAGTTCAGAGACCCGACAGGCAGACAGAAGTCGTGCATGAGACCATCCGGAGATTTGGATTTGGGTCTATTTTGCTTCCATAACGTCTCCTTTCAGACTCGTGGAAAGAAAACATCCAAAATATTCATTTAGGTGTTTTACTACTTTGTCTACTTACGTCTATAGACTTATCCTAGAAAAGGTTACCATCAAATAATGCCTCATTTACATATTCAAACATAACATTTCAGAAAACGTGTAACAGAAAAAGACTGATTGTCTTAATGTCACTAATCAAAGGGAGTTTCATGGTGACATCATTAGTATTTCTTTAACTCTATGCATTAGTGTCTTCATGCGTCATTTTACTAAACATACAACTGAAGGCTGTTTGTTCTCAGACTCTGATCCAGAAACACATCATCACTTCCCTTCCTCAGCAATGTTCATATATCATTCTGGGCCTGATTTATACAACATTTTATTTCTAAGAAATATGCTGAATTCGAAATAAATGTTGTGCTATTTTCTGATTCATGTAGTGAAACAAAGAAGTTCCGTCGGGAACAACCTTCAACCCAATATGTCAAGAAAATGACGTTCATCTAATGTTCCCATTTCTGTCCTGGAAATGTTTGCGAAGAACCATTTGATTAGATCATTTCACATTTGCATATATTAACATAACATAACATTTTTAATAGAAAAAAGCATTTCCTTCATGTAAGTAATCAACCAGGTCAGTTTCATGGTGATATCTATTGGTCACATTATTCATCATATTCACTGCAGAGACCAAAATGAGTTAGGTGGTAAGCACCTCAATCCATTGAAAGAGCATATCACTTATTAAAACATAAACATTAAAAAGAGATGAGAAAGTGTAAAGAAGTAGAAGGCTTATTATACCAGGAATGATTTCAGAACTGAGGGAGAAAAATACGATAATAAGTGGAGTCAGTGAACACACCACTCTGAGCGTTAGGCTGAGGCTCATAAAGCACACAGGCGTGTTCATATTCATATTAGTTTTGCAGATTCTTTTCATGTGTTGTAAACATAAAGAGACTGTTGTGTATCCAGCTCTGCAGACACAGCTCTGCAGACACGGTCCTGATTGGGTGTGGCCGTGCCTCGTGGTGGGCGTGGTCATGCCTTGGGGTGGGTGTGGCCATGCCTCAGGGTGGGCGTGACCATGCCTCAGGGTGGGTGTGGCCATGCCTCAGGGTGGGCGTGACCATGCCTCAGGGTGGGCGTGACCATGCCTCAGGGTGGGCGTGACCATGCCTCACGGTGGGCATGACCATGCCTCTAGGTGGGCGTGGTCATGCATCATGGTGGGCGTGACCATGCCTCTAGGTGGGCGTGGTAATTTGTCTTTCTTCTTATCTGGCATTTTGTTTAATTTTTTTATGATATAAAATTGGCATACGGGTTGGTCTCTTAAAGGTCACGTCCACATACAACACAACTGCATTGTCAAACCTATTTTCTCCCAGATTACGTTTGTTTTTAAGTAATAATAAATACGTTTATTAAATGAGAGCATAAGTCAGTGTTGTGGGATTTCGTCAGGAAAAGCATCATAAATGAGTCGGGCAGGATATCACAGGACGTTGCTGAAGATATGTTGCTGTCTGAAGATACGTTGTTGTGTGACGATACGTTGCTGTGTGACGATACGTTGCTGTGTGACGATTCGTTGCTGTGTGAAGATACGTTGCTGTGCGACGTTACGTTGCTGTCTGACGTTACGTTGCTGTCTGAAGATACGTTGCTGTCTGACGTTACGTTGCTGTCTGACGCTACGTTGCTGTCTGAAGATACGTTGCTGTGTGACGATACGTTGCTGTCTGACGTTACGTTGCTGTCTGAAGATTCGTTGCTGTGTGACGATTCGTTGTTCTCTGACGATACGTTGCTCTCTGACGATACGTTGCTGTGTGACGATACGTTGCTCTCTGACGATACATTGCAGTCTGACGATACGTTGCTGTATGACAATACGTTGCTGTGTGACGATACGTTGCTCTCTGACGATACATTGCAGTCTGACGATACGTTGCTGTATGACAATACGTTGCTGTATGACAATACGTTGCTGTATGACGATACGTTGCTCTCTGACGATACGTTGCAGTCTGACGATACGTTGCAGTCTGACGATACGTTGCTGTGTGACGATACGTTGCTGTTTGACGATACGTTGCTGTCTGAAGATACGTTGCTGTATGACAATACGTTGCAGTCTGACGATACGTTTCTGTATGGCGATACGTTGCTGTATGGCGATACGTTGCTGTATGGCGATACGTTTCTGTATGGCGATACGTTGCTGTATGGCGATACGTTGCTGTATGGCGATACGTTTCTGTATGGCGATACGTTGCTGTATGGCGATACGTTGCTGTATGGCGATACGTTGCTGTATGACAATACGTTGCAGTCTGACGATACGTTTCTGTATGGCGATACGTTGCAGTATGACAATACGTTGCTGTCTGATGATACGTTGCTGTCTGACGATACGTTGCTGTCTGAAGATATGTTGCTGTCTGAAGATACGTTGCTGTCTGACGATACGTTGCTGTCTGACGATACGTTGCTGTCTGAAGATACGTTGCTGTCTGACGATACGTTGCTGTCTGACGATACGTTGCTGTCTGAAGATACGTTGCTGTATGACGATACGTTGCTGTCTGACGATACGTTGCTGTCTGACGATATGTTGCTGTTGATACGTTGGTGTATGACGATATGTTGCTGTATGGCGATACGTTTCTGTATGGCGATACGTTGCTGTATGGCGATACGTTGCTGTATGGCGATACGTTGCTGTATGACAATACGTTGCTGTCTGACAATACGTTGCAGTCTGACGATACGTTTCTGTATGGCGATACGTTGCTGTATGACAATACGTTGCTGTCTGATGATACGTTGCTGTCTGACGATACGTTGCTGTCTGAAGATATGTTGCTGTCTGAAGATACGTTGCTGTCTGACGATACGTTGCTGTCTGACGATACGTTGCTGTCTGAAGATACGTTGCTGTCTGACGATACGTTGCTGTCTGACGATACGTTGCTGTCTGAAGATACGTTGCTGTATGACGATACGTTGCTGTCTGAAGATACGTTGCTGTCTGACGATACGTTGCTGTCTGACGATACGTTGCTGTCTGAAGATACGTTGCTGTCTGAAGATACGTTGCTGTATGACGATACGTTGCTGTCTGACGATACGTTGCTGTCTGACGATATGTTGCTGTTGATACGTTGGTGTATGACGATATGTTGCTGTTGATATGTTGCTGTATGATGATACGTTGCTGTCTGTTGATATGTTGCTGTATGATGATACGTTGCTGTCTGACGATACGTTGCCTCTTTGAGATCGCAGCTTAGAAATGGCCAGCGTGGCACAAGAGGTTAAACACTATAACGTTGATATGAAACCTGTGTTTTGCAGAAGCTTTCATTGCCAATGTGGCGTTTCTGTGGGTTCTGGGTTGTTGCAGCTCACGGCCCTTTGCTGCATGACCTCTCCTCTCTTTCCGGTTTCTCTCTCACTATCAAAAGGAAGCTGTAATAAGAAAAGAAAAAAAAAAATTATTATTGAGTTTACAGGAATGAATGAGAACAAATATTCATCATTTTACCACCAGAGGTTGTTTCCCTGTCAGTAGCATGTGGACCTCTATGGTTAAAACATACAATGTACAGAAAACAACGTGTTGCTCCTGGAAGTAGAGGCAACTTGGACAACTGTCTCCGTGTTTCTGAACACTACAGTCTTGTTCAGGAGTGCTTTCTGTCTCTGGAGCTTCTAATCGGTTCCAGAAAGAACATCCGTATCTGCAGTGTTGTGCCTGTTTAGCTGCTGCAGACATTGATCATTAGGGGGAAAAGAAACCTTTAAAAGGAAGCAGTGTCACCTCTGCTGCAGCAGACCTCGCTGCATCTCCACTGTCAAGACAGACCATCTGCCCTGCAGTACAATAGCCATTAGGCAGTGGAACCAGCGTTTAGCTGGGTCCCTGCCAGCATCCATTTTGTCAGCCTGAGCACACTCCACGAGGCTCGCTGAGTGCAACAGAGTGCATCAAAAAATAATTAAACACTTTTTCCAGGGTGATGATGCAAGCAGTAATTAATTGCCTGTGCATTCAGTAATGTTCATTAATGTGACTGCCACAATAATAATGCTGTCTACCAAACTGTCTCATCTCTCGTTATCTTGCTTCCCAAAGTTTCCTGGTGATGATATCTGCTTGTTGGGAACAACTGGCATATCAATAAAATAAAGTGAGCAATAGCTACAACACTAGCGTGTGTACGGTGGACGCTCGGAGGCTATCAACATGAGTTTAGTTCATCTGAGTTTACCTGAACTGCTTCATTTGAGCTCCACTGCTCTGTGACTTTGTTGTTGTTGTCTCAGTTCTTCTTGCTGTCAGCAACCTCCAAGCTCGGGGTCACATCCTTCCAAAGCAGCCTGATGGCAGAGCGATGCATCTGTGCTCCTTAAACAGTGTGAGATGTCTGGAGTGTCTTTTTCACTTTGATGCAGGAGAATGTCATCTATGAAAGAACTAGATGAGTTGAGTCACACAAGAGGAAAGCTGCTTTACTTTATTGGGAGGAACTCCTCTGTCAGGGTCAGCGACAGCACACCGCCGTGAGGAGCAACACATCTCATTTGTGGTTAGATGTATTCCAGAAGTAAGAATTGACTCACAACTATACACAGAAAGTATTCCCCTTTTAAATAATGACATGCATTTATACAGAAAGAGGTGGATCTTTCCGATCTTTCACAGCTAGATTAAAGGCATTTGGTTGAGTTGCATCTCGTCCAAATAAAGATGGAAAACCTTTTTACTCTTTTTACTCTTTTCAACCCCGACCGCTCATAACAGATCACTGCTTGCGTTTGACGTGTCACAGTAACAGCCAGGGACCCATAATATTTACAGGCCAGTATTTCTCATGTTTGTGGCTCTTTGAGTGTGTAGAAAACAGGATTATGGTTCCACAGGAGGTCACCCACAGGTCTGTGGAGGGAGGACGTCTTGTCGGGTTGAACTACCATTGGAGCTGACAGCAACCGGCTGGCGCCTGTCAATCAAACAACAAAGCAGACTTTCATCAAGTTTCATAAAAATAAAAAAAGACTTGGTAGTTTCAGCTAGTTTTTATCAAACGTTACCCGAAGGGGATGACAGTACATTTGTTAGGGACTTTTTCCGCAGTGGATTCATTCACATTTGGTATTATTTTGGGCAGCGGGACGAGAGTAGCCACATAAACTACGACTGTGTGTTCATGGTAATGAAGGAACATGGCACGCAGTGCCACAGTGTGGCTTTTTGATTTGTGTCCAAAAGTTTTAAAAATGGAACTCGACATGACACAAAGGAAAAAACAACTTTGATACACGCACGATAGATTCAGCAGATCATACAAATGACTAAATATCCAACATTATAGAATATCAATATCACATATATTATACATCATAATATACCCTTGAGACTTTGTGTCTCTGTCGTGGACAAGGACTGTCCATAAGAAGTGTTGGAGGGATGAAGGCCTCAAGTTCCTCATCTTGGCCGTTTACTTTGTTTATTGGAACAGGAATATGAGACAAGCTGTTATACTGCTGAAAAGACATGTTTAGGCAACAGAAATGTTAAAGTAAGCTTCCATGTACTGAAAACCCATTGTAAAAGTTCTAAGAATAACACAATCACAAGCTAAAGCGTCCCCTGCTTTATGGTCTGTTTGACTCTAAATGACCATAATGTACTAAATGAACATCATGCTGTATTGAAGAAGACTAGAAACTAGAGATTGAGACATAAACTCATGTTTACAATGTTTACTGAGAGAATAAATCAAGAGAACTAGAGTCATATATATAGACTTCTATACAACCAGAGGAGTCGCCCCCTGGTGGTCAGGAGAGAGAATGCAGCTTTAACACATGAAGCATATACTTCTATACAACCAGAGGAGTCGCCCCCTGGTGGTCAGGAGAGAGAATGCAGCTTTAACACATGAAGCATATACTTCTATACAACCAGAGGAGTCACCCCCTGGTGGGCAGTAGAGAGAATGCAGCTTTAACACATGAAACATAGACGTCTATACAACCAGAGGAGTCGCCCCCTGGTGGTCAGTAGAAAGAATGCAGCTTCACCACATGAAGCATATACTTCTATACAACCAGAGGAGTCGCCCCCTGGTGGGCAGTAGAGAGAATGCAGCTTCACCACATGAAACATAGACTTTTATACAACCAGAGGAGTCGCCCCCTGGTGGCTATTCTACTCTAACTGTATGTTGACATCTGTTAGTGGAACACAGACCACTAATAGGTTAGATTAAGTTATTAGAGCACCTTCATTATGACTATTTCAAAAGGTATTCCTGCCACTTGCTTTACTACCTCCCCAAACAACCATCACAAGCTCCCAGTGAGTTCTGGTTTTCAGCACAGGAGTTAGCTTTAGGGCGGTTCAGAAGCAGAACTGCATTTCGTCCACATACTGTAGATGGATGGCTATTTTTAACAATAATAAATGTAACTGCGACACCACACACATCCGACAAACATCTCTAGCCTGCAGGAGTGAGTGTTTGATACTCAGTAAAGGTTTGTAGTTACCTTGAACAGCAGCTGGGTTCTTGCAATATCACAAGTTCACACAAATTCATCTTGTAAGGCTCCAAGTAATGCGTTTGTGTCCAAACAAATCAGCCTCCTGTGAGGAGCTGGCTGCTGTGTGCTTTATGGGTGTTTATGACCATGGCCAGACGCTGGCTTTTAGAAATACAGAGGTCCAGCACTGAAAATGTGTCATTTCCCTGATCCAAATATCTGCTTTTTAAGATGTTTTGAGAGTTAAATGTTGAACACCAGCTGTAAGATCATGTTAGTGAACAGAAGTATAAATTGTCTGTCAAGCAGTAATATATGAGAATCAGGTTGTTGCAATGAATGACCCACACTACAATCAGAAATACACAAACATCTGCAAATCAGTGTTGAGAGTGTTTAATTTTAGTGTTTCAGTAAATCATAATCTGTATTATTGTTCTCCATCACTCTCTGTATTCCCTCTCTGTCCATTTCTCTGTGACTCCTCACTTGTCTTCCATGCAAGCTTGTAAAAAAAAACAATGTATATGAGAAGAAGAAAAAAGAAAAACATTGTGTCTGTGCCAATGAGAACCAAAGCAGAAGCTCGGGCGTTCAGGCTGGAAACCTGGGCTCCATTATAGACACCGTTATTCCATCTGTGTGTTTTGAGTTTGCATCATTGTCTTCTACAATTTACAGGTAAGCAAAATGTATGTTTTGAATAATATATTTACACAATAATGCTATATTTGTACACTACAATTATGGTAGGTGTGTATGAGATGTTCTACTGACTAAATGACATGTTTTGGCTCCGTGTTAACAGCACAGAGGTATAATGCTAATCTTACCCTGGCACTATGGGCATTCCTGTTCTTCATATCTCATCTCCATCATCTTCTCCCTTTCTCCTTCTCAGTCTTCTCATCTTGTCCCGTAACTGTTCTCTTTCCAAAGCTGAGCTTTTATTGAGAGTCATTTCGATTGAGTGTGTCTCAGTGTAGAAGAACTATGTAGGTCGGAAGTTAAACTAACTAGCGTTAACGTTGTATTACCAAGCAGCCACTAGTTAAACTGTCTAGTTACTTGAATCACGCTTCACAGATAATGCTGCCTGTTTGCTTTCCTCCAGTTATTGACGTAATAAAAGGAGCACCGTGTTGACGAAAGAGTTTTAAGTAGCGACAAGATCATCCTCACAGGAAATGAACTACTTGGTTGGGGTTTAGAAAAAATATTGTGAAATACTTGGTTAGGTTTAGGGAACAAAAATGCTCATATAGGTTTTGGAAAAGACCCTGAAATACTTATCTAGGTTTAGGATAAGACCCTGAACTACTTATTTAAGGTTAGGAAAATATCTTGAAATACTTATTTAGGGTTAGGAAAAGACCCTGAAATACTTATTTAGGTTTAGGAAAAGATTGTCCTTTGGGTTAAAATAACAGCAGAAGTGCAGGTCGTAACGTCTGGTGACTTCTTGTTTCACATGGAGACAAACACCATTCTCCTGGCTGAAAGGTTGGTGTTGGTTAGACCCATCCACGTCCCTGTCCGGCCCGTGTGGGCTTTTTGCTGACTTGACACTTCCTCATTCAGAATTTTGGAGTATATCTATGCATTACGGTGCATTATTTTTTCGGAGTATAGCTACGAATGCTGCATGAGAACAGCCTGACGTAAGCCATAATGGTGATCAATGACACTGAAGGCTTTTCTAGATGGAAAAGTTGTTTCTGCTTTTCAAATGACTGGCTTTGGTGATACGTGAGGTTCCCAGGGTTCACCCAATCATCTGCCAGATATTTTTTGAAAGTGCCTGCTCTTTCCCAAAGAGTTTCCAATGGTTTTGTGTAACAACCCGTCTGACGCGTCAGGTTCGGTTTATAGTAGAGTATTCCCTTAGAAGAGCTTCAAACCTGTATGTCTGTGGTGCAAACTGGACATTTGTAAAGTTAACTTTGACAGTCAGTGCTTGCAGGCAACATAATACTCCATCAGCTCAGTTGCTCCACTACACAACGTTACTGCCTTACTTCACATGACGTGGTATCATGGCAGTGCAACTTAACAGCTGCCATAACTCTATCCAGCTCCGAGTTGTTCAGCCTGTTCTCTCTAACGCTCCATGTCATTCCAGATCTAGCTATCCCTTCTGTCCTGCAGTAATCGATATACTCCTCTGTTCCTCATTCCCAAATTATTCCTGTCCTGCAGTGTATAAACCAGCCCACATCCATTGAGTCCTCATCACATTGTCCTCATAGTTTGACCCTTGTCTATCTTTGAACTCATAGTTTGACCCTTGCCTATGTTTGATCTCCTAGTTTGACCCTTGTCTATCTTTGATCTCCTAGTTTGACCCTTGCCTATCTTTGATCTCCTAGTTTGACCCATGCTTATCTTTGAACTCCTAGTTTGACCCTTGCCTATGTTTGATCTCCTAGTTTGACCATTGAAGATCTTTGATCACATAGTTTGACCTTTGCATATCTCTGATCTCATAGTTTGACCATTGCCCATCTTTGATCTCATAGTTTGACCCTTGCAGATCTTTGATCTCATAGTTTGACCTTTGCATATCTTTGATCTCATAGTTTGACCCTTGCCTATCTTTAATCTCCTAGTTTGACCCTTGCAGATCTTTGATCTCATAGTTTGACCCTTGCATATCTTTAATCTCGTAGTTCGACCCTTGCCTATCCTTCAAGTGAAGCCGACACAAACGCTGACGCTACTCTTCACTGTCTGTGTGGTGCATTTGGGTTAGAGTCTGTTCTGTGCTACCACCACGTTACAATAGGTCCCTGCTATGCACTATGTAGCAACGTGTTAGCAAGTGGGCTTTTATCCACCTGAAGGATGTAAATCCCATCTTCACTCTATGTTTTAGTCTGCACTTAATCCTGAATGTGTCTTCAGCTGCTGATTGCTCTACTGTTTTCACTCGCTAGTCTCTAACTGTCTCTGATTGCTGCTGACCCCAGTGTTGGGCTGCATTGGGTTTATCAGAGCTCATTCACAGACAAACACCAGATTGATAAGAACCTTCAAGTTGTGGGTAGTTGTGGGGGAGATGCAGATTGAATTTGGACGCATTATAAAAAGATAAGGATTAGTGCAGCTGTAATTGTGGTCACAAAGCAGCAACAATGTCTTTTGAAAACCAACCCAGAGATTACAAAGCTCCATTTGGGATTCCAATGGCAAAAATATAGCCTTTTGTATGAATAAATAAAATAAATTGTAATGAAAACAACAACCTTCTCAGCATGTTTACTTTAGGTTTTTATTGCACGTAGAATGTTTCCTCACATCTATGGCCGAGCTGCAAAGCAGTCACGGATGAATTATCATGTGGGTCATCATCGTTATCAAGGGAACAGGGCATGTCTGCTCTGAGCAATGTGTTGAGGTATAAAAGGACCCCAAAACATTGCATGAAAAATTCATGGCCGTTCTTCGACCGCAGCTCCACTGCCGTTTGGTAGAAGTCTCCGGGTGCATGGAGTGTTTTGCGGGTGGAGAATGCGTGGCGCTCCATGCGGCCCTTTTGTTACTCGATCTGACTGCTGCGTCTTTTTGTCACTGTCGCTAGGCAACTGCTGAATAAGTGCTAATGTTATCCTAACACAACACAGTCAATTGTACAGTTTAAATGAATGAAAGCAACTAACTCAAAATATAATTTGACTGATTAAGTTGCCTCCTTCCTGTAACTATGGTGGATGAAGTCGCATATCTGCAGGCATCCTGCAGAAGCCACTGCAATGAGGTTAGACATGAATGCACCTTTTTTACGTTCGGAGTTGGCGATGTTTTCGTCTCTGGTTCTCCAGGGCGCTCCTGTAAAAACACCAAGCGCTCCGCTCCGCAAAGCAGCGCTTCACTCTCATTGAAAACAATTCAAAGAGGCAACCACCAACTCTTCTTCACAATGACAGTGTTGAAAAAGTGTGAATTATTGCCATATGGCAGCTTATATATATATATATATATATATATATATATATATATATATATATATATATATATATATATATATATTATAAGCTGTTGCTGTCGGACTTTTGAAAGCACTTTATAAACAAAAAAGGAGTTCAGATCTTTCTGAACGCTTCTATTAACTGATGCAAAAGTAGCCACGTGGAGCTATAAAGAACAATGAGGTGCACTGTATTGAGAGGCATCGCTGTCCATTAAACTCATGACAGGTGAATTATTATTGTGAGGCCAAGATGATTCACACCTTGAGCCACTGCTGACTGTTTCTTTTGCTTTCGACAAAGTTTCAAAGAATTAAAGGAAAATTTTCATTTGTTGCTTTTATCTTTTTGTGTTTTTTACCATTGGTAATAGCACTGTGCTCAACAAGGTTATTGCTGAGACCAACAAAATAGAAGAGAACTATTATCCAAACAGTTTTACCTCCGAGGTCAGTGGTTCATATAATCCGGTGTGGCTGTTATTTACTGTGGTACACATCCTGTCGCCCCGTCTGACCTTTCTTTTCTTGCCCTGGGTGACGGCCTTAGACATTTTCCCGCGTCGCAGCGATGACTTTACAACGTTACCGTAACCAATGGAAACAGGAGGCTCTGCCGCTGTCCACAGGTCTTCTTACAGCAGACTCCCTCGTCTCTTCCCTCTGGGAGTTGTCTGTCTTGCATGTGTTCTGGTCCAGTTTCTTCCAGGACTTGGTGGCATAACCCATATTCTTCATGAATGACTTCACTTCAGTTCACAAACAATGGGCATCATCGAAGAACTTTAAAACAAAATGGTATCAAGGGGATGTGCCAGTCACAGAGATGGATCAGGGAATATGTTCCATTATAGGTGCTGTTACGCTGCTGAGCGCTTGAGGCAGCTGTTAACTCGGGAACATTTTACAGCAACTATGAACTGTACAGTCAACTAAAAATGAACCAGATCTAAGAAAAAAAAAAAAAAACATTCTTCATTTGTTTTTCAATTTAGCTAGAATAACAACGCTGTATTTTCTAGATTTACTGATGTTTATTTTAGCTGATTTTGGAACCTTTTTAGTATTCAAATGTATTTAAAGTAAGACATTGTATTCCTTAATCACATCTTCCGTTGGGAGTCCTGAATGAATACCGCGGGTCCGTTTAACAGTTAAAGAAAACAGACATAACATTGTTTTATCACGGTGATACTTCATTACTAATGTATTCAAATGAGTGTGTTCTGCATCTGTTCCCCAATATGGTAATGTTACTCCTGCTGCCTCTGTCTATATATATATATATATATATATATATATATATATATATATATATATATATATATATATACACATACTGTATATATATACAGTATATCTGTCAAGGATGAGAGCTCTTCCTGAAGTGTGACTATTCAAATGAGTGTGTTCTGCATCTGTTCCCCGATATGGTAATGTTACTCCTGCTGCCTCTGTCTATATATATATATATATATATATATATATATATATACACATACTGTATATATACAGTATATCTGTCAAGGATGAGAGCTCTTCCTGAAGTGTGACTCTTTCTTATCCAAATCAAGGGCCTGAGCATTCAGGGTGTTTTATGTTGCACGGACGGCACATTTGTGATCCATCCTATATAAATTAAATTGACTTGACTCGGGGCGACTCGGAGGCCACAGACGGACACATTGTTTTCTGCCACAGCAGCGTTTTAATGACCCAGGAGGCGTGTTCCATTGAATGCAAGGTTGTCGACGGTAATTGCTCTCTTGTGTCACGCAGCTGACCTTTGACAAATGAGATATTGGTGTGTAATCAGTATGTTCTGAGCAGCCCTCTCCCACAGTCCTCCATCTTATCAACAATGATTGAGGCAAACACTATCAGGGATGATGGAATAACCTGTGAGGCTCTCTGTGGCTATAATGCAAAGCCAGTCACACATCAATGAAAACATCTCATCAAACATTTACGATATCAGCTCCGCAGCAAATCCATTTGAATACGCCGAGCCGCAGGCACAATTACAACCCATGATGATAAATAATCTCTTCAGCAAAGTTACAGGGACACATTGAGGCATTGTGTTTCTCCTAGCCAATGCATGTGACGAGATAATTAATGGCAGCATGATAATCATGACACCGTTTCTTTGTTAATGCTTAATTACCTGTCTATGTTTTTGTCAATGTGACGCTGTAAACCCTAGGCCTTAGCTCTGTATGTGTTTAATCAAATAATATGGAGCGACACGGAGCAGGAGACTGGGACGTGGATGAGTTGACAAGTATGGAAGATAAAAATAGTTAGAATATTAGTTCCATGCATACAGGAAACACACTTGGTTTGGTTCAGGCAACAACAGTACTGGCTTAAGTCCACTAGGTGCTCTTCCAGTGGAGAAAACTAAAGGCAGAGCACCTATGGGTGCCCTTAACTGGAAACAACGTGATGCTGCTCCTCTCCTTACAGGTGTCTCACTGTCTAAAGACCAACAACAAAAGTTGGTCGTAACTATTCAATGTCAATAAGTTTGAATGAACTAGTTTTGGTCCGGATGCTCTGCAGCACTTCAATCGAAGGTCAAAGGTCACGCGAGGCGCCGAAACAAAAGAGCCAGAGTGGCGTTTCTTAAGTGTGGAAGTTACATTACCAGGGCTCTCAAGTGTCACGCATTGAGCGTGACTGTCACGCATTTCGGTCCTAAGTCCCGCCCTCCCGCCACACATCGTATTTCTCACGCTGATAAAAACCTCTAGGCTATTTAATGTGCCGCAGCGCACAAACATGACCTGGTCGCAGCCCTCACCGTGGAGGAATCAAGCACGTCTCCCCGAATCCCCTGCCAATCAAAAAAAAGAAATGGGCGACACGAATAGCCAATCAGAAAAACGTTTCTGTTGTATCTGGGTGAAATGTAATCCCGGCCGCGCCTCCGGGGGGGGTGGGGAGAGAGAGAGAGATATGTCACTCTTACCTGTCTTAAAAACTAGAGAGCCCTGCATTACGTCACATCAACCAGGAGAGCGGTGCACACAATGACCGTGTTGTTGTTCTAAGAATAGCAGGGCAGGTAGTGGTGTTGTGTTAGTTAACCTAAAAACTAAATCCACCCAAGTATCTACGTTTATTTTGTTTATTTTGAAAAGGGTCGAATGTAAGGAGAGAAAACTGACATGCAGTCCCAGACAAATCCAAAACTGACACTAGAGGGGAACCCAGAGTGTCTCATGTTGAAGCTCACGGCCGCTAATCTGAACTGTTGGGAGTCAAAATGTGTTCATATCAAATGCTATATTTGCTTTTGAAATCACTCCACTAAACCGAAAGTATAAATTCAGCAATAAACCTGGAAGTGTTGGACGATGACTCATCATAAAGGTTGTTCTTGAATCCGGATGGTGCAACACTGCAAGTGTTCCTGCTCACGTGTCCCGTGGGGCGCACATAGATAAGAGCCCATGTGAAGTGGTTTCAGAACAGCTCTGCTTCATACTGGGGAGCAGTGGTTCTCAAATGGGGGTCCTTTACAAATCCTTTGCAAATTGTTATTTAATACATATTCAATACAATATAAGTGTATGTTCATAAACTTAATTTGATATATTCTATATTAAATTAGACACTGATGGCACAGCGCTGTGTATTACATCTTTTTTTCAACCAACAATGATTTCACGCTGGTTAGAGGTACTTGGTTGAAAACATATTTGGTAGGGGGTACATCACTGACAATAGTTGAGAGCCGCTACTCTGGAATAATCTACACAGTTATCTCCAAAGGTATTCCCTCACTTGTTGTTGCATCCGTTGCTGGTGTCTGATATCCTCCCATAGGTGTTGGGACCTGGTGACTGGAGAACAATACAATGCATGTCCATACTCCTCAAGCTATTCAGTGTTCTGTATGGAAGCATCTGTAGTAGTAATAGTTGTTCACCTCACTGATCGTATAAGACAAAAAGCAGATGTTTCCATGCAGCATTAAAGAGTTAGCAGTGTTCCTCTATTGAAAACCTGCTCTTATGGGGAAAGGGCCAAAGAATAGTGCGCTAGATGTAAAACAGGAGGATGGACCTCTGTGAGTCCACCGGGTGACAGGCAGTCCTGCATCATTAACCCAGTTTGTTGTGAGGACCTGCTGCCATTGTGAGGTTGTGTTTTTGGCACGCTGTGTTATCAGCAGTGATGGGGAGACTGATTGCAGCTACACAAGGGGGAGGAAATGTCCACAGCCCATCTATCACAGCCTCAGATAAACAGATGGAGGACTGTCTGCAGTGCAGGCGGCCTCCCATGCTGACCATTAAAGGGAGGATTCAATGGATCAGGGACAAAAAAAAGAAGTTAAAGATGCACTCCAGGCAAGATTCTCTGTAATGTAAAATAAGCCTAATCATTCAGTATAAAGGGCAGCCCCAATCATTATCAATCCAGATGTCATAGTCACACTGTTGTCCCACATTAAAGTCTGGTATCAGTATTCTCATTGGTTCTTAGAGTTAGAACCATGTCATTGATCATGAACCTTATCCCTGTGTATTTATCATAGCATGGCATGCCTACATATCCAATGATGTGCTCTCTCTATCACACAGGAAGAATCAATCCATTACCTAACCCTCGTCCCGTGGCAATTTATGCTCAGACATGGAATACAATATCCATACCGGTTTTTATTAGTGTATAATTGTCTGAACTAAGAATCGTTGTGTTGTTGATTGCTCAGGCTGAGCTGAAGGCCGCCATCGTTCCCCGACAGACTTTGAAAAGGAGGGTTGAGCACAGGGGTATATTCAGTTTGTTGCCATCTGCCACTACATGTTTAACGTATCCTCGTACAACGGTGCGTATGATATCCTCCATCATGAAAAGTTACACTTTATTTTGTGTTTTCCTAAGAAAGCCAGCAATACGTGTCAATTCCCGCTTGTTACGTTTCACAATAAACTTCCGTCTCACAGGAAACTCAGAGCGGTTTAGGCAACAACACTACTGAGTTAGGTTTAGAAAAAGTCACTGAAGTACACAAGTTACGTGACTAAATAAATGAACGTTGGCTTCTCGTGTCTTATGGGAAACAAATGGCGGTCTCCTGGCTGAGGGGCCGCAGTGTGTTAGACCAACACACTGCATACAACATTCTGGTGCTGTACATGACTATATGCTTTGATTCTGTACCTATAGATTTACATTCAGAGCCAATGCAGGAAGAAGTTTGTCCTTTCATGGAGTGAGATGGACAGTGAAGCTGTGGATGGTACTGAAGAGACCAGTCTTTGTTCAAGGGGAACTCTTCATCCCAAATGGAGGTGTGGGGTTTGAAAGCAGTGGGGCTAAAGGAGGCAGTAGAGGTCTAATGAATGGTGCTATTGAGTAGCATTGTGGAAAAGGGAAGACCTTCACCATTCCAGTACAATGGAAACCACTTAGAGCGATCAAGTCTGTGGAGGTCAAATTGATCGCCATGTGCAGATGATAGTTAAAACCAATCTTTTTTGTTTTTATTTATTTCTCCTGCAGATGACAATATAATTGGCATTATTACATGTAATACAGGAACACAAAGTAATGGAGTAATGAGACATTGCTTCTCATTGCGACAATCATTTCACGGCATAAATATGTCATGAACCAGGACTAAGCGGACTGTCAGCCCATTCTCACTCTGGTGTTGAAAACACTACCACTTTCATCCACAGGGGGCGCCAACATCAACACAAAATGAAGAAAATGTACAACAGCTTAGGAAAAATAAATAAACTAATGTATAAGAACACATTTAAATATGTGTTATTTAAAGAGGATTATAATGCCTGCATGTTGTAATGTAAACACACATCATGTTCACACTGTCTGCTGCCTGTATCGTCTCAATACTCCTCCACACAGTTCCACTGGCTGCAGCCGGGACATGACAGTGTTTCTCCACATGGAGGTTTAGGAGCTCTTTTACCGTGATAATAATCTAGTTAAAAGTTACAAAATCTAAAATTCAGGAATCTGAACCGGAATCGGGGAGAAATGGACGACATCTGCAACGAGTCAGACAGTTTGTAGCTCCGTTAAATAATGCTATTCATATCTCTAGCTCAGTTAGCGTTATGCATAACATCTATTCTGCATGGGTGCAAATGGTGTTGTTGGCTTCCGACACCTGGATGCTAAAGCATCTGCCTTTTTGTGTTCTCATTGGCAATATGCCAGCATTGAAGTGCATTAACTATTACAGAAAGAATTATGGCCAATGAGCCATATTTATTGAATAATCAAAAGTATTCATTATCTTTTTGCTTTCCCTGCTGTAAATAAAACATAATGAACTGTGACCCCAAAACTGCGAGGTACCAAACCAGAGTTTAGTGTTCCGTTCCCACCGCAGTTTTATTCACTTAGAATTGATGAAGCGCTGCTTCAGTTTGATCTGTTATCTAGGATGAGGGTTTGGTCCAGACCTGCACTCCCACCACAGCAACATACGTGTTCTAACCCAAACCACAGCAACATACGTGTTCTAACCCAAACCACAGCAACATACGTGTTCTAACCCAAACCACAGCAACATACGTGTTCTAACCCAAACCACAGCAACATACGTGTTCTAACCCAAACCACAGCAACATACGTGTTCTAACCCAAACCACAGCAACATATGTGTTCTAACCCTAACCACAGCAACATACGTGTTCTAACCCAAACCACAACAACATACGTGTTCTAACCCAAACCACAGCAACATACGTGTTCTAACCCAAACCACAGCAACATACGTGTTCTAACCCAAACCACAGCAACATACGTGTTCTAACCCAAACCACAGCAACATACGTGTTCTAACCCAAACCACAACAACATACGTGTTCTAACCCAAACCACAACAACATACGTGTTCTAACCCAAACCACAGCAACATACGTGTTCTAACCCAAACCACAGCAACATACGTGTTCTAACCCAAACCACAGCAACATACGTGTTCTAACCCAAACCACAACAACTTACGTGTTCTAACCCAAACCACAGCAACATACGTGTTCTAACCCAAACCACAACAACATACGTGTTCTAACCCAAACCACAGCAACATACGTGTTCTAACCCAAACCACAGCAACATACGTGTTCTAACCCAAACCACAGCAACATACGTGTTCTAACCCAAACCACAGCAACATACGTGTTCTAACCCAAACCACAACAACATACGTGTTCTAACCCAAACCACAGCAACATACGTGTTCTAACCCTAACCACAACAACATACGTGTTCTAACCCAAACCACAGCAACATACGTGTTCTAACCCAAACCACAACAACTTAGAACACGTATGCTGCTGCTGTAAAGGTATTGATGTAGCAGCATTGGAGGGCACAGAGAAGGAATGTTGTCCTGATCGGGGCTTTCAGGTTTAGTTCTGTGGTCGTGGACGACCATCAAATGTCATGTACATCACAGGGAGCTGAACTCTGTGTGAAAACAACCTACGCTTTGATAGTTGATCCACATAATGTTTAGAAATGAATGTAAAACTGTGATCCACGTGAACCACTCCAGTACACTGTGGATCAGAGCATTATATGTGTAGCAAATGCTTCAAGTCAAAGTGCAAAAACGCTGCTACGGTTACCTAAAACAGTTGTGCAGCTATATTTGTTATAGTTGTTGTTTGTATATCAATTAGCTTTAGAAATGAAAGTGTAACCGAGAGAGCGATCACACACACACCTACACACTGTGTGTGTGTGTGTGTGCGCGTGTGTGTGTGTGTGTGCGCGTGTGTGTGTATGTGCGTGTGCGTGTGTGCGTGTGTGTGTGTGTGTATGTGCGTGTGCGCGTGTGCGTGTGTGTGTGTGTGTCAGGACATAGAGTTAAGACAGTAACGACGCCGCTGTAAACAACAGGTTTATTCTCCATGCTGCCGTCACTTCCTTGTGGGACCCGTCTTCCTGTCCGCTCTGCCGCTCGGGGGACGGCTTTGTTTCTTCTGCAACTTTGAGATGTTTAAGAATGTTTGTGCGTGTGAAAGCAGCTCAGCCGAGCCACTTAGCATTCTGGGTCCGCCTTTGACCGCGTGTCAATCCGTCATTAAATCACCCGGAGCGCCTCCTCTGCTCCCCGCGAGGCGAGGACATCGATAAGCCATCTCCAGCAGCAGCGGGTTAGGCTGCTGGATTGATCCTGATTATCCTGATGGCCGTGTGCCATGGCGCTAAAAGGCCAGATCTATGGAATGGAAGTCGTTATCAGATAAGGGCTGATGTGTCTGTTCCTCACGCTGAGGCTCATGTTGTGGCATTATGTGCTCAAGTTGATGCCGCAAGTCTTTCCCGATTTGTGTAAACAGCATTATGTTCACGGAGGATTGTCTCGTGTTCAAACCCTTCACATCGTGGCCGACGCCAGCGTCCGAGCTTCCATCGTGAAACATGTCCGCACAGTCACACAGTCGAGACAGATGTGTTGCTGTAGACAGATGTGTTGCGTGATGATTGGTGTTTGGTGTGAACAGAGCTGGAGGCCCTGCGTGAGCCGCCTGGTTGAACTGTGAGTCTCTGACACGAGGAGAGCCCACGCAGAACCAGGCTTCTGCTGCCGCTGCTAACACCGCTGCTGCTGCTGCTGCTGCTGCTGCTGCTGCTGCTGCTGCTTACACCGCTGCTGCTGCTGCTGCTGCTGCTGCTGCTGCTTCTGCTGCTTCTGCTGCTGCTTACACCGCTGCTGCTTCTGCTGCTGCTTCTGCTGCTTCTGCTGCTGCTTACACCGCTGCTGCTTCTGCTGCTGCTTCTGCTGCTTCTGCTGCTGCTTACACCGCTGCTGCTGCTGCTGCTGCTGCTGCTGCTGCTTCTGCTGCTGCTGCTGCTGCTGCTGCTGCTGCTGCTGCTGCTGCTGCTGCTGCTGCTGCTGCTGCTGCTTCTGCTTCTGCTGCCGCTGCTGCTTCTGCTGCTGCTGCTGCTGCTGCTGCTGCTTCTGCTTCTGCTGCCGCTGCTGCTGCTGCTGCTGCTTCTGCTGCTGCTTACACCGCTGCTGCTGCTTCTGCTGCTTTGGCTGCTGCCGCTGCTTACGCCACCGCCGCTGCTTACGCCGCTGCTTACGCCGCCACCACCGCCACCGCCGCCACCGCCGCTGCTTACACCGCTGCTGCTGCTGCTGCTTCTGCTGCTTCTGCTCCTTCTGCTGCTTCTGCTCCTTCTGCTGCCGCCGCTGCTTACGCCGCCACCACCGCCGCCACCGGCGCTGCGACCACCGCGCTGCCGCCGCCACTGCCGCTGCCGCCTCTGCTGTTGCCGTTGCCGCAAAGAGCTTTATGTTATGTCTCAATAAATGTTTTTATTTTTTTTATTAAATGTATTTGTTTATTTTGCAGGGACAATGACACTAATCAACAGTAAAACTGTAAGTGAGCCAGAGTTAGTCAGAGAGGCTAATTTTCATCTCAGATTTTTTCATGGCATAAAATATTTATTTATGTCAGAGAGTAAACATAATTAGCTTGTACTCTATTAGTTAAGGGAGTTATGAAAGTCACTTAGTTTTCTACAACAATGACCTGATATATGACACCATTGTTTAATGATGTCCACAGAAAGACATTAGAGGGCTTTTATTTATTTTTAAAGAAACAGGAAGTGTTAATAAAAGTTATTCTACATGGATATAGACATAAAACTGTTGCGAGTATGAAGCCAATATACTGTCAAAAGATCATCATTTTAACTGACTGTTTAAAATATGTAAGACCTCAAGTTCCCAGACCAGTCAGGAGCCGGACCTCTGCAGCTCAACCTGTTAGCACAGAAACAACTGCAGGAGATTCCAGGAGCTCCGCCCACAGGCAGCGAGGCCCAGAGGAACCAGGTGACCCGGCCCAGAGGAACCAGGTGACCCGGCCCAGAGGAACCAGGTGACCCGGCCCAGAGGAACCAGGTGACCCGCTCTGACCCTCCAGCTGGGATAATACTGCTCTGCACGCTGAAGACTTCCTAAAATGACATCAGGCACCAAACACCGACTAGACTGAAGAAAACCTCAATGCTGGTGCAGTAGAGATGCAATAATAAGTGGAACACCAGAACACTTCAGCAATTACCTGCAGCAAGTAAATGATGTATTTTAATGATTTCCCATGTTATCTGTTGTAATATTATTTAACTCTTATAATTGGAAAATATTACAGATATCGCTATGCGTGCTTGAATATCATAGCTGCCGCTGTAATGATCACGTTGCAAACATTGATCTCTCTCTCGCCTCCCTTTCCTGTCACTCTCCCAATAAAGGCAATAAAAGTCTCATTGACGCTGAGCTTCTTTTTACAGATTTTTCGGAAATGAGTTTAAAAAAACCTCAAACGCTTCTAGATCATCAACCACAGGTCCGATCTAATAAATGTAAACGGCTAAAGTACTGTAAACCCTTGTGGGAAGAGAAACGATGGACTACATTTAAAAAAAAGATTGTTATATTTTTATAATTCCGACTGAGCAATTATAACGTTTCACTATTGAACTAATGTAGTACCCCTAACAACTGTGTGTAAAGTATTGACGTTGTGAGCTGCGAAAAAGCACCGGGACTTTTTTTTTCAATTTTAGCTTCTGTGTTTCGAGGTCCTGCGATCTCATTGGCCCTCAGACTCATCTGTCAGCGCGTCAGATGACACGCGCTGACAGAGACGGTCATTTGAAGTACACAGCGGTCATGGTGTGAGCAAGATTCAGGTCAAAGTTGCTCATTGTTCTATTTCTGAACTTAAAAACATGATTTTTGGACTGGAAAGGCTTGAAAAAATGTCATTGCTTGTGTTTATTGTGATTATTATTGCAGATGCTTTAGGTCTTAATCTTTCTAAAGAGGTGCAGTATTACTCTGTGGCATGATGGGAAGGCACGAAAATACAATTAAAAAAACTCGGGGAGCGATCGAGGAGCAGAGGTGTCAAGGAACGAAGTACAAATACTTCGTTACTTTACTTAAGTAGAAATGTTGGGTGTCTATACTTTACTGGAGTATTTATTTTTCAGACGACTTTTTACTTCTACTCCTTACATTTTCACGCAAATATCTGTACTTTCTACTGCCTACATTTTAAAAATAGCCTCGTTACTATTTCATTTTGGTTTGTTTTCCTCCGGCTTGTCATCGTTCAAACACACACACACACATGCACACACGCACACACACAGGCGCACACACATGCACACACACATGGAGACACACACCCACAGGCACACACACACAAAAAACCTCTCCGCCCCGTTGCCCACAGATACGTGCGCGCGCACACAGGTGAGCGCTGAGCACACAGCAGCGGACAGAGAGCGTCGAAAAATATTGAAAAATTGAAAAATTATGGCCTTTATAAAAATGATTGTTTTGGGGGAGGTGGGGTAGTGCACTATAGGCCCCTGAGACGCGGCTTAAGAGTTTGTCCTTAATGGAAGAAAAAAAACATTCCCCTTACATTACTTTTACTTTTATACTTTGAAGTAGTTTTTAAACCAGTACTTTTACACTTTTACTTAAGTGAAAAGCTTGAGTTGATACTACAACTTTTACAGAAGTATTTTTAAACCCTAGTATCTATACTTCTACTTGAGTAATGAATGTGAATACTTTTGACACCTCTGTCGAGGAGTCATTTTCTGATCAGACTCTTGACTTTGAATCATATTTATGCAGAAAATAAATAATAAATATTAATTTTTTTACTTTATTTTTTTAAAGTCAAGGAGTTGCTGATTCTTTAGAGATCAAGGACAAAAGGGGCTGGTATTCATATTGTTTATTATTAGTATTATTATTAGTCGAATTATGTTACTTTGCCAAAAGAAAAGGAAAAAGAGAAAAGACTGCAAGTCCCAGAATGCACCGCCAGTAGGCCAGTGCAGGCTGCTGATCACTTTATTGGAAACACCTGCTGTGGGAAGCTCTGACAGCAAACATTTCAGCTGAGACAGAGAGAAGGAAGGAGTCAACCGATGGTACAGCCAAAGAAGCCACTGGTACTGTAGCTATTGTTTATTCATTTGTTGGCGAAAATTGTTTAAAGTTTATTTACATTCTGATTGTATAACGTTTTGCTTTTTGTGTTCGAAGGTTTTCAACCTAGATGGACCAACCAGCCAACAATTGATAAATAAGAAAAACAATAAAGATTGAGCTGTGTTGGAAATAAGTTGTCCTGTGCGTCCTTTGGGATCACATGTACCAGGTCATTGCAAGTTGGACCCAGAGTTTACCGAAAAATACATAGGAACTTGACACATATCCAGGGCTGATGAGGATCACTTCTTTAAAAAACTGTTTTTTTATATCAATTAACCAGACGAAAAATGTCAACAAAGCCCAGAGAAGCTCAGATTGCATGGAGAGTTGCTTCATTCTCTGCTCAGGTGACGACATCATATCTTTGTTTATAGCTCACCGTTGTTTGATGTGATATTAATGCTCTGGATATTGTACAGAGAACCTTTGACATTGTGACATTGGCTAACGGGAGCTAACAGGCCAGATAGCTGGCTACAGCGCTTCTGTGAGACTGAACGGTGCATAATCAACTTTTGTCACTATATACTGACAAGTAGTGAATTTATTTTACAGAGAGGATTCACAGCACGAGAGTCCAGAGGACAACATGCAGACTGCCAGTTGTCTCTGCTGCCAACAGATCTCCACCACCAGCCACAGAGGGCGACTGTGGCTCAGTGGTGAGCAGGGTCGTCCTTCAATCAGAGGATCGGCGGTTCGATCCCTGGCTCCGCCAGCCCATGTCGATGTGTTCTTGAGCAAGACACTTAACCTCCTGTATTCCTCCTGTACTTGCTCCTGTAGCTGTGCCTACGGTGTATGAATGGTTAACAATCTGATGTGGCACCTTGCATGGTGCTCCTATCATCAGTGTATGAATGGGTGAATGATGTCATGTAGTGTCAAAGCGCTTTGAGTGGTCGGAAGACTAGAAAAGCGCTATGCAAGTACTTTACCATTTACAGAGCACATCTCACCATATTATAATACATTTGGTTTTGGACATTTATTTACATGCAGCTTCCATTTTATTCATATATTTCACTGCTTTTGTGAACCTAAGACCTTTGGTAAACCAATTTCCATCACTGATATACCACCTGAGTAAAGTTATGTTTTCACAATGTTTTTCAGCTCTAAAGTCATATTTTCTCTTTACACTTGTGCCTTGGGGCAATGGTGCCTCATTATATAGAGCTGAGATTGTTCTGTAATTTTTGATATACAACTCATGAGTATGTATCATATGCAAGTGACTTTAAAAATGGAAATTAAAAAATGATGTAAAATTGAGAAAATGACCCCAGACCTCAAAGTGTTAATACAGTTGGTTCAGAGTAGCACATTACCTTCAGATTATTTCGCATTTATGTCCATCTATCATTTTCTGGGACAATTACTTTACTTTCGTATCAATGATTTTACTCTCAAACTTAAAATAATGTAAAATATAAGTTTACAATAAGTGAGAAATTTCGAATGATACTCATCCTTTTTTTTGGATTCAGTAGAGTGGATCTACATATAACTATTCTTGTCCTCAGGCACATTGTGCATCATGAATGCTTCGTTACATCATTTAATTTAACTGCATGTTCCTTCCCCGAGCCGACAGTAGACTACCTCCCTGTGAGAGCAGCTGCTTGGGCTCAGACCTGTCACCTGCTGTACCATGGAGAACAACCCTCCTGCCTTCCCATGTCTACCATGTTAACCTGTCACCTGCTGTACCATGGAGAACAACCCCCCTGCCTTCCCATGTCTACCATGTTAACCTGTCACCTGCTGTACCATGGAGAACAACCCTCCTACCTTCCCATGTCTACCATGTTAACCTGTCACCTGCTGTACCATGGAGAACAACCCCCCTGCCTTCCCATGTCTACCATGTTAACCTGTCACCTGCTGTACCATGGAGAACAACCCTCCTACCTTCCCATGTCTACCATGTTAACCTGTCACCTGCTGTACCATGGAGAACAACCCTCCTGCCTTCCCATTCTATCATGTTAACGTGTCTACTTTGTCTTCAGTTCACATTGAGCACCTTGCACTGGGTTCTATCTGAGAACTGCGGGATGAAGTATTTTCATCCTCTCTTGATGAAGACATACAAATGCTATTTTTTTCCAATCAACTTTGCATCGCATGCAAAGAACAAGAAGACCGTAACGTGCCATTCTACCTGTGTGTGGTGTGTATGGGGCTGTGTGTGGTGTGTATGGGGCTGTGTGTGGTGTGTATGGGGCTGTGTGTGGTGTGTATGGGGCTGTGTGTGGTGTGTATGGGGCTGGATGGAGGAGACTGAAGCCTTGGCGTGAGCCAGCTGTCTAACCACACACCTTGGTTTTAGTTCATCATCAAATATAATCCTCATCCCTGAATACAACTCAGTCTGAATAGAGCTGTACATCCAGGCTTCAAATATCACCGCCTAATTTCAGCAGAATTATTCCGTCATATTTTAATTGGGCTGAAATAATTACGCTCCAATTTTATGCTGCTGTAACATTTGCAGATTTGGGCTCATTAAACCCTGCACTCCTTCCTCTCTGCAAGGTGAAACCTTGAACAATTAATGGCTTTAGCCTGCCGAGGTGCAACCATAAAGCTTTTTTTTTCACCACTTAATGCAATCATAAAATGTGTCAGAAATCTGTTCAGTGCTTTATTAGCCTGCGAAGAAGGATTCCTGAGTACATCCAATTATGTGGGGACGCACCACCAAATGTCATCGAGTGCTGCGAGACCAGCGCCTCCTATTAATGCTCCAATGAGTCTGTGCCACCGATCATGGTAATGCACTGATGGATAGCACAAGCAGTGAATTATGAGGACATCGAAGGGTGTGTGTATGTATGTATGTGTGTGTGTGTGTGTGTGTGTGTGTGTTCCAATCTGATGATCCCTAATGAGAAGTAAACGAAGCACTTGTCATGTTGCACCACAGAGAGAATACTTTGTAAATGCAGGTATAATTTCAAAATGAGCACAAATACGAATCATAATTACATGAAGTGTGCACACAAGGAGCGTGTTCAGTTCGCTTTAACCTTAATTGTTTGCACGTTATAAAGGAGACTGTGAACTGTGATGATTTTAATAGGTTTTCATTTCAGTAACTCAGGAGACGACTTTGTACTGTGTGTGCTGGAGCTGCGTCTGTGTTTCTGTACCTTCTGGACACGGGACCACGTCACAATGTCCAGGCCAAAATATGTGTTCATGATATCCCATAATCATCAAAATACACAATAAAATGACACAAATACAAACTGGAATCACTTTACCTCACATTGTGTTTAGAAACAGAGTTATTGCATCACAGATGCACACGTCTTGTTTGAGTCAACATCTACTGTAGTGAAGCTTTCCAAGTCCTCACGAGGATCCAAGACGCTCAATGAAACCCTCCATCGTCCCGTCCCTACCACAATAGATGGGTTGCTGAGCAACGTCATCTTCACAAATCTCAAACCCCATTTTGCAGATGATGTTCCTGATCTCAAGGAAGCAACCTTCTGTTCACACTGGAGAGCACACTTTGCTTCCAGGGAGCTGCTCAGAGCCAGTATGTACAGAAACGTGTGTTCAGTGGATGAGTTTATGTCAGGCAGCTCAACGTGCTGCTGTGTGTGTGTGTGTGTGTGTGTGTGTGTGTGTGTGTGTGTGTGTGTGTGTGAGTGTGAGTCAGTGTTCAGTTGGACATGTCTTCCCAACATGGAGGAGAACTGTGTGCCCTTTAGTTGCATTCATGACTGAATGCCAGCTGCTACTTCCAAAGAGAAAGGCTCTCTCTGTAGAAACGGAGGTGCAACATGACGGACTCTGTGAAGAGGCCTCGCTCCTTATGTACACAGATATGAATATGAAGGTCTCATGCTATGTTTCAGCCGATTATACACTAATGAAAACAGAGTTATGAATGGTGTGTTACATTTCACTCAAAATACCGACGCTTGGTCAGTGGCCTTACGCTTCAAAACACGTCGCCATAGGTTACGACGTGGCAGTTTCCACTCTTTAAATGCATTGTGTCTTTTCAAAGTAAAGTCCCGTCTTCATGGGAGTTCGGTTCAGGCAACAGGAAGAGCGTGGTGGATGTTAACTTGCATAACTGACTGACTGACATCTGCCGTGACTAAACGGGTCACATGCTGAGCAACTTAATTATTATTATTAGTATAATTAATGAATGATCTGTCTCTTCATTCTACGTCAGCGGCTCTGACCGTCTATAATGAGGCGTCATGGAGGCAGAAGCCCAGCGATCGGCTGCAGAGGTATTCGAGTCAGGCCCAATCGGTTCTGCTAATTGATCGAAAATAATCAAGAAATCCTCCACACTGGACATTTTAATAGTATTGTTTCTGATTAACTGCAAGTTGTTTTATGTATATACAGCAAATGTATCCATAAACACACCGTCGTTAGGTTTTGGCATCGAGTCCCTGCTCCTCTGCTGTGCATCCTCAAATGTGTTTGAATGGGAAATCTGTAGCAGCACAATTCTGCTCCGCTTAAATGGGCATCATTGAGTTCTACGTGCATACACTGTATAATCACATTTAATCCTTAAATGCATTTAGTTTTTCTTCCAACATTTTGGCTTTCTTTGCTCGAGGGCGTGTACAAGAACAAGGGTTATGCATGTTTTAAAAACTCTGCATTATTTTTCCTCCTAAGGCATTTCTCTCAACTAAAGCTGGTCAATCAGCCCAATTACCATTTCCTATGCTCTCATATTCCTTTCTTCAAGGATGTGTTGGGTATTAGAGACACCTCCAACTCTCTGGGCCAGACACAGGAATAATCACATCTACTCAATATGTGTTCTTTCTTTCCTTGAAGAGACAGACAGTGTTTTACTCTGTGTCTTACATTCTACTCAGCTCTGAACGTCAAGTAAACCAGCGATGCTCAACTGGTGGGTCGGACCTGTTTTCAGTGGGTAGCGGGACTTTGCCTGAGGGAAAAAAATATATATATATATTATTATTTTTTTTTTCATCCTGTGGTTATATTTTGAAGGGACTTTTTTAATGCAGCAGAGTGTCGTTTTTTTACCGACTTTGGTTTCAACTTGTTTTGCACTTCCATGTTTCAGCAGCGTGTTCCAGGTTGGGTCAAACCATCCTGGTGTAGCAGTTGGGGACTCTATCTCTTGCGTTGTGTAATTTCTTAGTAACATAAAGCACACTTGGAATTGTATTGGCGTCACCAGCCGTTTATTCTCCAGTAGAGACGTGACACGGAGATGTGTCAATGGCAAAACAACAAAAGTACATCAGCTTCTCATAGCCCACCTCGCGGTCATAGCTCTGGTACACAGGGAAAACGTGTTGCAGACTGGACAGAGCACACGGGGTGCACCGCTCAAGTACGCAGGGGCGCAGAAGGGGCGGGGCTCTAATGTCTCACAGCGCGCTAATTTCTGTGGCTGACTGACAACATATTGTAGTAGAGGACAGTGATGACAAGTGGAATCATTAACTCCGTTACTCTGACACGGGGAGACTCTGGGTTGTTAGGATCATTTCATTAAACAGCCGACTGAACATAACATTCACAGCTGATGCCGCTGCTGCAGGACAGGAACACACTCTGGGGTCGTGAGGAGAATTCTTGACAAAGCTCCGAATGAAACTTGGTAGTTTTGTATATATGAATCCTTTTTGTTTCATTTATTTTGAGTTAGTGGAAAAGCTGCTCCTCCAGACAGTGACTTGTTCCACAGTAAAGTGTTGGTCATAGATGCAGTGTGTTATCAGGTAAAGTTAGGTCATTTCAGTCTTTTTGAAACTACTTCTTAGTTGTTGGGCTTGTCATTCAGGGTGATGGTGGGTCCCAGAGCCAGACCAGTAGAGAACCAATGCAAAGGTTAAAAAAACAGGAAGTTAGACCTTTATGGAGTCTACAATTCCCCCCAAACTATATGATGATATACTCAGGATGTTTTTTTGGCTCTAATCCTGATCGACGGTATCTGGTCCTGTTACAAATCTCCCTTTTAAATCAAAGTAGAGTACTTCATGTTAGTGTTATTTCTCACTGCAGTCTTTACCCAAAAGTAAAAAACAGTTGATTACTGTTGAATGTGGGGCAGCATTCTTCAGCAGCTGTGAGGCTCACAGTTTAAGCTGCAGGCCTGCCAGTGCAACGGCTCCTATGATGTCTTGTGAAAAGTTACTCCACATTTTCGAGCATTTTTCCTGCAAAAGCCAGCAACACGTGTCACATGTCCACTCGTTACACACATTCAATCTGCTCAAAACACACTTCTGTCTTCACCGGAAACTCAGTGAGGTTTAGGTACAATAGTAATGGCCAGGTTTATGAATGCAGTTGTTAGGCTTAGGCAGTAACACCAGTTATCTGGATTTAGGGCCGTTACTGAAGCTCGCAGGTTTTGGACAAACGCATCACTGAGGGATGAGCAGCGGCCGGCTGGCTGCTGGAAGTACGTGTTCAGGACCGTATGAAACGTTTACTTCATATTAATACAAATTCCTGTTAATTGACAATGTCGACACAATAATTATCACAGAGCAAGAAAAGTAGTCCATGTGGATTTTTGCATCAACTGATATTCACAAGTTGACTTATGGTGAAGCTCCACATGCCGTATGTGCTGAGTCAGCAAAGACTGGGTCAATAGTCAAATCCTGAAAAAAGCTGCATTATTCACACTGTGATGCTCTAATTCATTATCATTTTCAAAGAAAATGTGAGGAAGTATTGTTTTCAAAGAGCAAAGCGGGTCGTCAACACTGGCAGAGAGGAAAGATGTTTCCACATCACTGCCACTCACTCGGGCCTGATTGGCCCCCCAACGCCTACTTCCTCTCTCTGAGCTCTCCCACTGCTGGGCCCTTTACAGCCGGCTGTAAACAATACGCAGAGAGGCTGTCAGTGTGCCCACCAATGCAGCAGCCGCCGTCTCCGGGGGTCATCTAATTAATGCAAGGGATTACTGCCGGGTCCCTCGGCCGAGGCCGGGCCCCGCTGTCTCTGAATAGGATCATTATGGGAGGTAATGAAGAGGGTAAGCAATGAGGTTTGGGCCGACTTGGCAAGAGGCGGCCTCAAATGCTAAAGCCACAATGTAATCATCACTTTGTTTGAGGCACTGGGGGTGCACTTTATTTGTTGTTGTGTAAATGGTAGTGTAGAAGCTACATAGATGGAGTCATGAATGGACACATCTGGAGGAACAAAGGAGCTTTCGTCCGTGGTAGAATCCCACCTCAGTGATCATGCTAATGTTCAAAGGGCCACTAGTGGTACTTTAGTCTCTCTGGGACTTTATGACCTTGTGATCACCAAATAAAGTATCTACATGAAAAGTGCAGTTTTCTAAAGGTTCGGTGCAAACGTGTTTGTTTGTGTGCTCACAGCATCATTCACATGATGAATGATGCTGTGAGCACAGCTGGCACAGCATGAATACTTTCTTATTTATTGAATGTGTGCTTTTCTGACCCCAGTGCAGAAACCTTTTTTATTCATACAGAATAAGAGTGTGTGGAGAGGGGGGGCTATAAATAGTCAGCCTGGGGTGGAGCTCATTAGGTGGGTGGATGGATGGGAAAGGGGAGTTTTATATACACAGTGGTGCAAATAAGTATTTGATCCCCTCGCAACCAGCAAGAATTCTCTCTCCCACAGACCGGTTATATTAGTTATTTGGCTTAAGAAAGTGCTCCGAATCTCAACTGTTGCTTAAATAAAAATAATTATATTAACAGAATCAAATAATCAGATTCCAACCTCATGAACCAAGTGCAAGACCAAAGAGCTGTGGACCAGATGTAGACCTGCATGAAGCTGGAATGGACCACAAGACCATCGGCAAGCAGCTTGGTGTGAAGGAGACAACTGTTGGTGCGATTATTGGGAAATGGAAGAAACACAAAATGACCATCGACCCCTCGGTTTGGGGCTCCACGCAGGATCTGGCCTCGTGGGTATCGAGGGTCGTGAGGAAGGTGAGGGATGAGCCCAGAGCTACAAGGGAGGGACTTGTTGAAGATCTCAAGACAGCTGGGGCCACAGTCACCAAGAAAACCATTGGTAGCACACTACGCCGTCATGGATTCAAATCCTGCAGTGCCCCCAAGGCCCCCTGCTCAAGAAGGCTCATGTACAGGCCGTCTACAGTCTGCCCATGACCTGAAGGTTTGGGAGAAGGGGGTGTGGTCAGATGAGACAAACTCCAGCTATTTGGCATCAATTCGACGACTCAAACGTTATGCTTTGGGGTGTTTATCGGCTAAGGGGACAGGACACCTCCACCGCATCGAGGGGAGGATGGACGAGCCGTGCACCATGAAATCTGGGCCGACAACCTCCTTCCCTCAGCCAGGACACGGGGGATGGGTCGTGGATGAGTCTTCCATTACGACAATGACCCAAAACATACGGTCAAGGCCACAAAGGAGCGGCTCCAGAAGAAGCACATGACGAATCCAGAGAAGTGGACTATAATCCTTCCTGAGAACCTGGTGAGCACCTACAAGAAACCTCTGAGCTGCCAGCTACGGTTTCTCCATCAAGTACTGGGCCATGTTCTGAAAGTGGATCAAATCATTATTTCACATAATCAAATGCGAAGAAAAGTAGTATAGTAGTTGTATGATTTGATTTTCTGGATTTATTTTAAATATTCTGTCTTTCACTGTTAAATAAATATACCATTAACATTATAGGCCGCTCATTTCTTTGTCAGTGGGCAAACTTACAAAATCAGAAAGGAATCAAATATGTATTTCCTCCACTGTGTATACATATGAATGCATTGATTGATTGGTGGAAAGGAGATTGTTAGCGAGTAGGATACATGCAGAAGTTTTAAATAATATTAATACAATTGTCTGTAATAATACAAACAACTCATGAAAACAGAGAGAGAAAGAACAAAATATTACAATACTGCAATTAAATGCAACATGATCATTACCATCATCATTATTGTCTTTTAGAATAATTATGCATGTATGCATATGAGTATGTATGTATATTTATACGTATTTATGTATGTACTGTATGTTTATACGTATTTATGTATGCATGTATGTGTATACGTATTTATGTATGTATGCATGTTTATTCGTATTTATGTATGTATGTATGTTTATAAGTATTTATGTATGCATTGATGCATCTTGTATGTATATGGATTCTGACAAATGTGTAGGAACTAATACAGATGAATGTTTTCAAATCATTTTTGGCTGACAGGTAAAATATGAATGAATCAAATATAACTAAAATAATGAATTAAAATAATAATGAGGTTTGTAAGGAATGAGTGAGTAATCTGGTCTTTGTTTTGTAGAGCAGGTGTGCCGTGCCGCGTTAACACAGCTGATGGCTCTTCAACATGTTTTGCCAGTGTAGTGAGTCCTGTGTGTCTCCCTGGAGGAGTTGAGGGTTGGTCGTTTTCAACAGGAATTTTATGTTTTTGCAGGAATGAAGTGGTTTATTGGGACTAGTTACGAACATCAGGATTGGTGCAGACGGGTGTAGAATTGGATGGGTCTGGTTCAGGTTGGACAGAGTCTGCTATTGGTAATGTTTTAAAACAAAGATGGCGTTTGACAGACAAAAAAAAATTAAGTCTAAAATCTGGATGTCTTCACAAACTCTTTGTTCTATATCTGTGCCATCATGTTGATCGGGGTGAATCCATTTGAAGATGTACTAAAGTTGATTGTAATGAAATGTGGAGCTCCAGGTCCTCCTTGTGTTTTAGTTTTATAGCAGAGTGGCCTGTGTAATTCTTCCTGTCTTGTTTTTCCAGTAAAATGTAGAGATTATTGAGCTGGAGATTTGAACCAGGGTAGATTTTGACATTTTGACTGTTGGACTATTCATCACTGTATCATGTTTGAACAATTGAATGCAAGAGTTAAGACAGAGATTGTCTCAAGGCCAAAGGCCTCACTGCTGTGTGGAGTGTATCATCTGTAAAAGACTTTAAACGTTGACACGCGTTTCCTATTCTGTCCGTGTGTTGCACCTTTTAACAATCTGATGTCACATCTGGATGCAGCCACGTGAAACTCTTCCAGCAGACTGCACAGATCTCGCTCAACGTCGTGTTGGCTGCAGGGCCCTGTTTCTCGTACCTGGCTTACTGAGTTAGCGGCTAATTTTCAGGATAAGATGACGTAGGTCAGGCTTTTCGGTTCCTCGAAGCAAGTTTAGAAAAATCACCATAGCAACACAGCCAAAAATGTAAACCTGCTCCCGGGCAGGCTTACTGAACTTCACTGGATGCAACGTTGCGAAAAGTTGCGAATCGTTTGCTGTGAACGCAGCATTATGCCGTGTTCACTGGGACAGTTCACCGCTGCAGTTTACTCGCGCGAGTGAAACGAGGGTGTTCACACCAAACTCGAAACATTGACAAAGGGGGCGTGGCTTATCTCTGTCGCTTGTCTCTGTGACAGGAGCTTTAATTTCCACTGTCGACCATGAAATAAATAACCACTAGTTCTGCTTTATACTTGTTGTGGAAGTCCCAAGCATGTGGGAACATGAAACGCCCTCGTATTTGGGTTCATAACATCATCCGTATCCACACACAGCTCGGTGAATTTCACCGACTCCTCAAGGAACTGCGTCTGGCTTATCTCCGTAAAACGGACACTGTTTCCTTCATCCACCATGGAAATAACCACTAGTTCTGCTTTATACTTTTTGTGTAAACTCCACATATGTCGGAACAAAACTCCATGGTGTCTGGGTTCATAATATTATCCGTAGTCCCACAACAGCGTCTCAATGAAGCCGCTGTCAGCGCTGGTTCAGGCGGAGCAGCAGCAGATTTATTCAGAACCGGGGAGACGGCGGTGATGACGGGCGGAGCTTCTCAACGCTGATTCTCAACGCTGATTCTCAACGCCGATTCTCAACGCTGATTGGCTGACGCAACTTTGCGTCACGCGATTTCTCCGCTGGAGTTGGAATAATTCAACTCACGCGAATTCGCGCCGCGTCCTTCGCTTTGTTCGCCCCGCGTCAAACAATCTGTTCACGCCGCCCCGCGGGAAAAATCACCTTTTCGCGGGGCGGCGCGTCTGTGGATTGACGATGATTAAGGTATTGACTTCCTCATATGCGTTCATGATCATCTCCTGCTTCTCAGCGAAAAAAAAAGGGTTCCTCTGAGTTTATTTGCTATTGTACTGTTTATCCAGATGACTTCAGCACGGATCTAGCCTGACATCAATCATCTCGCTAATTTCAGCTGGATAATAGGACATTTGCACGACTTTGTTGAGGTACGAAGAATACCCCATAGCTTGTCACCCCAAAAGACACAACTGGCCAGTGGGAAGCCAGTGAGGGATCATGTTCTAGTCACCTCTTTAATGACTCCTACTGGTTGATAAGTGTTGCACTTTTCTGACATTCAATGAAACCAACATGTTTTTCATTCTTTACTCTAAATAGCAGCACAATGTTGTGTGCAGAGTGCACCACCATTAATCCCTTTCACCCGTCTGAAAGTTATCACGCACGTCCTCATGTGTTGGACTCATTGAGTCAAGACTACAAAGACATACAAAAGAGTGGCATGCAGCCAGAGAGAAGCTGTGTCGGCAAACTATGTCCCACCTTTGTTCTCTAATGGTTGGCATTGTATACGGTGATAACACCTTTGCTTTTAGATGAGGACACACCATACAACCTAAGAGCTTCCTACAATAGCACAAAGAACAAGACATGCACCAGTGTCTGACTACATATTATTGTATATTACTGAGTTTGGAGACATTATAAATCCCTAAAGTAGAAGACAAAAATGTCAGCTTTAATAAAGCCTTTCCTAGAAGACACAACTGTGCAAACAGATGCAGAATTCATGGCAAAGCAACTCTGCTTGAAATGTTCATTATCAACTTATCAATTATGTCACCATATGTGCATCGTAAACACACCATGATTGCATCACAACTGCATCGGTAATTGTCATGAAACGCTAGAGAGTGTGAATCAGCTGTTAATCAGTATGGCTGCATTGACATGAGTCTGTATTTACACATATCTGTGTTGTATTCTGTTATTTTAGGGCTTGGTTCAATACGTCTGGTGTTCTGCGGCGCTGCCCTGGGCGCTCTGAGGTCTCTGCTTGAACTGCAGTGCACATTGTCAGCGTCACGCAGAGCAAAACTCAGCGGTGCCTGGAGATACGTATACCTTTCCCACCGAGTGCTGCTGGGTAACCATAGCTTTGTTTCAGTAAATGCCACTCCAATAGTTGTTCAGTGTACGTCCTCCGAATGGAACCTTCCCTTTTGTCTTTGAAAGAGCAATGTGGGGTCAGTCAGGACACAACTAACATATTAGTCTGACCTAGCAGCGCATTTACAAGTGAACCAATCAACATTTGTGTTTGTCATTACACATCCATCCAATCCACTGAGCACTGTGACTGTGTTGAGTGGGTCATCCTTCAATTAGAGGATTGGCGGTCCGATCCCCAGCTCCACTAGTCCATGTTGATGTGTCATGGGAAAGACACTTTGCTCCTGCAGGCGGTATGAATAAATATGAATGTTTAGTTAGAGTCCTGATGGGCCCCTCCCATCAGTGTGTGAATGGGTGAATAATGACACGTGGTGTTAAAGAGCTTCGAGTGGTCGGAAGACTAGAAAAGAGAAATACAAGTACAGTCCATTTACCAAGAAAGCTGCCCCAAAGTTCTTCACTCCACATGTTTGTGTTCTTCCTGAAACAGACCCAAGTGCTCCCAGACCAGCTGGGAGATGTAATCCCTCTGGCGTGTGCCGGTCTGCCCCGAGGTCAGCCGTCACGCCCGGAACACGCCAAGGGGAGACGCCCATGGGGAACGCCACTATCTGACCACCTCAACGGGCAGATCACGGCAAATCAAGAGGAGTCGGCTGAAGACACACACTCTTATAGATTCATTAACTCACAAAATACGCTGCCGCGTGTGGAGCCCCAGAGTGTACAATATTGAATAAGTAAAACAATATTAAATACATTATAATAGATTATGCCAATTCTATGAATTAAACCAGTGGTTCTCAAATGGTGGCACGTGAAGACGTACCACCATTTGAGAATCACTGGTTCAATTCATAGAATTCATTCCAGGGGGTACGTGAAAAATTAGCATCCATTAAAAAATACTTAAAAAATAATTACTTCATAAATATTCAATAAAATATAAGTGTAAGTTCATGAAGATATTCTATATTAAATCAGACACTGATGGCACAGCGCTGTGTATTACATCTTTTTTTCAACTAAAAATGATTTTGCACTAGGTAGGGGGACATCACTGATAAAAGGTTGAGAACCACTGAATTAAACAATACTTTCTGAAATGATTTAAGAAATGATTTTTCATTTCATGATGACCGTTGTCCTTTCTGGATAACTGTGAAGACTAAAGTGGTTACTCCTCTAGCTGAGTCTCAGTCTACACTCTGATGCTGAGCTATAATCAAAGCTCAAAGATGAGAGATTGAGTTAGTGTGTCAGTTCCCTGTGTTGTTTACAGCGTCCGCCTCCAGTTGGTTGATTCATAATAACTTAAGCATTGTGGTTGACTCCCAGACGTGAATGACCCTTTCTGGTGCCAGTGTTTGGTTTGTCCATTCTGGGCTACTGTGTATATAAACTGGCTTATTGTCAGAGGATTAGACACTAAAAGAAAAAGTATTTCTTAACATTATATTCCATTTCTGCCAATAGATGCCCTCAATGCTACAAACTCTAAATAACAATCTCAAAATAAAATGATTTAATAAAAAATCCTGTCATGCTGGTCAGTCATAAAGGAATTGCTCGCTAGAAAGTGGTAAAAATGTGGTCCAGACTCAGCTGACTTTACAATGAGAGGCAATGCAATAGTGTTGGAGCAGAAACTGAAGCAGCAATGTCCCCTTTTGTTTAGAGCGTGGACCGTGAGATATTTAAGAGAAATTTGTCAGACGATCTGAGTAATCTTGTTAAGAGCATTGGGTTATAAGTTCAGAAATATAAGAGGGTGTCATAAAGATGACTTTGATCAGGAGCAGAGAGAAGAGCCTGAACGCTCACAGCAAGAGGGGCTCTGGGTTCTGACCCCCTGTGTAGGTCTGTGTCTGTGTAGGTCTGTGTCTGTGTAGGTCTGTGTTAGTGTAGGTCTGTGTCTGTGTAGGTCTGTGTTAGTGTAGGTCTGTGTCTGTGTAGGTCTGTGTTAGTGTAGGTCTGTGTCTGTGTAGGTCTGTGTTAGTGTAGGTCTGTGTTAGTGTAGGTCTGTGTCTGTGTAGGTCTGTGTCTGTGTAGGTCTGTGTTAGTGTAGGTCTGTGTTAGTGTAGGTCTGTGTCTGTGTAGGTCTGTGTTAGTGTAGGTTTGTGTTCGTGTAGGTCTGTGTTAGTGTAGGTCTGTGTCTGTGTAGGTTTGTGTTAGTGTAGGTCTGTGTTAGTGTAGGTCTGTGTTAGTGTAGGTCTGTGTTAGTGTAGGTATGTGTAGGTCTGTGTTAGTGTAGGTCTGTGTTAGTGTAGGTCTGTGTCTGTGTAGGTTTGTGTTAGTGTAGGTCTGTGTTAGTGTAGGTCTGTGTCTGTGTAGGTTTGTGTTAGTGTAGGTCTGTGTTAGTGTAGGTCTGTGTCTGTGTAGGTATGTGTAGGTCTGTGTTAGTGTAGGTCTGTGTTAGTGTAGGTCTGTGTAGGTCTGTGTTAGTGTAGGTCTGTGTTAGTGTAGGTCTGTGTAGGTCTGTGTTAGTGTAGGTCTGTGTAGGTCTGTGTTAGTGTAGGTCTGTGTAGGTCTGTGTTAGTGTAGGTCTGTGTTAGTGTAGGTCTGCGTTAGTGTAGGTCTGTGTTAGTGTAGGTCTGTGTTAGTGTAGGTCTGTGTAGGTCTATGTTAGTGTAGGTCTGTGTTTGTGTAGGTCTGTGTTAGTGTAGGTCTGTGTAGGTCTGTGTTAGTGTAGGTCTGTGTTAGTGTAGGTCTGTGTAGGTCTGTGTTTGTGTAGGTCTGTGTAGGTCTGTGTTAGTGTAGGTCTGTGTAGGTCTGTGTTAGTGTAGGTCTGTGTAGGTCTGTGTTAGTGTAGGTCTGTGTCTGTGTAGGTCTGTGTAGGTCTGTGTTAGTGTAGGTCTGTGTTTGTGTAGGTATGTGTTAGTGTAGGTCTGTGTTAGTGTAGGTCTGTGTAAGTCTGTGTTAGTGTAGGTCTGTGTAGGTCTGTGTTAGTGTAGGTCTGTGTCTGTGTAGGTCTGTGTTAGTGTAGGTCTGTGTTAGTGTAGGTCTGTGTAGGTCTGTGTTAGTGTAGGTCTGTGTTTGTGTAGGTATGTGTTAGTGTAGGTCTGTGTTAGTGTAGGTCTGTGTTTGTGTAGGTCTGTGTAAGTCTGTGTTAGTGTAGGTCTGTGTAGGTCTGTGTTAGTGTAGGTCTGTGTAGGTCTGTGTTAGTGTAGGTCTGTGTCTGTGTAGGTCTGTGTTAGTGTAGGTCTGTGTTAGTGTAGGTCTGTGTAGGTCTGTGTTAGTGTAGGTCTGTGTTTGTGTAGGTATGTGTTAGTGTAGGTCTGTGTTAGTGTAGGTCTGTGTTAGTGTAGGTCTGTGTAAGTCTGTGTTAGTGTAGGTCTGTGTAGGTCTGTGTTAGTGTAGGTCTGTGTTAGTGTAGGTCTGTGTAGGTCTGTGTTAGTGTAGGTCTGTGTTTGTGTAGGTATGTGTTAGTGTAGGTCTGTGTTAGTGTAGGTCTGTGTTAGTGTAGGTCTGTGTATGTCTGTGTTAGTGTAGGTCTGTGTAGGTCTGTGTTAGTGTAGGTCTGTGTTAGTGTAGGTCTGTGTCTGTGTAGGTCTGTGTCTGTGTAGATCTGTGTTAGTGTAGGTCTGTGTTAGTGTAGGTCTGTGTCTGTGTAGGTCTGTGTTAGTGTAGGTCTGTGTTAGTGTAGGTCTGTGTCTGTGTAGGTCTGTGTAGGTCTGTGTTAGTGTAGGTCTGTGTTAGTGTAGGTCTGTGTAGGTCTGTGTTAGTGTAGGTCTGTGTTAGTGTAGGTCTGTGTAGGTCTGTGTTAGTGTAGGTCTGTGTTTGTGTAGGTCTGTGTTAGTGTAGGTCTGTGTAGGTCTGTGTTAGTGTAGGTCTGTGTTAGTGTAGGTCTGTGTAGGTCTGTGTTAGTGTAGGTCTGTGTTTGTGTAGGTCTGTGTTAGTGTAGGTCTGTGTAGGTCTGTGTTAGTGTAGGTCTGTGTTAGTGTAGGTCTGTGTCTGTGTAGGTCTGTGTTAGTGTAGGTCTGTGTAGGTCTGTGTTAGTGTAGGTCTGTGTTAGTGTAGGTCTGTGTAGGTCTGTGTTAGTGTAGGTCTGTGTTAGTGTAGGTCTGTGTAGGTCTGTGTCTGTGTAGGTCTGTGTTAGTGTAGGTCTGCGTTAGTGTAGGTCTGCGTTCGTGTAGGTCTGTGTTAGTGTAGGTCTGTGTTAGTGTAGGTCTGTGTAGGCTTTCTACAGGTTCTCTGGCTTCCTCTTACAGTCCGAAGACATGACAGGTATAGTTGTGATTCTTAGTTAGAGTCAGAGTACCCACAGCCAATCAGTAACCAGAGTCTGGGACTCCTGTGACATGTTGACCTATTATAGAAATAATTTCTTCCTGCCTGAAACACAAACACACCTCCCGGCTGCAGGAGAATGTAAACATTGTTTTAGCGTGAAAATGTAATTCCAGTACATATATATATATATATATATATATATATATATATATATATATATATACACACACACATCCTGATAGTCATTGTTTTACCTACAGTAACTTTGAGGGCGGTTCCAGTTTGGAGAAAAAGACAAGAGTGCTAGCATGTAAGCTAAGCAACGTACTGCTATGGTTAGCTGTCAGAGATCCACAAAATAACAAACTAAGCGATCGAGGCATTGGTAGAACAAGGGTAAAGGTTTTTTATTTTGCCATTTGTGACCAACAGTCCGGACACATTGGAATATTTTGTGCAGGGCTCTCTGAGTCCGTTTTGAAAATGAAAACACACTATAATAAGAAAGAGAAAAAAATAAAAAACATGAAAACACTATACATACATATGAAAACACTATACATACGGTATACAGCAACTCCCTGTTCCTGTAAAAGTACTGTTGTTTTAAATAGAAGAGAGAATAGATACAGGCCTGGACTAAATACTGGTCCTTGTCAAAAGGCTCTGTCTGAAGGCAAGGTAAACCCTTTCAAGTGGTTCCTAACTTTGTATAGCTAAGCTTGACTCAGCTAGTGCTAACGTTCCATTCCATTTTCCAAACCACTTATCCTGTTTAAAGTGGCGGGGCGCTGGAGCCGATCCCAGCTGTCAATGGAAGGCAGGATTCACCCTGGACAGGTCGGCAGTCCATCTCAGGGCTCATATAGACAGACAACCGCTCACCCTCACATTCACACCTCAATTTAGAGTCCAATTAACCTGAGCTGCATGTCTTCAGACTGTGGGAGGAAGCCGGAGAACCCAGAGAGAACACACGCTAACACAGGGAGAACATGCAAACTCCAAACAGAAGGACCGCACAGACCCCTCTTGCTGTGAGGCGACAGTTCAATTAAATTCAGTTTATTTTGTATAGCAAATTCACAAATAATACATTTGCCTGGGAGGGCTTTACAATCTGTACCCCCCCCAAAAAAACGTTCATGGGGAAAAAAGGAAGATACCTTCACCAGTGCTATCCACTACACCACCATGCAGCCCATGTTGACATCATTCATAACCTCATTCATAACCTCATTCATGAGCGTACATGGTAACCTCGGTTACTCTATTTTCTTACAGTTGGCTGAGCCAACCTAAAAGAAAACACATGCATGCTGAGAATGTGAATGTGATCAAAATTGCCGCTTCTCTGAAATGTTGATGGATGCATGAATGAAATGTAGATGACGCACTTCAAGAAGAGCGACATGCCATTTGCTCTCTCTTCAACTCAATCTCTCCTTCACTGCGTTCTTCATACGGCAGGAGATGGAAGAGCAACTCCACCCTGATCTTTACTTTGGCTTGCTTGTATTTTCGCAACACAAGAAATGAAACTCGTTGCCTGATACGATCTTTGTTGCTCAATTAAATGCTCCAGTTGAGTGTGTGGACGTGCAGCTGAGGCTCAGGGTTGTTGCTGGGGAACCGTGGCGTTGCAGCCTCGTGTTTGTTCTCTTGTGCCAGAGAAAGCTCCCAGTGAGTCGGCCCTCTGGAGCCGGGGAGTGGCTCTCATTAGATGCAGAGTGAGGGCGATATGACACATTATGGAAATGAGGTCTGTATGACACGGAGGACGGACGCGAGTAATGTTAACAACAAAGTAATGCAACCCAGCGTGGACGGTCTGACAAGACGGGAGTGACACGTTCAAGATTTCATATTTACCCGTGAGAAATGAGTTTCCTTCTCTTTCCACCGATGGACCTCGGTGGTATTGCGTGTGGCTGGGTCTGTGCAGGTGTGTGTGTCAGCTGGTATTTGGTGGAAATTGACTTTCACTGCTAGCGAGTTTTAGTGTTTACCCAATAAATTCCCAGGGTTTAACACAGGCTTTCCAAAGATGTGTCAGAATCAAAACACTGGAGAGACACATCACAATAAAGCAAGATGCATTTAATCGATTTGAACATCCAATTTCTTTCACTGACTGTTGGCATTGGGTTCAAATCTATCGTTTCTCATCCAATACGACATCATTCCCAGCATCCTGGGCTGCCAGCAGCTACACAAACACATAAACACACACTCAAAAAGTCATTTTAGTGGAATATTGCATCCTAAACACGTGATGTGGACTCAACAACAATATGAACATTATTAAATAACTCAAGTATATTACAATATCATTGTTCATTTTGTATCTCACCTCGTCACTTCCTGTCTCTCTGTGTTTTCCCGCCATTTCTGAGCGTCTGCCCTGCTCTGATTAGTTTCACCTGCACCTCGTTAGCCCTGCACTCAGCAGACCTCCTGCTCACAGCATCCTATGCAGGGCTCTCAAGTTTTTAAGACAGGTAAGAGTGACCTCTCTGGGGGGCGGAGGCGCGGCCAGGATTACATTTCACCCAGATACAACAGACACGTTTTTCTGATTGGCTATTCGTGTCGCCCATTTCTTTTTTTTGATTGGCAGGGGATTCGGGGGAGACGTGCTTGATTCCTCCATGGTGAGGGCAGCGCGACCAGGTCATGTTTGCGCGCTGCAGCACATTAAATAGCCTAGAGGTTTTTATCAGCGTGAGAAATACGATGTGTGGCGGGAGGGCGTGACTTAAGACCGAAATGCGTGACAGTCACGCTCAATGCGTGACACTTGAGAGCCCTGGTATGTATCACCCGACCAGCACCTCTTGCTCACGTCCATCAGGCGGCCGGCAACACGAGTCTGGAGGAACGCTTGATGTGTAAATAGACGGTCTGCTGGTATCTACTTAAAAGGTGATGTGTTAATGATATGATCGGTGCTTGTTCCACTGCCCCAAGTGGCCAATACTTGGTGCAGAGTGTGTGTGTGTGTGTGTGTGTGTGTGTGTGTGTGTGTGTGTGTGTGTACATATACATATATTTACTCAGGATATACATAGTGTGTTTGCCATATGACTTTAAGTCATAACATAATTACATTCTAAAGTCTCTGTAGTTGAATATCGTAGTGTAAGGGGACTGTACTTCTATTCCACTCAATGTATCGAACAGCTGTAGTAACGCATTACTTTACAGAACATAATTTTGCATGCAAAACATAGACTGTGCTGATGACATTGGATCCACCTACAACATGCATTGTTACTGCGTACACCGTGATCAAACAGGGCAAATGTATGTCAATCTCAGAGTTGCGAAACATAAGATTTTGCAGGAGGCTGAAAATATGAATTTCTCTTCTTCTTTTCAGTTGGCCTGTAGTGAGCAGCGCTCATCAAGGATGGTGTATTGACAGTCACACAAAGCAGCATGGGCGTATTGATTTACGCTTGTCATTTCAAGTGTCTCCTATCTGGATCAAATCCAGATGACATTTCAATCACTTTAATTTACACATCAAAGTTGGTTTGATTGATCGGACTTGACATGATTCTTGGGTGCATGTACACGTAGCGTTCTTAATATAAGCTGTGTGTCAGCTTAACGGGTCTCAGCAAGAGAAAGAAGATTTGTTAACATATTAAAAGCTTCAACAAGGTATATACAGTACATACATGACTGCATTCACATAACTGTAAATGTCTTAACTAAGCTCCTTATACATGTTGTCTTATTCACACACACACACACACACACACACACGCATACAAATACCAATGGCTGTGAGCTATACGTTCATGATCTGACCATAAAGGTGGGTGTTGCATGAAAATGTAATGATACATGCAATATGCACAGTGCTAACTCTGCTTCTTCCCTGGAGCCTTTTTGCTTTCTCACCTTACAGGTTTCCACGGATCCTGGTTGTATCTGGACCCTAGTCCTGGTTGTATCTGAACCCTGGTCCTGGTTGTATCTGGACCCTGGTCCTGGTTGTATCTGGACCCTGGTCCTGGTTGTATCTGGGTCCTGGTTGTATCTGAACCCTGGTCCTGGTTGTATCTGAACCCTGGTCCTGGTTGTAACTGGGCCCTGGTCCTGGTTGTATCTGGACCCTGGTCCCACCTCCTGGGTTGGCCTTGCTGACACCCACCCTTCTCTATCTCCTGTATGAATTCATGCCCCATTAATGCACATTAAGAACTCCACTTCTTCCCCGGATTCTTTGTTTCCTCTCCTCACAGGTTCACATGGATCGTGGTTTTATTTGGACCCTGGTCCTGGTTTTATCCGGACCCTGGTCCTGCTCTAAGTTTTCTTGTTATTTCCTCAGATGCTCATATTGACTTGGTTCCTTCACTAGGTTCAGCCTTGACACTGGGCACCACTAACAGCCCGCTCCCACTTAACTGGAGAGGCCTGGCAGGAGTCATGTATTTTGGTCCCACGCCATGTATTGATTCATAAAAAGCAGCATTGCCTTATCGTCAATTCTGTGGCTAACAGGAAGCCAGTGTAGTAACTTATGAATCAAGGTGATCAGGTCTGACCTCCCTGTGAACACTCCAGCAGCTGCATTTTGAATAAGATGAACCTTTTCGATGGTCTTTTTGGGGAGCCCTGTTAAAGACCACCGCACTAGTCGAGCGTGCTAGCAATAAAAGCCTGAAAGAGTTTTTCAAAATGAAGCCTCTGATGTTGGCTTGTAAGCGGATCCTGCTTTTATGTGGCTATTAAGACAAAGATCAGAGTCAACCATAGTGCTTAAGGGGCACCACCAGTCATAGAGGTCTGATTAATATTTGGAAAGTTTAACTTAGCTTTATTGTTAAATATATAACAAACAGATGAAGAGATGCTTTTTAGTTGGTTATTACGCAATACAATCATTTATTACGAAATGCAGGAAAATGTATTACACATTGTAATCAAGCTGTTTATAACCAAATACTACAGATTAAAAATGGCAAGTCTAATTACAGAATTAATCAAAAATGTACTACATTTAGTTGAGTTATTTCACGATGCGGTGTTATTACATAATGTGTTATGACATGCACTAAGTACAAAGTACAGCTGAGGATGATGGGAATGTCATTCGTCACTTGGCCATAAACTAAAGTATTGGACAAATTCATTTTGACCTGATGATGCCCTCAATGGAATGTTAGAGGATGGGCAGGACATAGGGTGACGATTGGAAAATACATAATTGTAACGGCCCGATGACCCAAAAGCACGACTCAGGAAGACAGAGGTAAAGAATATAATTCCTTTACTCAACAGGTAACTACAGGGAACGCTGGAGGGCTAGGTTCAAAAACACAAGACAATCTGGCAGGGGACAAGTGCAAGTGAGGGGACCCAAGTAGTGAAGACTAATGAGGGGATGTGCTACAGGTGAGACAGGGATGGGCCAGGTGCAAGGAATGAGGGCTGACGAGGAGGGAGTGACTGATGAAGGGGCGTGTAGCAGGATCTGAAACGACAGGACAGTTAGTGAACAGACAGGATGAAAACAACTCATAGAGAAACGTGTGGCGCTGAACCGTGACAATAATCACCAAAGAAGAAAACATCTGTGGGCAGAAATGTTACTCCTGCAGGTGGAAACATCAACTTTGTGAGTATCAATGTCAACAGCAATATTATCATTTCAGGTTAAAAGTCACCATCACAACAATATGTCACATTGATTGTAACGTGTAGTTAAAAGTCGCGTCATTGCTGCATGTGTTAACAGTATCTGCATGGGTAGAAATGTCCCTTTGACATGTCTTTGGCTAGAAATGGCTTCTCTTCAGGTGGCACAACAATTATTTTCCCCTTTATTAAATTACATTTATTTTGTATAGCCCAAAATCATGAATCACAAATTATCCTCAGAGGGCTTTATAGTCTGTACACATATAACATCCTCTGTCCCGGGACCTCACATCGGATCAGGAAGAACTCCCCAAATAAAACTAACAGGGAGAAGAAGGGAAGAATCCTTCAGGAGAGCAACAGAGGAGGATCCTCCATCAGGATGGACAGAAGAATAGATGTCATGTGACCAGAATGAACAACACATGCAATGCATATGACAGAAATGATTCATATAATAAGAGTAGTTGGCATGATGAAAAAGTTATTTTTAAGATATTCGTCATGTTTTTCAATAACAAATGCTGAAAAGAAAGTTCTGATTTATCAAACGTTGTTCTCTTCAAAGAGACTCGTACACCTTTTCCAGACAATATGTGGAAACGGCAGTAAAAGTGTTTGTTTACAAATAACTTTGCAATTATCATGGATTATAGATATGCCTATTGTGAAACTGTGGTTCGTCAAGCACAAAGTTTGGGGAATACTGTTCTCGTGCCACCATCAAGTTGACATTTGTGCTTTCAAAACAAAGTATTCATTAATGACTAAAGACATACATAATCCTCAGCTGTACTTTGTGTTTTTCAGGAAAATAAATGGTTGTTGAAATTGAAGGTTGAAGGGACATTACAACATCAGTGGCATAGTTTTAACCTAGAGACGTGTGAAGCCCCGCCCTTACTTGTGCAGCTTCTGAGTGGGACCTCGCTTCAGCTGGCGGCTGTTAGAGACAGCCAGCGCAGACCCCGGCTCTCGGGTCTGATCCGGCATATTTCGCAAAATACATACAAAAGAATTCATAGCATTCTCAGTGTATTACATTGTGTTCTCTCAACCATCCCTATGCTACCTAAAAATATATATATAATCAATGCACTCACAGAATTGGACACTGTCTAATGACAAACACACAGATCATTTTAGAATGGACTTGATCCACAGCTGTGGATTTCTTCATCTGCTTTCAAGTCTTTTGAGCATTTGACACTCAAATGGCAGACTTTGCATAGAGTACCACTGAAGGCAGCTCTCGCCATACTGCTTCTCTACCAAATAAACAGCAGCGGCTTCTGAGAGCACTTCACTGCCGGCGCGGCTTCAACCAAGGACGCCTGCCAACCGCATACGAGTCAAGTCGGGGGAGATGAGGATGATAAACATCTGTCAACATCTGCGACGTGTACTCACTTGTGTTTCAAGCACCCAACTGTGGCATGTGTACCAAGCGCCTCAAAACACTACATCAACCAGAACACAACTATGTCACACCACTACAGCTGCCTCTTTAAATAAGTGTTCCCTCCAAGCCGCCCCACTGCAAGTCCCACACAGTGGGTGACCTGATCTGCCTTGATGTCGTGCCTAACTCAGGAGTGGAACACAAAGTTTTCCGTGAGCTATGTTTGTCCTCACTACAGGGTACCTTCTTATTTACATGTTTCCTGCAGGAAATGTGCCACAGCTTAAAAAAACAAAGGTGACAATAAAGGTCAAAAAAATAATGGAAAAGCCCCGTGGTGCAGTGCACATCAGACATTTGGACGAGGAAGTTTTCTTTTACAGATGCATGTCTTTGAAGTTATGCGTCCTGTCACATTCACGACACATTATATATTGACTTACAGAGTATATCAGTGATTATCAGTGGGTATTTGTACTCTGGCTAGTTTGTGGATCAGAATACTTCCTCTGCAACTTATCAACATTATCTAACGTTCTCTAACGAGATCAGTCTCCCCCTGGCTATTGTCAGTGTGAGTGTATGGTTCATGTTTATATTTGTGTGACCTATGAAGCTTGACAGGGACATTTGTTAAAGGCCCCGACACATATATACATACAAATGACACGTATCGGGCCGTCTGCAGCCCTAGTTTTTGTGGCGTGTCCCACACCGTTGGCTCTAGTTGGCCCCTGTCTGTGGATTTTGACCTATTGATTATGTATTGCCAGGAGAGCTGGCAGAAGGAACCAAAGCAAGCAACCGACTACATTCAAGAGGGCACACTTAGAAGCTCCCTCATTTCACATGTTTATCTCCTCGGATCATTCCAATACACAAATGTTTTCACAAAGACATGGCTATCTGGATTAAGCTAAGTGGTAGGGGAGAAAGATGTAGGAATTGCTGGCAAACGCTGCTTTGTTTCGTAAATGTATGAAAAAGGCTTGTATATCAGCAGTCCTAGGTCTTTCCAGAGTGTTTTAGTACGTGAACCTTTTGGGCCAAACACAGGCGACTCAGCAGACGGCCTTCTTCGGCGCTAGTTCTTTGAAGTAGAAAGTTGCTCCATGCTAGTTTCATGTTGATCCATGCTAGTTTCATGTTATCCATGCTAGTTTCATGTTGGTCCATGCTAGTTTAATGTTGCTCTATGCTAGTTTCATGTTGGTCCATGCTAGTTTAATGTTGCTCTATGCTAGTTTCATGTTGGTCCATGCTAGTTCCATGTTGATCCATGCTAGTTCCATGTTGATCCATGCTAGTTTCATGTTGCTCTATGCTAGTTTAATGTTGGTCAATGCTAGTTTCATGTTGCTCTATGCTAGTTTCATGTTGGTCCATGCTAGTTCCATGTTGGTCCATGCTAGTTCCATGTTGGTCCATGCTAGTTCCATGTTGGTCCATGCTAGTTCCATGTTGATCCATGCTAGTTCCATGTTATCCATGCTAGTTTCATGTTGGTCCATGCTAGTTTCATGTTGATCCATGCTAGTTCCATGTTGATCCATGCTAGTTCCATGTTGATCCATGCTAGTTTAATGTTGGTAAATGTCTTTCTCTACAAGGGAAACCCATTTGGTGTTTTAGTACGTGAACCTTTTGGGCCAAACACAGGCGACTCAGCAGACGGCCTTCTTCGGCGCTAGTTCTTTGAAGTGGAAAGTTGCTCCATGCTAGTTTCATGTTGATCCATGCTAGTTTCATGTTGATCCATGCTAGTTTCATGTCATCCATGCTAGTTCCATGTTGGTCCATGCTAGTTCCATGTTGATCCATGCTAGTTCCATGTTGATCCATGCTAGTTTCATGTTGCTCTATGCTAGTTTAATGTTGATCCATGCTAGTTTAATGTTGATCCATGCTAGTTCCATGTTGATCCATGCTAGTTCCATGTTGATCCATGCTAGTTTCATGTTGGTCCATGCTAGTTTCATGTTGGTCCATGCTAGTTCCATGTTGATCCATGCTAGTTCCATGTTGATCCATGCTAGTTCCATGTTATCCATGCTAGTTTCATGTTGGTCCATGCTAGTTTCATGTTGGTCCATGCTAGTTCCATGTTGATCCATGCTAGTTTATTGTTGATCCATGCTAGTTCCATGTTGATCCATGCTAGTTTAATGTTGATCCATGCTAGTTCCATGTTGATCCATGCTAGTTTAATGTTGGTAAATGTCTTTCTCTACAAGGGAAACCCATTTGGTAAATAAGATGAATGATATTGTTTAGTTTTTCCCCTTCATAGGCATTTTGTATTTAGATTTGACAGTTTATTCAGTATTTTCAGGTGAATGTTAACATCCTCTGTTGCACCCAACAGTGTGACAGCGCCTGTAACGGGCTGTATTCTGTCACATCCCGTTGACCACCTCCCTTCTAAATCATAAAATGTTTCGTTTTTGCAAGACAATATGTTGGCATCCAAGTTCCTGTCAAACCATTCTTTTTTTCTGTCCCGGTGCGTCTCTGTGATGACAGCTGAAAGCATATATCCACTAATACCACCGCTGACACTGCTATGTTTTAATCTGCAGAACTTCAAACTCCACAATGTCATTTTGTTTTTTACTCTCATGGGAAAACATTTTTTTATAAATCTTGCCAACAAATGCAAACGAACAAGTAGCCTTACACAGCACTTTAGGGACGTCCATTATGATAAGGATCAAATCTGAAAAACTGGGAATCTATTTGAATACATTCATTAGGTTGAAACAAGTAATGGACGATTAATGTGTACAGTGATTTTGACTTGAAATGGAATAATTCATTTAGCCAACACATTCACACTTAAAACTAGGATGCTTTATGTCCCTGTAGTATCAGTGTTGGATGTGTCAGGTTCCATTCGTTACTTGCTTATTGTGCATAAGGTTGTGGCCTTATTGCTTTCACCATGTCACTAGTACATAGTATTCCATCACATCATCCCGACAGATAAAAAAGGCAAACAGTAGAAATTAAAGGTTATCATCCTTAAATTTCAACCATGCCTGATAAGCTGCCATAAGCCATATTGGTATAGGAAATATATTATGTGTCATGAGAGCATGAGTACTCTATGAAGTCATAGTAGGATCGTAGTAGTGCTTTAACGAATCAATGAGTTTATCTTTTTATCTTATAACAGACCATCTGTCTAGATGTGTATTGTTTATGCAACAAAACTATGTATTTTTGACCCATCCATCTATCATGAACTCGTCTAGCAGATGTGTTTACATTACACTGCTAAAGGGTGGCTTTGTATCAGACACTGATACCCACTGACCAAGTGTCTGTATTTGACGAGTTGGGAGTGAGAACAGTTTGGTTTAGGATAAGAATATGAAAATGTTTTTGCATGAAGTTGACTATAGAAACAGACGTTGCTAAGGGTTGGAAATCTAAGAAACTAATGTTACAAAAGCAAGGAAGCTATCAGCATGGTCAGATGCCACTGAAAGGGAGAGAAATATATGTTGTCTTTTTGTGCTTGAGGTGAACTGACCCTTTAACATGTAGGGAAGTGAGAGCAGCATCACTGGTCTCGTGCATTAATCTAAAGCAGCTGCTGTCTGACTTCACAGGACCTGGAAGAACTCTGACCTCTCGAACATCTCCGGAGGCCCTCACTCAGCGGACGTCACCATCCTTCATGTGTCAGAGCAGAAACGGTCACTGAATGCTCAGGGGGCTCAATCCAACTCTCAGCTGCTTATGTTATTAAGGTCCATGAAGATATTGCAACTGTTTGAGAAGGAAAAGTGTACTGTACATGCAGGGGCGGACTGGAAATGACAAGCAGCATGGGAATTGGCTGTCAAGCAGCCCCAATGTGAGACACCAAAATGTTTGTTGATGAATAAAAAACATGCACAATCTTTTTATTTGTATTGTTTGTGCATGTACAATTATCTGTTTACAGAATGCAAAGATTCAAGGTTGAATTAATGATATGTAATGTCATTTGGCTTTAGCCTGCTTAAAAACTAAAAAACTGTGTTTAAACACAGAACTAAATTAGAACCAGCAGTCTCTATCTACAGGAGCACACTATATCCACACTTCCAGACCACATGCCGAGGTGGACCGGCTCGCATTGAGTTTGGATCAGTGAGGTGTGGACAGCATGTGGACACAATCAAGACTCATCTTCTGCCCACACAGGAGTTACTCTCCAGAGGACAGCAAAGGGAAGAGAGGAGCTGAGACCAGCTGTCTGAGTCCTGTTAAGTTACTGCTTATGAAAACTCTACATTTCATAATTTCACTGCATCAACATTAGATGTTTTAATTAACCGGACTAAAGGGGACTTTTATTGAGAAGTATTTACAGGAAAATGTGTTTATTGCTGAATTGGCTGAGCTTTGTTTTCCGCTATCCTTCAACAAAACAAGTCTATAATACTTCAGGGAGGAAGAGTAAGCAGCATAAATAACAGGGCCTTTGATTTTGGAGTTTGTTTAGCAAATAAAATGTTTCGATCTGGCTCATCCAATCACAAAAGACGCATTGAAAAGACAGGTCAAAACGACATGCAAGTCTTTTGGGGGTGCAGTGAATAACCTGTAGGTGCATGAGGCACTCATACATCATTGCAGTTGATGTTAAATGAAGCTTTCAACAGCATTTACTGATCCCTTTGGACATTAGGGCACGACCGCCTCGCCGCACCAGGAGCTTTACTCTCGGCATCATTAAACATTTGATGGGCTAAAGGCAGATCTGATGTCAGAGTTTAATTAAGTCAAGTTGCATCAACATCTTAAGGTGATTAAAAAGCCTCCTGCAAATTAAGTGGTCAGTTTTCATATGAGTGCATTAAAACATGCAGCAGCGTATAATCTGTTTTCAAGGTATCAAACATGGTTACTATCATCTGGAGCTTCTGACTGAAATGCACAGAGACAAGCTTTGAGATGCAATGGTGAGCTAAAATCAAAATTACACCGATTCACCGGAGGGGGGAACTGCACTTACAGGTTAAAGATGGAGCGGCATCATCGGTGCAGCACAACATGTTTACTGTATTTGAAGAAAGGCTTCAGGCATTTTGGTTTTTCTGGAGTGGCGTCATGTAGATAAAAATTGAGGCCAGAGACAATTAGATCAGAGGAATCTGTTCTCTTGTGAGACTGGAAAAGGTGAAGCAGAAAGAGAGAACTTTAGTGGATCATATACTCCATGTAATCTAATTTTTATGACAGTTGGCGATGCCAACATAAACCCTGGTGTGAGCAGTGTGACCGTATGTAGGGCTGAGTGGGTTTTCATTAAATGCAGGAAAGAGTGTACAACGCGTTAATGCTGAACGGATCTTGTTTCTCCTGACTGTTATCTGAGTGAAAGACCATTTTATAGGTTATATAAACCTTTTTGAACCGACAAAATAAATATGAACAGACAGCAGAATGTAAATATGTTCTTGTGTGCTTCTGGTTTGGTATCCTGCATATGTATGAAGGTTGGGTGCAGAGCAGTGTTCTGCGGCCCACAGCAGGCAGCATGTTCCTGGATGTGGTCAGCAGTCCATCCATTATCAGCCGCTTATCCGGGGTCGGGTCTCGGTGGCACCAGGCTTCCCTCTCACCCGCAACACTTTCCAGCTCATTCTGGGGGACCTCGAGGCGTTCCAAGGCCAGCCGGGAGATATAATCCCTCCAGCGTGTCCTCGGTCTTCCCCGGGGTCTCCTACCAGTTGGTCTTTTTATCAATTGTCTTGTGGCAAACAACACCAGATAGGTAGGTCAGACTTGGTGAAGGGTAAAGTACGCCGAAGGACGTGCTGGAGAAAGCCCCCGGGGTAAAATCAGATACTCTTGAGCTCTGTCAGAAACATTGACCAATGTTTCTGACAATGTTTCTTTAACAAAAATAGAAGAGCTTCTTCTCTGAAAAAGGAGGCCTGCAATGAATCAAACGTTGACCACACAAAGAGACTCGTGCAGCAGCTGACCTGTGGACTACGGCCTCGAACCCTCTGGAGTCGGGGGTCATTTTCTTGATTTGACATAATTTCTTAAATTCACTTTTTAAAGTCACTTGCATATGATAGATACCCATGTGTTTTACATCTAAAATTGCAGAACAATCTCAGCTCTCTATATAATGAGGCACCATTGTCATAAGGCAAAAGTGTAAAGAGAAATATTACTCTAAAGATGAAAAATTGAATCTCGATTTTGGAAATTGTGAAAACATAGCTTTACTCAGGAGGTCGAACTGTTTTGGTGCTTGAAATGAGTTGTTGTGGCCTGCAGTGATGATCTGGCAGAGACTGACTGGAGGCTGCTAAAGCGATGCTGCATGTTGTCCTCTGGACCCTGGCAGCTGCAAATCCTCTCTATAAAATACATTACTAATAGTTAGTATAAGTTCACTGAAAGAAAGTAACGGGATAGTGACAACATTTGATTACACCCCGTTCAGTCTCATAACTCACCCTGTACTGATTTAGTTACCGTTAGCTTCCGGTTAGCGTGCAGCTAACCTAACAACATGGTCTCACGAACACATAACAGAGATCCAACACTACTAGGCGTACTAAGTTCACTGAAAGAAAGTTAACGGCAATCGTGACAATGACAATATTTGAATACCCACCGTTCAGTCTTATAGTCAGCCTATAGACATATATAACCCCGTTATATAACCCTCGCTACCCGCTAGCTTCGTGTTAGCAGCAGCTCTATCAGGCAACAGGTCCCGTTACTAACGTAAATATGCTATTGCAAAGTTCTGTAAATACACTTATGCTGTGTTCACACCGGACGCGACACGATTTGTCGCGTCGCGCTTACCGCTTCAGTTGGTAGTGCGATTGAAAAGAGGGCGTTCACACCAAACGCCACAAAGACAAAACGTGCCGCGACAAAGGGGGCGTGGCCTATCGCCGTCGATTCTCTCCGTGAAAAATAGTTATCTTTTCTGGTATCGACTATGGAATAAATAACCACTAGTTCTGCTTCATACTTGTTGTGGAAGTCCCAAACATGTGTTTGGGTTCATAATATTATTCGTATCCACACACAGCTCGGTGAATTTCACCGACTCCTCCAGGAACTGCGTCTGGCTAATCTCCGAAACGGACACCGTTTCCTTCATCCACCATGGAAATAACCACTAGTTTTGCTTTGTACTTGTTGTGTAAACTCCACATACGTGGGAACATCAAACTCCATGGTGTCTGGGTTCACAATATTATCCGTAGTCCCACAACAGCGTATCAATGAAGCCGCTACCAGCGCTACTTCAGCGACGGCAGGACGAGTGATGACGGGCGGAGCTTCTCAACGCTGATTCTCAATGCTGATTGGCTGACGGAACTATGACTCGCGCGTTTTTGTCGCCGGAGTCGGGCTATTTCAACTGGCGCGACTTCGCCCCGCGTCCTTCGCCCCGCGTCCTTCGCTCAGTTCGCCCCGCGCCAAACGCGTCAGTCGCGTCGCCCGGCGGAAATGTCGCGTCGTCGCTTCTGTTCTCTATTTATGGTTGAAGCTGCGCCTTCTATAGCTTTGCTCAGCGTCCCTGCTCTTTTTCTCTCTCTCCCAGTGAAGCTGTGTATGCATCATATGACACGTCTGGGTGTGTAGAAGGCTCTAGCTTGCTGTGTGAATCTCATATGATCTCGCGGACACAAGGCAGAGTAAGTATTATATAGACCCGCGCTCAAAGGGCTAAAGAACATTTTCAGACGAGCAGATACAACCTTGGGGACGTAGGAAGGGTGTCGGGAAAACTAAAACTGGGAGAGAAGAGATGGAGAGAAAGGTGGTGGAGAAACATGGTAGAGAGAAAGATGGTGGAGACAATGGTGGTGGGGAGAAAGATGGTGGAGAGAAAGATGGAGAGAATGGTGGTGGAGAGAAAGATGGTGGAGACAATGGTGGTGAGAGAAAGATAGTGGAGACAATGGTGGGCGAGAGAATGGTGGTGAAGAGAATGGTGTTGAGAGAATGGTGGTGGAGAGAATGGTGGTGTGGTGGAGAGAATGGTGGTGTGGTGGAGAGAATGGTGGTGTGGTGGAGAGAAAGGTGGTGGAGAGAAAGGTGGTGGAGAGAAAGGTGGTGTGGTGGAGAGAATGGTGGTGTGGTGGAGAGAGTGGTGGTGTGGTGGAGAGAAAGGTGGTGTAGAGAAAGGTGGTGTGGTGGAGAGAATGGTGGTGTGGTGGAGAGTAAGGTGGTGGAGAGAAAGGTGGTGTGGTGGAGAGAAAGGTGGTGGAGAGAAAGGTGGTGTGGTGGAGAGAATGGTGGTGTGGTGGAGAGAGTGGTGGTGTGGTGGAGAGTAAGGTGGTGGAGAGAAAGGTGGTGTGGTGGAGAGAAAGGTGGTGGAGAGAAAGGTGGTGTGGTGGAGAGAATGGTGGTGTGGTGGAGAGAGTGGTGGTGTAGAGAAAGGTGGTGTGGTGGAGAGAATGGTGGTGTGGTGGAGAGAATGGTGGTGTGGTGGAGAGAATGATGGTGGGGAGAATGGTGGTGGAGAGAAAGGTGGTGTGGTGGAGAGAAAGGTGGTGGAGAGAAAGGTGGTGTGGTGGAGAGAATGGTGGTGTGGTGGAGAGAGTGGTGGTGTGGTGTAGAGAAAGGTGGTGTAGAGAAAGGTGGTGTGGTGGAGAGAATGGTGGTGTGGTGGAGAGAATGGTGGTGGGGAGAATGGTGGTGGAGAGAAAGGTGGTGTGGTGGAGAGAATGGTGGTGTGGTGGAGAGAATGGTGGTGGAGAGAATGGTGGTGTGGTGGAGAGAATGGTGGTGAGAGAATGGTGGTGGAGAGAATGGTGGTGGAGAGAATGGTGGTGTGGTGGAGAGAAAGGTGGTGGGGAGAATGGTGGTGGAGAGAATGGTGGTGGAGAGAATGGTGGTGTGGTGGAGAAAATGGTGGTGGAGAGAAAGGTGGTGGAGAGAATGGTGGTGTGGTGGAGAGAAATGTGGTGGAGAGAAAGGTGGTGGAGAGAAATGTGGTGAAGAAATGTGGTGGAGAGAAAGGTGGTGAGAGAATGGTGGTGGAGAGAATGGTGGTGTGGTGGAGAGAAATGTGGTGGAGAGAAAGGTGGTGGAGAGAAATGTGGTGAAGAAATGTGGTGGAGAGAATGGTGGTGAGAGAATGGTGGTGGAGAGAAAGGTGGTGAGAGAATGGTGGTGGAGAGAAAGGTGGTGGAGAGAAATGTGGTGAAGAAATGTGGTGGAGAGAATGGTGGTGGAGAGAAAGGTGGTGGAGAGAATGGTGGTGGAGAGAATGGTGGTGTGGTGGAGAGAAAGGTGGTGGAGAGAAATGTGGTGAAGAAATGTGGTGGAGAGAAAGGTGGTGAGAGAATGGTGGTGGAGAGAAAGGTGGTGAGAGAATGGTGGTGGAGAGAAAGGTGGTGAGAGAATGGTGGTGGAGAGAAAGGTGGTGAGAGAATGGTGGTGGAGAGAATGGTGGTGAGAGAATGGTGGTGGAGAGAAAGGTGGTGTGGTGGAGAGAATGGTGGTGTGGTGGAGAGAATGGTGGTGTGGTGGAGAGAATGATGGTGGGGAGAATGGTGGTGGAGAGAAAGGTGGTGTGGTGGAGAGAAAGGTGGTGGAGAGAAAGGTGGTGTGGTGGAGAGAATGGTGGTGTGGTGGAGAGAGTGGTGGTGTGGTGTAGAGAAAGGTGGTGTAGAGAAAGGTGGTGTGGTGGAGAGAATGGTGGTGTGGTGGAGAGAATGGTGGTGGGGAGAATGGTGGTGGAGAGAAAGGTGGTGTGGTGGAGAGAATGGTGGTGTGGTGGAGAGAATGGTGGTGGAGAGAATGGTGGTGTGGTGGAGAGAATGGTGGTGAGAGAATGGTGGTGGAGAGAATGGTGGTGGAGAGAATGGTGGTGTGGTGGAGAGAAAGGTGGTGGGGAGAATGGTGGTGGAGAGAATGGTGGTGGAGAGAATGGTGGTGTGGTGGAGAAAATGGTGGTGGAGAGAAAGGTGGTGGAGAGAATGGTGGTGTGGTGGAGAGAAATGTGGTGGAGAGAAAGGTGGTGGAGAGAAATGTGGTGAAGAAATGTGGTGGAGAGAAAGGTGGTGAGAGAATGGTGGTGGAGAGAATGGTGGTGTGGTGGAGAGAAATGTGGTGGAGAGAAAGGTGGTGGAGAGAAATGTGGTGAAGAAATGTGGTGGAGAGAATGGTGGTGAGAGAATGGTGGTGGAGAGAAAGGTGGTGAGAGAATGGTGGTGGAGAGAAAGGTGGTGGAGAGAAATGTGGTGAAGAAATGTGGTGGAGAGAATGGTGGTGGAGAGAAAGGTGGTGGAGAGAATGGTGGTGGAGAGAATGGTGGTGTGGTGGAGAGAAAGGTGGTGGAGAGAAATGTGGTGAAGAAATGTGGTGGAGAGAAAGGTGGTGAGAGAATGGTGGTGGAGAGAAAGGTGGTGAGAGAATGGTGGTGGAGAGAAAGGTGGTGAGAGAATGGTGGTGGAGAGAAAGGTGGTGAGAGAATGGTGGTGGAGAGAATGGTGGTGAGAGAATGGTGGTGGAGAGAAAGGTGGTGGAGAGAAAGGTGGTGAGAGAAAGGTGGTGGAGAGAAAGGTGGTGAGAGAATGGTGGTGGAGAGAAATGTGGTGAAGAAATGTGGTGGAGAGAATGGTGGTGGAGAGAAAGGTGGTGGAGAGAATGGTGGTGGAGAGAATGGTGGTGTGGTGGAGAGAAAGGTGGTGAAGAAATGTGGTGGAGAGAAAGGTGGTGAGAGAATGGTGGTGGAGAGAAAGGTGGTGAGAGAATGGTGGTGGAGAGAAAGGTGGTGAGAGAATGGTGGTGGAGAGAAAGGTGGTGAGAGAATGGTGGTGGAGAGAATGGTGGTGAGAGAATGGTGGTGGAGAGAAAGGTGGTGGAGAGAAAGGTGGTGAGAGAAAGGTGGTGGAGAGAAAGGTGGTGAGAGAATGGTGGTGGAGAGAAAGGTGGTGAGAGAATGGTGGTGGAGAGAAAGGTGGTGAGAGAATGGTGGTGGAGAGAAAGGTGGTGAGAGAATGGTGGTGGAGAGAAAGGTGGTGAGAGAATGGTGGTGGAGAGAAAGGTGGTGAGAGAATGGTGGTGGAGAGAAAGGTGGTGAGAGAATGGTGGTGGAGAGAAAGGTGGTGAGAGAATGGTGGTGGAGAGAATGGTGGTGGAGAGAAAGGTGGTGAGAGAATGGTGGTGGAGAGAATGGTGGTGAGAGAATGGTGGTGGAGAGAAAGGTGGTGAGAGAATGGTGGTGGAGAGAAAGGTGGTGAGAGAATGGTGGTGGAGAGAAAGGTGGTGAGAGAATGGTGGTGGAGAGAATGGTTCGTCAGAAAACCGATGTCTCTCTTGAGATCTCTTGGGCTGAGATTGAACCAGGACAGAGAAGTTGAGAAGGCTTCTTTGAGAAAGGGAAGTTGCTCATATGGTAACACTCTCTTGGTGTGGAGCCTTTTTTAGCAATTAGAAATGATGGCTTTTAGCTTGTGGCTTATACAGTAGGAACTAGCTGAATTATATCACAATTATTTTACAATCTTCAAAGTTTCATTCATCATTGGAATTTGGCAAAAATATTTTAATTGTCTCAAAGCCAAGACTTTGTTTCTTTAAAATCAGATGATAACCCACCGTTAGGGACCCATCCTGTGTTACTATCAGCGTATCCTTCATGTTTCAGATGGAGGGAGGGGAGGGGGAAGGGCGGCTGACAGGTTTGCTGCAAGCTTTTGATCGTGTTTATACAAGCTTCAAACATGCATTATCATCTGAAGTTGGCAATAAGAGTTTTCATATTCTCTCCAAATGACCCAAAAAACTGAATGTTATGATAAATCCACGTTTATCAGGAAATCAGCTTTTGGAACACATGCCTGGTTTTGATAGAGAATATCACCGATATAAAAATAATATGAGAAACTGGTAAGTGTTTGACCTTGGATCACTCTGTTGCTTAAATGGAAAGCCTCCAGCATCGTCATAGTGACAGTCACACTTCATTGGTTACTGACAGTTGGCTGGTTTGCAATTTTTTCTGCCAACAAATATTACAGGTTTTGAATTCAATTGTAGCACATTTTGGGTTCAGTAACTGCAAAAGAAAAGATATATTACCAATGAGAGATTGACACTTCAGTTAAATATCTGGCAGCCTGAGCAGAGAGCCAGCGATCCTCTGTACTGCCACGGCTCTGCAGCTCTGCAGCACTGGCTGCAAGGTAGAGGCAGATGAAGTTAGTTTACTCAAAACTTTTATTGAAGAGCTAAAGACACAGAGCATGTTAGTGAGGAAAGCCAGACAATTACGAGCCCCAGATCTGTAGTTCTTAGAAACTTCTGATATTAGAATACTTTGGTGCCATCGCATTTGTGAATACTTGTTTCTGATTGGATGCACTGTGTCCATCTATTCCTGATAATGGACAGTCTGGTCCCATTAAGTTGAAGAAATACAATTTAATATATTATTTACAACGATGACTATATTGCTTGAGCGCCTCGTCCTCTGAACACACGAGCTACCATCAGTCCGGTCCACTGTCCCTCTGACTGACACACCTGCATAATGCTCATCAAGAAGTCGTGAAAGCATTGATATGGAATTGGGGACAATGTTACGGCTGGATATCAGACTTGTTGTTAACCATACTGTCAGCTTGTATTTACTGTTTGTCAACCATACATCATGGTATTGACGACTCTTGAGAGCTTAATGTTAGCCCTATGAAAGCTTTATGCTAATTCAGATTTAGTGAAAATATTGACATTGAGTTGGGGACAATGCCATGGCTGCAGAGCCAACCTGTCATGTTGTCAAACAGACTGCCAACGTATATTTAAGGGTAGGCAAATGTTATTGACTCTGAATCTTACGGGCATAAACTTTCCTTTTCTCCAGGAAGTGCATCACCTGAGATGCTCTTCTGAAGCTGTGAAGAGGCCAGGAAGCCCGCTGCTCGTTAGTAGAATCCATTAAGTCCACGCACTTAATGGATATGGGGTTTCCTCATTAGGCACATTTTTTCTTGTTTCTTCTCTTGTACTTTGACCGTCTTCATCCCATCCAGAACTCAGAGCTCTCATTCTGAGTCTACAGTCATGATACACTTTTTTTTAGATTGAGGGAGTTACGCTCACTGGGAATATCTCTATCTTTGAGATCCGTCACGAATGAATGTTTACATTGCAGTAAGGAAAAACTCATATCTCATTCATATACATGAACGGAAAATAAAACTAGCCTCCACTTAGGTTTTCCCACACTTTGCTGATGTGTTCACCATCCTTTGGTTTTACTCACGCTGTTCTCTGACTGTTTTCTTTTTTCTGCTTTCTTGTTTAGTTTTAGTTTTCTATTGAATGAGATATACTATCATGTTACTCAGACTACCACAAGTAAAGCAGTAACCTCCTCTACCTACGCATAGACTTTAAGGAAGCGAGAAGTGAAACTATAACAGTGCGCTATAGAGGGCAGATCTCTGCAAACAACCAATGAACACACACAACCCTGCGCTGTACACTGTCGCAAAACACATTACTTTTTAAATCAATAAAAGCAGCGATCTATCCAAACAGTCTTGCCAAAACCTACATTTTACTCATCAATATTGCCCGCTTAGCAGTGACTAATAGTTACATTATCTGTTACCTGTGAGGCAAACATACTGTCCAAAACACGAACATTAAGCAAAGTGTTTCATCCCACTGCGTCTGTGGGAGCAGAGTAGGGATGGCTTATCACTTGAGGGCCAAACCAGCAGGGGGCCGCTAAGAGTAGTGAGGAGGAGTCAGCAGGCAGTCAATGCCAGTATAACACAGGCAATTAAAGGCTTTTTGACAAAGTGTGAGTGTATCCGTGGACAGACAAAGAGATGCACACTCAGTAATCGAAGCGCACACACACAAGTGATTTCTCAGTTCTCCTGGAAGAGGTCATTATAATATTCAGGAAGGCCTTAAAGAAAGACTGCTGCAGCCTTTAAATCTTCTCCAGTGACGCTTTCAATGGTAACCAGAATCAGAACCATTTATTTGCCAGGTATGTTCCACACATACCAGGAATTTGTCTTGCCGGGTGGTGCAGACATTAGACAAACAACAACCATCAACACAGTGCAAGACATAGAAACATTAAATAGAACATAAAGTAAAGTGCACAGACAAACAGATAAAGAACTACAAACAAGTGTACTGTGGGTGTATGTGAAAGTGTATTTAAGTGTGGCGCATAAAGGGATGTGCAGTTAAAAAAACTCACGGGAAAGACAAAATGTTGCCAGTGACTTATTTTTCAAAATTCTATGAAAAAAACTACATTCATATCGAATGTGCTGTGAAGTCACGTATTCCTCAGATATAAAAGCAGCATTGAAGGCAGTATTACTGCATACATTGTCGCTTCATGTTGTCCATGAGTTCATTGTACAAAATGCATTCACTAATACCATGAAAGTGCCACATTAAGACTTCCAAGTGAAGTCTAGTCCGAGAGCCGTCCTTTCTTTTCACGGAAAGAGCACCTTGAGCTTCCTGCCGTTCCCTCATCAGGACATCTGACCACTAGCAGAACAAAACAGACATACATAGAGATGAAATGCAAGGAATACCTGAGAGAGTGGCCCGTTATCACCCTGTGCTATGAGCAATGTGGATTTAGAGAGGAGAACAAGTGAAGATCGCGGCCTCCTCCTGTCTCTCTGTGTCTCAGTGTGTCTGGCATCGAAGCAATGATCCGTTTGGTGTCTGCACCGGCACAGCCCTGTTCATGTTCCTGCATGCTCAGCATGTTTTCCCGCATGGGCAAGATGAGCCAGGCTGATGACAATAGAGAACGAGAGGCAGGGAAACTCCGTCTGGCTCCGAAAGGCAATGAGCTCTTGGAGCCCTGCAGAGTTCCATCAATAACATGTGTACGGCAATCTGCTCCCTCTGCTTGTGCCCAATGCTGCAGCTCTCACTCCACCGTCTACTGTTGGAATGTCAGGGGATCAGATACCAAGTCTGCTTACTTTTGAAGAGTTTTTCCAAACTTTTTGTCAAACATCAAATGTTGATGTTTGACAATATTGCTTGTTGGTTCTTTACATTACATTATATTTCATTTAGCTACAATACAATAAGTGATTCAACCATAAGGACTAACTCAGGACACAAGGGTCAAGAAAGTACAATTTCTTCAACAAAGTTAAACTACAAGGTGCTATCAGCAAGAGACATTTAAGTGCTACTACGGCGCTACCTTCCTCATTCAAGGTGTAGTCTTTATGTACATGCTTTTCTATTAATTAGTTCACAAAAGTTTCTTTCTGGCGAACACACAAAGGAGAAGTTGATTAGTCAGCAGAAGCCTCACGTAGAAATATACAACCTTTATTTGCACTCCATAAAAGTCTCAAGAATCACATCAGTACATCTACATTTTTTATTAATATTGCGTAATTAGAAGGTGCTAATTTATTGCCCTGCCTCATCTGAATGATATTCCATGATATTCAGTTAAAAAAGCTCAGTGGAGGATCAATAGGGGAATGCAATCAGGGCTTCGCTTACAGTTGCCCAGAATGGAAAGCTGCCCATTGTGAATGATTCAGTGATGATTGTGGGTCTTTCTTATTTCTTTGAAAAAAATAATTCAGTCGTCCAACCTTCCTTTTTGATTGTGGATCCGGGTCATGATGGTGGAGGCTAAGAAATGTTCCTCCTGGGGTCCCCCAGGAGGAACTGAGCTTGATTTGAACACAAAATGGTCACCTCAGACACATTTTGTCTTCAATTTCGAAGATCAAGTCCCTTTTTTTCCTCCAATTTAAGGAGAATCATTTGATGACAACTGATCAATAGCATTGATGGTCAGAAATCTGTCTCTCAGACGAATGGTTGGATTTGGGGATTATGTGCTGTGACCAGTTCCACGTTGTTGAGGCCGCCGTGGTCTTGTTTGAATAAACTTTACTGGACAAAACCGATCATTATTGCTGGTCAATTCATCTGAACAGTGTGAGCCTAAAAGGCCCAGGGTCTGGTCTTGAAGAAAGGGAATAAAACCTGAACCCAATATACAAAGTTAACTAAAAATACAGCCTCAGTACAGTCTGTCACTTTATCATATAATCATATAATCCTAGTAGACATTCGTGTGAAATTGTCATATTTATCATTGGAAAAGACGTGTTTTGTGAGGTGACAGTGACCTTGACCACACATTTGTGTCAGGTCATCCTTGAGTGTGAGTGAATAATAACATTTGAATAAACTTGCTCCAGGCATTCCCAAGATATCCCGAGAATGAGATGAACATAAGGACAATGGTGACCTTGACCTTTGACCCACAAAACCTAATCAGTTCATCCTTCAGTCCAGGGGAATATTTATTCTGAATATGAAGAAATTCCCTCCAGGCGTTCCTGAGAATGGACCGGACAGACGGAGAGACAGACGGAGACACTCACCGGAAACATGCTTCTGCCGAATAAAGACAGTGTCTGCCCAGCTTAACCCCTCCAATGTGTTCTGGGTCTCTTCACTGTTGTTTGTGCCAAGACTAACTTATCAGATCACTGAACCACCTTGACTGTCTTTTCAATGCAAAGGAGCAGCGTTTCTCCACACTCCTTTCCGCTGCGTGAGCTCCGAGATGCGATGGAAACTCATGTCAGTCTTCAGTATCTCCAATCTCATTATTTCGGTCACTCCCCAAAGCTCATGGCCGTAGGTGAGAGTTTAGTCATCTGGTGGATGGTAAGCTTGGCCTACAGGCCCAGCACAAGTCCTGCATTGTGTTGACCCTGAGACATCTCACCGGCTTTATGTGGGGTCAAGTCCCTCAATACAGAGAAATAGCAAGATCCATCGTGATGAATGCAGATGAGTAATATCACGTAAAGTAATACATTTATTTTTTAAGCCATCTGTTTGCATGTGTCACCTCCACAAGGGTTTCTGTTACACCCAAGACCAAACTCAGTTCTCTTTTTGTGAAGGATAAAGCTGCAGTGAGTGTGTGGTTCATTGCCTTCATGAAGCGTCTACTGGAGAGCCTTGGTGTCCTCCTGCTGTTGTGAATTGAGAGAAAGCAAAACACAGACATTGTGAGATTTACAATCTAAAAAAAAACTAGCAAAGGTCACATCAACCAGGAGGATCACAGATCAGTAGTAATGGCAATGACAATGCTAAAAATACTAATATTCTTCTTTTGAAAAGGCTCGTCAAAATTTGAATCCATGATTGTCCCATTTAATTTGGAGGTATTTACCTGATTGAGCTATTATTATTGTTTACATTTAAGGCTCCAAATGTAGTTTATTGTAGGACAGTGTGGTCACATAGCACAGGTGACACTTTGGAACATTCCACCAGCAGAGTAAAAGTTGTATTATTCAATAGTTGTGTTTTAAAAGCAGACCCTCAGGTGCATGACTGTACCGGAGCAGGTGGCATGATGGCTTCTCGAGGATTGTAGTAGACAGACATTTGGACCTATTTTTAAACAATTTGTTGCTTGGATTTAAAAATGTCACTGGCTTATTGGCTATAATTCTTACTGTAAAATTGATGGCACTAAAAAAATTGGCACATGGCCAGAAGGAACACTGTAAATAAATGCAATGTCCTTGCCTTAGCTCCATCGTTATTGCAAAGGACCCTGGCAGAGATAATGTCAAATATGAATCAGAAATATCCACGAAGACGAGGGGAGAACATTTACAATAACTTAAATTGACCATTAGAACCAGTTGCAGCTCTGATGCCCTGGAGGACCATCCGTCTGTCTGCAAGGGCAAACCACCAGGGCACTGGATATTTCCTGGAGGACTGCCAATGTTAATTCGGGGATGATAGCAACTTTTTGTTTCCATACAGGCCAGTGGCTAGTTCCAGGACGGCTGCAGCTTCTGTTGCTACATGAGAGCAGACGTGTATTGGCAGGAACCCGGTGATTCTATGTATCATGATGAAGTTACAACTAAATACATTGCGATACTTTAAGCAAGGCGATATATTGACATTTTTAGAAATCTAAATTGTATTAAAGCTGTCATAGTGTAAACACCTTGAGTGAGAAAGAAAGGATGATCTTGTGGAAAGTCCATAAGCAGACTGGCACTCACATTGCATCTATGTGGGAGAAAAGTTCAACAATTTCTCTGTGAATTATGAATATTGGAATACCCGGTTTCCAGTTTGGGCTTGGCTAAGCATGACTGCTAAAATTCCAAATCCATGTCATTACATGAGATTATTCCTCAAGAAGTAGTCAAGAGTGCAGTGTGAATAGAAGAGAGAGAGAGAGAGCGATAGAGAGAGCGATAGAGAGAGAGAGAGAGCGATAGAGAGAGAGAGAGCGAGAGAGAGAGAGAGAGAGAGAGAGAGAGAGAGAGAGAGAGAGAGAGAGAGGCTGACACACCATTTTCAAGGACATTCCTGAACAATTAACTTGCGGTTTTTGCTATCTACCCCATTAGTCTTTGGGGTTTGGAAGCAGCCATTGATTTTGGATGTCAGCCACTCTCATTTTATGGAAATTGCACTAAATGGCAGGGAAACAAAAACAAATTGAATTTTCTGTGCTGTTACTTGTAATGTGAAATTAGATATGTGGCCATGTGTGACTGAACAAGCCAGCCACAGAGCCAGAAAGAGCAGTGGTGCAGTCTGGGTAGGCTGCATGCCATATACATTTTGTTAAGTGCTATTGCTGAAGGGAAATGTATCTGTAAGGTATAGCAGTTAAGCGCAGGTACACAATTGAATCATGTATGGGTATTTTAGTGTTTTTGATAACAATATGTACTTACCAAGACGTATTTGAAGCTGACATGCAATGCATGTTGTGCTGTAATTTAGTTTTGTATCTTAATGGTTTGATGCTTTTTAGGCTGTACAATTCCAGTTGGAGTGTCAGTTTCCAACATAATATATAGTGTCTTAAGTCAATATCAATACTAGTGAAATGACACAATCGTTAATAACTTTTTCAATACAAACCGTTTTTTCGCAAATGTATCATTCATTCCTGATGATCCACCTCAATTCCCGCCAAATACTTAATTTGAACAGCTTACATTTGAACACAACACAATAAAGTTATAATTCACCCAACTACCTTTTTATTGACTATAGCTTGAACGCACCATGATGTAACTCAATGCAGCCTCCGGAGGTACGTGGCCACGTTCATTTGGCCAAGCAGGAATGTGCTGCCACTAGCTGCTAACAGCCAACGTTAGCTAGCTCTCTTCTAACAGGTTTCAAAGCGAACAGCATAGCCACATTATCAAATTCACTTCATGTGGAGGTAAAACCGAAAGAGTAATGTTGCTAATAATCTCCCATTGCTAAGACATGTGTGAGTCGCTACAGTGAGTTGAGACGAATCCAGCCATCTGTGTTCCACCATCCAGTGCTGCCATTACTGAACAACCCTGTACAAACAGCTAATGGGTCTCGATACCCCTCTGTTTTTGTTTTAGTAAAGACATTTTTAGAGAAGCATGTGAAGCCATTTTGTTTTTGTTTTTAAAGCTAGTTAGCCAGGCCTAGTTATGTGATATTGATGTATCCTTTGGCACGACCACATGCGTCTCGTCCTCTCTCACTTTGATTGGGAACCTTTTTGTTTGAATATACTCAAGTTAAAATAAACCTTTTTGAATTGTTGCTTCTTTTGACAGTGTTGTGTTCGTCCCCACTTATTCCCTAGATGAGACCAAAGGGGACGTACCCCAGCACATTGGAATGGACTGTACTTGTAATGGACGGCACTTTTCTAGTCTTCCGAGCCTCAAAGTGTTTTCACAGTGTCTTCTTCCACTGATGGGAGATCCAGACTGGAATATTTGAGTCTAAACCAAGTCTCCCGTTTCTTCTGGTTGTAATGAATGTGTTGTGGTCTGTGTGCCATGGGACTGCTCTCTCTGCATAGCTATATCTAAGGAATTCAAGTGAAATCATTGTGCTGTATTTTCATCATCACTATGTTTTCTATGAGCAAACTCTATTAGTGTTTTCATAAAACTAGAATGAAGATTGAAAACTAGTTGTGATATTTATTTTTGTTTCTTTTAACTTGTCTTGTTGTGTGTTTTCTGTCTGTAACCATGTGTTGTTTATGCTGCTGCCTGTCTTGGCCAGGTCTCCCTCGAAAAAGAGATTTTTAATCTCAATGGGACTTCCTGGTTAAATAAAGGTTTAAATAAAAAATATATATATAATTTTTTTTTTATGTAAAGTGACTTATGACTCCCGTCTAGCGGTGCATTCAGTGCATCAAGGCAGACAGCGGTAGCGTTTCTTCTTTTTTTCAGAAAAATATGATTTGAATAGCTTTTTTTTTTGCCTGACTAGAATATAATACCAGTCTGTGTGGATGTGTGCAGTTATACTGCAGCAGCCTGGTGTTGTCAGGCACTAATGCAGGTAAACACAGTGAGCGGCTCATTCATCAGCATGTGACCTGCTACTGTCAGATGAGCAGGGGTTCATGGGAGAAGAGAAGATGTGCTCCAGTATGAAGCAGCAGACTGCAGGAACCACCCACTTCATCCATGGATCAGACTACTTTACTGGCTTTTTACTGGCTTTACACACACACACACACACACACACACACACACTTACCAGTTCACTGGGGTCTGTCATGATCCTGGTTTTGGTTGAGTTTGATTCTCGTTTCATTTTGAGGAGTTTCCCTTGTTTTTCTTCTAGTCTTTGTGGTCTTCCCTCCCTTTCTCTGTTTGTCACATCTCGTCCTGTTCCATAGTAAAGACTATGTATTGTCATGTATTTTGTCCTTCACCTCTCCCTCTCGCTTCAGATCACTTCACTTCCTGTGATTGTCTGCCCCGCCCCTGATGGACCCCACACCGCCCTATGTGTTGAACCCTGCGCCCCCTGACTGGGCAGCTCGTCTCCTCCTCCATGTCTCGTGGTCCAGCGTGATCTTTGTCACCTGGTTCTTGACGCTACATTTTCCCGGCTGCTCGCCTGTGCAGTGAACCTCTGCTCGTCAACACTGCATTTTGGAACTGTCCTGTTTTGAGGCTGACAAAATAAAAGTGTTGCAGACCTATTGTTATGGCAGGTCTTGTTATGTATTCTCTCATCATACATTCATCATGTGTGTCAGTTCAGCTGTGTGTTGAAGTGAGGCGTGTCTTCCAGTCAAAGAGTTGCTCCAGTTCACTGTGAGTGATTATAAGTTATGGAAGGAAACCTCACTGCTTAGAATTATGTTTTTGTATTTCTTTTATTTAAGTCCATTTCACACCACATCTAAGTAACACACTATTTTAATAACGGAACACACATGTAATTATAGTCAGAGCTGTCGTGGCCTAGATGAAGCTTACTTCTCGCCAGCTGTCCCTCCTGCATTTGGCAGTTTCAACTCTGTGACTTTCAGTCCGAGTGATGCTTAACTTCTTGTTCATGTTTGTGATGTGAATGCAGAGCATCAGCCAACGAGCGATGTAATGTTGAACCAGCAATGGGCTCGCCGTTAAATCTAATAACAGCCTGCAAAATGTGTTTCTGCACCACTCCTAACCGCAGGGGTCCTTCTTCAATCAGAGGATCGGCGGTTCGATCCCCGGCTCCGCTAATGTCGATGTGTCCTTGGGCGAGACACTTAACCCTAAATTGCTCCCATAGCTGTGCCTACAGTGTGTGAATGGTAGCTAGTCCTGATGGGCAGGTGGGACCGTAGCTCCTCCCATCAGTGTGTGAATGAGTGAATGATGTCATGTAGTGTTAAAGCGCTGTTTGTGTTTGGAAGAGTAGAAAAGAGATAAAAGTCTATTTATCCTTTTGAGCCATGACTGGAAACCCAACATATGATGCAGAATGAGAGAAGAGCTGTGGACATGAACTCAGCCTCACTCAGTCACTCACACCTCAGAACACATATCTAGGAGATAAAGAATAACTTGAATTGTGGCCCAGCTCCATGTAGGGCCACTGGAATGGCTGTAGAATGGGACCATCTGTATTGTCAGTAACACCTGTGGTTACCCTGCAATACGGCAACAAGACAACAGAAAGCTCAACACTGAGGAAACAAATAAATAAATGAAACAATAAAACCAATCAATACAATAAAAACAAACAAATACAAAATAAACAACAGCCAGAAGGGAGCCACCTGATGATCTAAGGTACAACCTGTTGCATATTGGCTCAACATTTCATCGATATATTTTTGGCCAAACCCGGACGTACTTTGAAAAGTGATTAGTTAAATCTTAAAATCCATTCTAAAACGCACAGGGAGCCAAGTGTAGAGCGACGCTGCAGGAAGCAGACTGCTCCACTTCCAGTAGTTTGCAACAGTAAGAATGTCCCCAACTGTCAGCTGCTGGTTCTCCTTACTCTTAGCCTTTGTGTTTCTCTTCCAAATAAACGTACCAGATACCTCTGGTCGTTTGACTTGTTGTCTTGTTAGACTTTGGACGTTGTCAGAGGTTTGCCACATTCCTGCATCTCATGTCAGCGAGCATCACAACCAACAGGGAGGATATGGAACTGGGACTCAGCTCTTGCTCTTGATTTCAAATCAAATGTTATGGAGCAGCCAGTTGGTATGATTTTATTTTATTTTTCCATTACACTGGTGCTGGTTTCTTTAAATGATGAGTGAGTGTAAAATGGACCGTACTTGTATAGATTTTTTCTAGATCTTTTCTAGATCTAAAAAGATCCTCTGATTGAAGGTGGCCCCTGCTACCACTGAGCCACAGCAACTGAAGGTGGTTGTTCACATTGTGAGTGCAGGCATATGCGTATGTGTGCATGGATGTAATATTTACATCGGCCTGTCTTTGCAGACACGAGGAAGCCGAGCTGCCGATGTCAGTTGTTGCCCCGGGGGCCTCGGGGCCCGCCTCAGACATGCAGCGCTCTGACGGAGGCTGCAGGAGCTCTGCCACTCACTGGCCCAATTCTGTCTCTCCGTCTTCCTCTCCTGCTCTCGCCTGCCAGAATCTGCAATGCACGGATGAATATGCATCAGTCCAGACAGAGTCACACATCACGGATGCAATGCTCATGTAACCAGGGTTACAAAGCACTGTGTAATAACACGGTTATGATGAAGGCTGACTTCATAGAAGAAACATTAGGTCTCGTTATAAGTATGGTTTAAAAAAAGCAATTTCATATTAGGGTTTAGGAATTGTTATTTATTACACTTTAAGTGTTTTAAAGTTAAGGTGTAATAAATAAGTCATAAGTTTCTAACAGAGCCACATTTCATTCAGGTGAATATTGAAAATAGAAACTCAAGTCTAGTCTTTAGTTATTAAATGAATGGTCTTGTTAGACGTAGCTAGGACCCTTCCCTGACTAAACTACGGTTAAGTGGGCTACGCATTCGCATATACGGACAAATAATGAAAAAAACTATAACATTTTAAAGCTTAACCCACATTTGTAATTTTGCCGACATCAGGTTGTCGTAGTCATAGAAACAGTTGGATTGGTATGGCATATTTACAAAGCAATTAAACAGGAAGAATAATACATAAACAAGCAATACAATCAAAAGCTAATAGATACCTCATAAATGGAAAAAGTTTGAACATGTCAGGTCATGAATTTAGTCCCTCTTTATTTTCCTTATTTCTGTGACGTTCCAGTGCCCCTTTTGAGGAATAAAAGGGAATTCATGATGCAAAACCAAATATGAGGGATTGTATCCAGTTTAATACACTTTGGCTTTTTCAGACAAGAGTAATTCAAAATGCCATGTTGATGGATCAAAAAATGCTGGTGATGGAACAAATCCACTCCGTTCATAGTGTACAGTGTTCATGTGACCGTGTACTATGAGAGATCAACATCCAAATTAAGGTTGCCTTGTGTTCGATGTTTAAATAAGCTCATTGTTGGTGACCCTTGGGGTTCAACAATACATTTTTGCCCTGAACTCCTTATTGTCATTTAAAAATCACAATTTGTTTTAAGCCTCATGGTTAATCTAAATGTTAGTCTAAGAAGGCATTGAAATTGTCACAACCGTCACTAGACGGTAGTGCTTTTATTTTTGTTGTCTTGTCACTTCCTGTTTTACTTTGAAATCATCCTCCTGTGTCATGTCTGCTGTCTTTACTTCCTCATGTGTGATTACCTCTCCCTGCCCTGATGTGTTTCACCTGTGTCTCGTTAATTCCCCTCCCAGTGTGTATATATACTCTGTGCTTCACTTGTCTCGTTTCCAGTTCGTTTTTCTTCACCTGTGAGTCAACTTACCAGCGTTTTTCCTGCCTGATATCCTGTTCTGATTCCGACGTCCCTTCGTTTCCGAGTAAGCCCGATCCCTGCCTGTACCTCTGCCGAGTTTGACTGCCTTCCTGTGAATGACCCTGGACTGTTTACGTTGACGATTCTACTCTCCCCTGAGTGAGACAGCTGCTCTCACCACAGCGGGTCAGAGCCTTGCCGACCGGCCTCAGTCCCTCCCCAGTTACATCGGGAGAACCTTCGGCGGTCCTTCTCCAGAGACTCTATCCTGTTGCAATATTACCTTTATCAATAAAGGAATCCTTGTGAACTTTACTCTCCGCCTCGGGTCGTGCATTTGGGTTCTTTCATTAGTGCTCCGGCGTGACAGAAATATTCGTGCACATGTTTGTTCATGTTGGAAGGAATGTATATATGTATATATGTATATATGTATAGATGTATCTATTTGCTACTAGCTAAACTATTATTTCTTTCTTTTTTGAGTTTGTATGTCAGCGACGGTTTTATTTTGTTAAAAATGTAAAAATCAAATAAAGTTTTAGAAACTTAAGAAGCAGTCAAATACATAACTCTGGGCCAAAGAGTTGGAAAGGCGGACAATCATCACATCCATATGTCCCTACACTGGCCAGATAAAAACGAGGTGTTTCAATAACACACGCTGAAATTGCGAATCTATGCAGACACACACAGACGAGTGAGGACAGAAAATCTGAATGCCGGTGATCAATCTTGCCCTTTTATAGAGGAAAACGCTGTGAGCAGAGCGTGTCAGCTCGGTAACGGGGGTCCATGCATCAGAGGCAGCCGTCAGCCGCTGTGTCAGTCAGTGGCAGTGTGAAGAGCGATCCATCCATATGCAACCTTTCCTAGCCGCTGGTGGACGCGTCCGTCCAGCTCATCCAGGCTTTTGTCAATGCTGCCATTCCAATGAAAGCCTGAAATAACTCCTGACCAAACCACAAAGACAGACTGGTAACACATGGAAGGACAGATCCAGAATCAACGGTGGTCGGATGGAAGTTGTAAATTGTGAATATCATTTAGACTAAGCAGTATATATATACTGTGTGCGTGTGTAAAGTGTGTATATATATATATATATATATATATATATACACATACATACATACATACATACACACTTTACTTTGTACAGCCAAAAATTACAAATTTGTCTTGGAGGACTTTACAATCTGTACCTATAGGACATTCCTGTCCCGGGACCTCACATCGGATCAGGAAAAAAAACTGAAAAAAACCTTTCAGAGGGAAAACAGGAAGAAGCCTTCAGGAGAGCAACAGAGGAGGATCCCTCTCCCCGGATGGACAGAAGCAATAGATGTCATGTGACCAGAATTAATAACGTAACGGAGTTACAGCACATTACATGAATATTAAATGATTCATATAATGAGTAGTAGGCATGGTCCATGATCCAGAAGCAGAAAGAAGTAGAGAGGAGGGGCATCAGCAGGACCGCTATGGCAGGAGGTAGGAGACAGGAGACAGGAGACAGGAGGCAGGATACAGAAGGCATGAGGCAGGAGACAGGAGGCAGGAGGCAGGAGACAGGAGGCATGAGGCATGAGGCAGGAGACAGGAGGCAGGAGACAGGAGGCAGGAGGCAGGAGACAGGAGACAGGAGGCAGGAGACAGGAGGCAGGAGACAGGAGGCAGGAGGCAGGAGACAGGAGGCAGGAGACAGGAGGCAGGAGACAGGAGGCAGGAGGCAGGAGACAAGAGGCAGGAGGCAGGAGACAGGAGACAGGAGACAGGAGACAGGACCGGGTCCAGAGAGCTACGATCCATGGAAACTTGAGGCGAGGAAGCACAGAGGCTCCCGGGAAGAAGTAGAGTTAGTAATGTGCATTGAAGAGACATGAATTCATCCAGAAGGAGAGGAGAGAGGAGCTCAGTGTATCCTAAGATGTCCCCCAGCAGTCTAGTGCCACGTTCACACCAAAAAGCAGAGTGAATTTTCGCAACGCTTTACTCGCGTGAGTTTACTTGCTCTACTATATGTGGTTCATTCACGTCATTCACTTAATTTGCTCCCAAAAGGGGGCGTGGCTTATCTCCCTAAAAACAGATACCATTTCCACCATCCACCATGGAAATAACCACTAGTTCTGCTTTATACTTGTCGTGTAAACTCCGTTGTTCGCAACCATTCGCGTTTCTGCATTGACTTTTATTTAATTTACTAATAAAGCTTTAGAAGACAGATCTAATATTTAGGAGTCCACATTTAATTATCCTATTGTGTTGCAATAGTGGTGTTGATTTTTATGAGGTTACTTTCTATAATTCCTCTTCTGGTTATTTTGTATTCAATTAATTTAAGTGCCCGTGGGACAATCACTCAATCAAACTTTTATTACAGACTCACGGTCCAGATAATACAAAAGACATTAAGAATAAAATACATAAAAGCACAATTAAAATACATAGACCTGTCAATGCTTTATAAATAGACAGATGGGACTGGTAGCGTGTGGTACTATACGCTATGTGTAAAACCATGATGAGTCATTAACTCGACAGATACATTTATACAGAACATTTCTTAAAACAGCTTGGAACGTATTAACTCCTGCAGCCACAAACATTTCCCTGGCACTCCACCATCTCGGTCTCTAGTGTGAGGTGGGTAACTGCCCTGAAGGAAATGTAAAAGGTAGCCGGTTTGATCCCCAGTCCCCCCATAGCTCACATGTCGAAGTGTCCCTGAGCAAGACACCCAACCCCCAGCTGCTCCCCGGGCGCCTCACAGGGCTGCCCACTGCTTCCTATCCAGGGATGAGTCAAATGCAGAGAAGAATTTCCCCAAGGGGATTAATAACGAATACTTTCTAACTTTCTTTCTTTCCAATAAACTTCGTCATATTTCCCCCAGAAAAAGAAAAAAAGCGATGATCAGGAAATGTGCATAAAACCTTTATAGGTGTGTCACTGGTAATTGTGGAGCACAAAGTCTCATGCCTAATCGTAGCGGTCCCTTTTTCTATGCAGTGTTGCCAACTTGGCGACTTTCCAAGCTACTTTTTTTGTCAAAAGCAACTAGCGACAAATCTAGAGACTTTTTCTGGTGTTATTGGAGCTGCTTAACCTGCCCCAGTTTACAGAGCAGAATGTAAATATGTCTTCACTGTCACACTAAAATAAATCACCTCAGTCACCTCGTCCACTGTGTGTGTGCGAACCCTAACCTCAGCAAAACATCTAGTCATCATGTCTCAGTCTAACTGTACGCTCATAAATACAGAAGGAGTGGGAATCAAACCCTGATTTCAAAAGCTGGCTGAAGCCGTTTATTGAAGATGATACACGGCCATACGGTCTGTATTGTGAGGCTGATTTCTGTCAAACTTTGTGATAAACACATGACAACTAAAACACATACTCAAAAGCATATATGGAAATGAGATTAAATTAATTATATTCACATTAAGTAAAACATGTGACCTTCAACTAGTGAGTTAAAGAGAAAAGACCACGCCTCATTTGAGGTAGATCTTGCCTGTCACCGAGGCAGAGGTCAGGGATCTTGGGCTTAAACATGTTGGTGACCACTGCCTTAAAGGATTCCGAGAGGTGAGGATTTGCACACCCAGGACTCTCTGGTCCTTCCTACATAAGGAGCCCAGGGTTCTCATTTATAACCGCTGCATACGCACAAAACGGGGCCTGAAAGAGACGTACGCTTATATTCTTTGTCATAAACAGTCAAACCAACAGTGTTATTTGTGCTTGTACTATTATAAAAGAGATAACGCAACTCAAACTTTAAATCAAATTTTGCTTAATATTTCATCATTTCATTTAGCGAGTGCATTCAACCATGAGTACAAAGTCAGAACAACAAGAATCAAGAAAGTACAATTTCTTCAAGAAAGCCAAACTACAAAGGGCTATAAGTAAGTGCTACTTAAAAATAATAATAATAATAATAATAATAGAGACAAACAGAACATAACAAAATAGAAAGACAAAGGAGCAAACAAACAAACAGAACATGTTTGATACAAAAGGAAACTGGAGACGCTGCAACGCATTGAGTCATGTAGTGGAGGATAGGGTGCAGGGGTTAGCAGGTGAAAGGTAGGGAGCAGGGGTTAGCAGGTGAAGGGTAGAGTGCAGGAGTTAACAGGTGAAGGGTAGAGTGCAGGAGTTAGCAGGTGAAAGGTAGGAAGCAGGGGTTAGCAGGTGAAAGGTAGGAAGCAGGGGTTAGCAGGTGAAGGGTAGAGTGCAGGGGTTAGCAGGTGAAGGGTAGAGTGCAGGGGTTAGCAGGTGAAGGGTAGGGAGCAGGGGTTAGCAGGTGAAAGGTAGGAAGCAGGGGTTAGCAGGTGAAGGGTAGGGAGCAGGGGTTAGCAGGTGAAGGGTAGGGAGCAGGGGTTAGCAGGTGAAGGGTAGAGTGCAGGGGTTAGCAGGTGAAGGGTAGGGAGCAGGGGTTAACAGGTGAAGGGTAGGAGCAGGGGTTAGCAGGTGAAGGGTAGAGTGCAGGGGTTAGCAGGTGAAGGGTAGGGAGCAGGGGTTAGCAGGTGAAGGGTAGGGAGCAGGGGTTAGCAGGTGAAGGGTAGGTTAGCGGATGAAGGAGAGTTTGAAGAGGTGGGTTTTGAGGGCTTGCTTAAATGACGATAGGGTGGGAGCCTGACGGATGTGGATGGGGAGGGCGTTCCAGAGGGGAGGTGCAGCAGCTGAGAAGGCCCTGTCACCCCACGTCCGGCGCTTGGTACTGATGGTCTTCAGAGTGTTTGCATCGGCGGACCTGAAGCAACAGGTTGGGGCGTGGAGGGGGAGAAGGTCTGAAAGGTAGGAAGGGGGCAAGTTGTTTAGGGCTTTGTAGGTGATGAGTTATATTGAAAAGTCAATCCTGTATTTGACCGGGAGCCAGTGGAGTTTTTGTAGGACCGGGGTGATGTGGTCATAGCGGCAGGTGGAGGTGAGCAGTCGAGCGGCAGAGTTCTGAACATATTGAAGTTTATTTAGGATTGTGTTGGGAGAGCCGTAGAGGATGCTGTTGCAGTAGTTGAGTCTGGAGGTTATGAGGGCATGGATGAGCGTTTCGGTGGTGGCAGAGGACAAGGAGGGCCGGAGGCGTGCAATGTTCCTGAGGTGAAAGAAGGCAGTTTTGGTGATGTGGTTGGCGTGAGGTAGGAAAGAGAGGGTCAAAAATGATACCGAGGTTGCGGATCTGGGTGGAGGGGTTGTTGATGATGTTGATGAGGGGTTGTTGTTGATGGAGCACTAAAGTGCTCCATCAACTCTCTCCACCCTACCACTGCGGCCCCGGACACGCACAGACAGAATGCAGACAGAATAGCTGACCTGTTGTCTGCATTGGAGATAGCAAGAGGCAAAACCTATGGCCCGTGCTTCAAAGCAGCGAATAAGGGACCTGGGACAAAACACGGTGAGCAAAACATACCAGTATGTCATATTTCTGAAAAAATAGCCTCAGACCCTGAAACTATGTCAAGAACTTCAAAAATGATGATGACTGAATCTGTTTGTTCTGATGTTTACTTTCGAGATAACCAAAAGCGCAGAAGATCTCGTGGACGGGGACGTAGGCGGAGGAGGGAGAGTGGATGGAAGGAGGACTACATGAAGAGGGGGGCTTGCTTCCGCTGTGGAGGGGTAGGACATTGGGAGAGGAACTGCAGGGAAGAGGGGGAGTGAGCCGGAGGCAGAGCATCGGAGGACCCACCTTGGCTGACCCAGGTTGTATAAACACAAACACACCAAGTCATGGGCCTATGGGGACACTAAATAAAAGAAATATAAAAGTGTTAGTTGCAAGAGGGAGACCGTTTGTGACTAGATATAATATAAAATAATATTGTTGGTTAATTCCAGACCGTAGAAATCTGTTTTAACCTCAGAAGACAACAAATTAAAACTTATTAGAGCTGGTTCTTTAAAGCCTTAAGGCAAAAATAAGAATAACAAATCTTTACTGAGGTAATATTACTTTTTAGAATCAGAAGGTATTGTGAAAATCTTACCATCTTTTCTCAGAGGAAAGGCTGCTAAACTAGCTGAAACTCCACAGGGCAGTCAGATTTTACTCTGGTATGTTCCAAAACAATAGATAAGAGTGCAGAGAAGCGACTCTGGCACTATTTTGGAATTCTTTAGGACATTAAAGTAAACAAAAATAAACTGCAGGTCTGTGGAGAGAGAGAGAGAAAGAAAGAAAGTAAGAAATAAAGTAATGTGAAACCATTTAAAGCGGACTGGAGGGTGTATGGTATGTGAAGAGAGGAAGCAGAGAGTAGGGAAACTAAAAGATTAAGGAATGAGTGTGTATGTGGGAGAGGGATCGTGTTTGGATCAGAGAGAGAAAGGGAATTACTGTTGGTTTCCTAATTTTGCTGAATTTAGCAAAGCCTTTATCAAAACTAATCTATGATGAACCAATGGCAGCACATGACAAGTTATGCTGGACTGCAGAGGCAGACAAAGCTTTTGTGGTTAAAAAAAGATGCTAACGAGCTCACCAGTACTGGGATTGCCTAAATTACGACAAAACTTTTACACAAACAGTGGATTGTAGAGGAGGGTTCATGACATCTGTTTTGCCACAGGAACATGGGGGTAGACAGAGACCCAGAGCGTTCACTCCTCACAAGTAGACTGTTGCCAGAGCAACGGCCATTTGTTTACAGCTGTAGCGGCAGCTTCAATGGCTGTACAAACGTCGATAGTGTTATTCAGACCTTTAACACTAAAAATACCAAAATCGCTTACGTCACCTGCAAAACATCCTTAATGCTGGCAGTGTTGCTTTCACAACCTCATTTGAGTATGGAGAGATGACGCAACACTTAACCACACTACTGCTCACAGCTGATGAAGTACAACACAAGACCGTATTGAGAGTGTGTTACCAAGAACTGATCTAACAAGCCTATTAGACATAAAGAATGGATAAAGACCATTTTACTTTTGAAGTTCAACACTTCATTAAATAAAATAATAAAAAGAAACATGAAATATGCAAACAAGTGCTACACAGCAAGCAAAATAAATAAGAATAAACATAGCAGTGGGAGGGATGGGGAAAGGCTTCTGAAGGTTTCCTGAAGGTAGATTAGTATTGCCTTAAACATTACATGGAGATACAGCTCTTTTTAGCCATGTGGAACTATGGCTAAACAGGTGGGAGGGTATCCAGGAGAAAGAAGGTGTTTAATGTATATGGCTTTACTAATCACTCAAATAAAAAATGCTAGAACCAGAATATCCATTTCAGTACATTTGCATGAATTCTATTGAACTCAACCAATGTGAGGGGAATACATATTGTCTAAACGATTATAAAATAAGGTTTTCAAAATAGGTTGAAGTATGTTCAACTAATTCATCAGATGCTTTAACAGTGGTGGCAGAAGCCTTGACGAAAGACATAATACCGAGGTTCGGGTTTCACTGAGAAAGAATTTACTGCGATAACGCCACACATTTAGTAAACAAGTCTTAACACACTTGGCTGCTGGATTTGGGACGGAGGTGAAATATCATTGTTCACTGTCCCCAGTCAGCAAGACTAATAAATAAAAGAAGTTTTTACTGCAAATGACTATGCTAATTACTTTAAACATTTATAATAATTTAGTTTGATGGAAATAAATATTTGTTTTGCACACACTGTAGAAAGCGAACAAATTGTCTGCAGAGTTTCGCCGCTGATGAACCTTAAATTACGGATACCAAGCACCTCTTATGTGAAGTCTGGGTGAACAGGGATTTGAATTCAATATGATTATGTGTCTGAAACCAGTGAAGATTACTAACAACAGATAAGAGGCTTAGTGGTGTCTGTAAGGCTTCAGTGGGAAACACTTGCAGAAATTGGTAGAGCAATGGAGACACTTAGACCAGGGCATGTGATTAGACTACCAGGTTTATGCTGTTGGAGGAACAATAAATAAGTTAAATAGTCTAAGGGAAACAGGGGAGTATACACTATCTGTTGATAACACTGGACAGGATGTCCAAACCTTTTCTCAAAATGAGGGTAAATACATTTCCAGAGAAGGCCCAAATCAGACCAGTCACACAAAAACAACTATTGATGATAATGTCACCACCGCTCCGAGCAGTACAGATGCAGACGGGGTCACTTATCTCAACATGACTACAAACTGAGACTCAAAACACTAGAGACCAGGTTCACTTATCTCAACATGACTACAAACTGAGACTCTAAACACTAGAGGCCAGGTTCACTTATCTCAACATGACTACAAACTGAGACTATAAACACTAGAGACCAGGTTCACTTATCTCAACATGACTACAAACTGAGACTATAAACACTAGAGACCAGGGTCACTTATCTCAACATGACTACAAACTGAGACTATAAACACTAGAGACCAGGGTCACTTATCTCAACATGACTACAAACTGAGACTATAAACACTAGAGACCAGGGTCACTTATCTCAACATGACTACAAACTGAGACTCTAAACACTAGAGGCCAGGTTCACTGCGTCCTACATCTATTCTCCTCGCCCAATGTAACAGACGCTGTGCCGCCTTTCCAGTATAATGACTCAGCACCGCCCTGTTTCTCACCCGGAGCTGCAAACTACACTTGTTTCACTAGATACTTCTTTGAAGGAACTCTGGTGGCACCCTGAATGGGTTAATAAGACGACATCACACAGAATCAAACTGTAGCAGGGTTCGAGTCAATATTTCTCTGGTGGAAACAATAAAATAGGGTTGATTGGATACATGATGCAGAATGGAATGGCATGTAGACATGTTACTGGTGGAGGGGGAGGTGGTGAGGTGTCTGTAGAATGTTTGACTGATCCTGTTGCATTTATATTTCCTACAAGCACAGCGCTGGACGGGTCAGAGACCAGGGGTTCTGAGGATGGCAGAGAATGCAGGGATTTACAACCCCTTCAACAAACTGCTGGAATCGTGGTCCACGGGGGCAGCAGACGCCTGGTTCCCCCGCAGTATGTCTGAACACACTGATAACACCGGACTGCAAAACAATTATGATTCACACGACGAAAATCAAGAGACATTCCAGAGTGATGACTGCAGTACCATATCTGCAGCTGGTGGAGAAAAGAACATTATTTTATTTCAGGAAGGGAAAAGTTGCTTATCGAAAGGTTTTATCCTCCAAGAAGGTTTTCATCCTGATATAAACATCTTTACCCGACTACGAAGTTTTATCCAGAAATAAGGCATTGTTACTCTAGACCAGGGGTGTCAAACCCGGGCCACATCAGCATCATGGTCGTCCTCAAAGGGTTGTAACTGCAACACTGTATACATTTAACTCTCCCCGAACATCATGTTAACTGTCTTTGTATTAGATTATTGTTCATTCAAGTGTAAAAATATTGTACATGCATTTATATAAATGTAAAAATATATGGAAGCAAATTTCTCTGTTACTATGACAGAAATCCATTTAATTTAGGGTTAAGAAACCCACATTGCTAAATTATAATAAATATACAATTATAAAAGATCAAACTTAAAACAGAAGAAAATAACAAAGACAAAGATCAAACGCATGTTATTATATTAACTTTCTTCAAAGCTTTTTTGTCACAGGACATAACTGGTCCAACAAATAATTGTGAGCAAATAAAGACATGCATGTGGTCTGGGGCAGTGGTTCTACTGGTCTGGGGAAGTGGTTCAACTGGTCTGGGGAAGTGGTTCAACTGGTCTGGGGCAGTGGTTCAACTGGTCTGGGGAAGTGGTTGAACTGGTCTGGGGCAGTGGTTCTACTGGTCTGGGGCAGTGGTTCAACTGGTCTGGGGAAGCGGTTGAACTGGTCTGGGGCAGCGGTTCTACTGGTCTGGGGCAGTGGTTCTACTGTTCTGGGGAAGTGGTTGAACTGGTCTGGGGAAGTGGTTGAACTGGTCTGGGGCAGTGGTTCTGAACTGGTCTGGGGAAGTGGTTGAACTGGTCTGGGGCAGTGGTTCTGAACTGGTCTGGGGCAGTGGTTGAACTGGTCTGGGGCAGTGGTTCTACTGGTCTGGGGAAGTGGTTGAACTGGTCTGGGGCAGTGGTTGAACTGGTCTGGGGCAGTGGTTGAACTGGTCTGGGGCAGTGGTTGAACTGGTCTGGGGAAGTGGTTGAACTGGTCTGGGGCAGTGGTTCAACTGGTCTGGGGCAGTGGTTCAACTAGTCTGGGGCAGTGGTTCAACTGGTCTGGGGCAGTGGTTCAACCGGTCTGGGGCAGTGGTTCAACTGGTCTGGGGCAGCGGTTCTACTGGTCTGGGGCAGTGGATCTGAACTGGTCTGGCTGCAGGACCCACCTTGACCCCTTAATGACAAGCTGAGATCCAATGCGAGGAACATTTTCAACTTCTCAAATTGACTTAATGATATGGTGCAGTTTGAACCTGAGAAAGTACCCAATATCACATTATGCCAACACCAAAAAAAATGTTTGAAACATTCCCTCTTATACTCAATTAAAAACCAAAAAGTGCATCTTAAGGACATGAGGTAATACAACACACATAATATTTTTATAACTTCAGCCTTTATTAAAGTGTGTTGTGAACGCAGCATTGAGGAGTGTGAATAGATGGCGCTACGCTGCATAAAAAAACCCTTCAAAATAAAAGCACATAAAAAATCCCCTTCAAAATAAAAGCCCATGCAAAGGTCCGCGATTCACTGAAAACAGGTCCGTGAAGCCGTCGCGGGCCACATAAAATGACGCGGCGGGCCGGATTCGGGCATTGAGTTTGACATATGTGCTCTAGACAATAAGATTGTTTTCATGATACATTCTAAAACGTTTTTCTTTTAATTAAATTGTTATACTTAGTATAAAAATGAGGGAAATGTTTGAAGAAAAACGTATTTACTCTTAATCAACTACTGTTTCACAGTTATATTATTAATCATATACTGTGTAAAGGCTTGTGGTTTCTCATGTGACCTCCTCTCCTGTTAAAACATACATATGCTTTAACAGTGACCTTCTGATAGTCTTGAGACTGTGGATGCCTCCATGTCTCTGTGTGAAGAACGTGATGTTCCTTGTTATCATGACCATGCCGATGCAAACCAATCTGAAGACGTCATGACAGCTTCTGTGATTGTGTCATTAATGTATTTAAGAGGTAACTCTCTGCTCACTCATTGAGCAGTCCAGGATACGCAATTGACATATAATGTTGTGATTCTGACTCTGTTCCTTCTTCGAAGAATAAATGTCCTGATCTATGATTTTACCTCAAGGTGTCGAGTAAATTTTTCTAACAAAGGTATAGTTGGAAAAGGTGTGTTTTTAGTTTGCGGTGGAAGATGTAGAGACTTTCTGCTTTCCTGATATCAATGGGGAGCTCATTCAAACAGTTGTGACTTTGTTGAGTGTTTAGCTCGCAGTGACGGAGATACAAGCCGATTGGCAAGCGCTGTCTACTCGCTTGAGCATAGAGGAGAGATCAGACTACCGACTCGTGGTCATCTGATGAAATGATCATCCTCTGTAAGATACATCAACTCTGGTTAAAGAACTGCAGAACAGAGCAATAATTTTCTGCAGATATCACCAAGTACCATCTGAGTTTTCATTCGGTGTTTGTGAGTAAAATCACTGCAGTGAACACGATTTAATTGATTAATTTATGGTATATTCCATAGTGACAGAATACTGTACACAGAGAAACTGTAAACAGCCATTTGAAAAAATGATATCCAGAGTGGTGGATACCACCGATTGTCGCAATCATTTTGGAAGCAATCAGTCGGATTGCTGTAAACACATAAATACATGAGACTCGTGATATGTGACGCTGCATGATGGATACTCTGACACTAGGTTTCGTTCGAGGTGAACTGCTTCTCGCCTGGGAAGTAGATGAGAGCAGTGGTAGCAGCAGGGGGTGTGAACTAAAAGCTGCAGTCAAGTCAGGCAGTTTTCAGCTGCCGTCAAAGAATACACAGGAAATCAAAGAAACAGTTACTTCCCGTTAGATCCGATCTGTAGGCTACTTGTACACAACATTGAGAAAAATATACCAAAACATAAATATATCAAGCACACTAATTACTACATTTCAAAAAGGCATAAAACAGTTGAATATATAGTAGATACCGGTTGTACTTGTTCATCGTTGGTGGAACTGGGATATCATTGAATACCCAGTGCCCATCTGCACCTTTTACTCACCTTTGGACTGTCTCCTCCGCATGGGCCGGGCGGAGCGTTTAAATTGTATCGAAAAATGTGTATCCCCAGCAAACAGGCTTATGTTTCATGTATTGTTTTATTACAATGCGGGCTTTGGAGGCAACCATTCGCTCATCGATGGCAATTTATTGGCTGGGGTGATAGTTCCTTTTCCAGACTTCCTTTATCTCCTCGTAGAGTTGTTTGATTTTGCAGAGTTGATGAAAGGCTGCTGTGCCTCTCTTTTGCTCCTTAGCAGTATCCACCACCAAGCTACTGAGGTGAAGTGACCAGGAGATCCTCAGGAACGTCTTACCAGTCAATAACCGTTTCGGGGACGGCAAGCTGTACAGTTTACCCCGTCACCAGTGTTCCGTAAATGCACAGCATTTTACGACACCAATGTAGACCACCAAGGACATGCATGAAAACATGTCCTGCAATGTCACATCAAGCCACAGGTTGGAGGGTGTTGAGTGGTGAGTCGAGCCAAAGTCATTTGTGTTTTGAATTATTGTCTGTGAAATAGAGGTAGTAAAGTACAGTTGGGAACGCTGCAGGGCTGTGTACGCAGCTATACGTATGAGCTGGGCTCTCATTGGCTAGCTATGACTAGCCAATGAGCGAGACGTCAGTTACTCAAGCTGGGTTGGGTCACATCATTACGTGGGTGTGGTTGGATTTTGCAATGCCCATGACTAGACATGTAAACCTGGAAAAAGTTGAAAATACCTGTATTGGAATCAGTGATTTGGTTTATTGTATATGTCCTTTTGCAACACCTAGTGGTGATTGTGAATAGCTGCACTGAAGAGGAAGTGAGCAAAGAGTAAATATATACCAGGAAGTGATGTTTAGGAAGTTCCTTTTGCCAATGGACTCACAGGCCCAATCACAATCTCCACGCTCATAGACTCACAGCCTTTGAGCAAAGTCCTGAAGGGTTTGGGGCTGTCCCTCTGTCAAATCCTCCAGTGTTTGAATCCCTGGCAGACATTTTGAGCCCTTTATGAACCCTTTCCGTAAGTCAGCATGAGATGCAGACTTTGCCCATGTGACGTTAAACACGCAGTTACCAATGGAAGCATGGATACATACAAAAAGGGTTATTTGGTATTGTTGATGATGGTTAGTTTACTGTCAACTACATATGGATGTATAAGTGTTTTGTAGATAATGCATTGGTGCTCGTGTAAATGGTATTTACTGTTGTATTTCATCTTTTTGTACAGGAATTGTAATATTTTGAAGCATCTGTCCACTTTGTTTATGCCAGTAATCTTAAAGGTGGAACACACTGGTATTTTTGTGTGTTCTTTTTCAGTTTTAGAAAAATACATTTTCTTTCATTAAATTACGCCAAACGCATCAACCCGTCTGTTCCTTGGAGAATATAAAATCAAGCTGGCTGTACAGCTGAAAAACATGTTTTCCGCAACAGCTTGTAATGAGGACAGCACAATACCATCCAACTCTAGGAGTAGTTAACAGCAACAACCAAGGAATATTCTGTTAAGACATGCAATCAGGTGCTTCAGTTTCTGCAGAGATTTGGCCTTGTAGAATCACCCTAACACTTCCAGTCACTGTGCAGATCCTGGCTCAGTTTTGAATAGACTTTAATAACGATCGTACAGTATTATGTGTTTGATAACAGCAATGACAAAGCATTCTGTATTTGCTGATTCACACCTCTGGTTCGCTTCCTCACCAAAGTAATGGTCACTGAGGAGCTCTGGTATTTTTTCAGGGTTATTTATCAGAAACAAAGAGTGATCATTTATAAACATTGAAGGGAGTGAAAAGCAGCCTTGTGTTGAGGAAGAAAGAAGCTGAGCAAGGGCAGCTCATAATACTATTCATAGTGTATCACATTTTAACAGATATATCTGGTCTAAAATCTTCAGTGGAGTAGAAAATAAAGAGGCATAAGATGGACATATGTACTACCTCACTGAAGTAAATCAATGTAGTTACTAGCAGGCGGGCGTGAAGAGGAAAAACATGTAAAGGATTGCTATCAGAAACCTCCTAAATACTAGTTGTAGAAAGTAATGATACTTTACTTGAATGTCACCATTGTATGCAACTGTATACTTCTACTCCAATTCTGCTAAGAGTGATTCAGTCACTTTTTTTTTAATTCGTTAAATTGCTGATTTATTCATGCACACTAAGGACATTCTTTATATAAATGTGAAAATGTTATGTTCTTTCACTCAGTGATATTAATATAATTTTTATATATATATATATATATGTATATATATATATATATATATACATATATATATATATATATATATATATATATATATATATATACACACATATATATACACCAAAATAGGCTACATATATATCATGATTTATTTTGTGAAACCAAGCAATCCTATGTTACATCAGACAGCACCCCTATATAGCCAGAATGGAATGACCCTTTCTTTCCAAAACACATTTTATTCTACTGCAACAATTGGCTGCATCTATTGGCAGTCGAATCAGGGACCTTTGATCATATTGTTGAATAGGCTAGTATTCGTGGTTACCCCTGCAGTCTGGTATTAATATTATATTCCAAAAAGAAGATGCGAGTACTTCCTATATAAAAAATCTCAATGACAGTAAATGTGACAATAACACATGATGTAAATGACTAATCACTGGATATGCCCTTTGAACGACTCAATGCTAGTTCCAAATGTGGCCCCTGGCCCTTTTCTCTGCCTAAGGTGACTAGGCCCCTGGCCCCCACCTCCAGCGGTAGCCCTTAGCCAGCTGTAATGCAGGAATACTGTATCCACCCCTACATCCCTGACCCCGCCCATTAATGACCAGCATCACAGTTGTCCATCCCACACTGTAGAAAGCAGTCCAGTTAACACAGCTGATAACATCCTGGTACTTCTAGATTCTACAAGCTACAATGGCATGCCCCAGTGTGTCTATGGCTTCCTCTGTTCCCTCTGTGATGGGGAATAGTAATGAGAGAGGTGCACTCAGCCTTCAAATCTGACCATCCAGTTATCTGTTCTCTTTCAATGTCAGACCGCTCTGAGGACTTCCATTAATACTACAAAGCTCAGCTCCATATCAGATCCCATTCCAAGAAGTCATTTTAGTTAATCACCTTCTTACTGCATGCAATCTGGATTCCATGCTTTTAACTGAAACATGGTTAGATAATTGAGGAGCAGCAGTTCTCTTTGAGTCAGCCCTTCAAATTTCAAAAATATAAATGCTTCTCAAGCTCACAGGAGAGGTGTAAACGGGGCGGCTTTATTCTAAAACTCATTCCAATAGGAGCGTTTCTGTAATGAACATTTCCTGTGTGTACTGTGCTCTAAGGCAGGCACACATTTAAAGACCCGTGTAATACTGCAGCTCATCTCCACTGATATGCCAGCATACCAAACCACATATACAGTAATACATCATTATTTCCATGCCCAATTTAAAACTAATTTAGACGACAAGAACATGTGACCACAAAAAGGCCAGCAAAGTGTATAAACAGTGACCCGTGTTGGAAGGGTTCACGGTGGGAAGCAGCGCTCATGCTGCCTGCATTCAGTGAACTGTCATTTCTGAGGAAAGACGTTCCACAAGGCACGTCGTGGAAAAAGAGCCACGATTCATCTGTGTGTATAATCATTCTTTTTCTAACAATACATGTTAATTACATAGTATTCATGGTGTGCTAGTGGTAATCATATCAGATGTACTGCGCCTGTCAGACAGACTTCAAGCCTCCCATTGCTTCTCACATTTGTAATGTTGTTGCTGGTATCAGATTTAATATCAAGATATGTAACAATTATAACTAATTCAATTATGACTTACACGACAATGATGGCACTCAGCTTAAGCCATTAACCACCACCAGTTTAACCAACAGACGATTACATTTTGGAAAAATAGGAAAGACATAAAAATGTGATATTAACCAATTAAGTCTTAATCTCAGGGTTCTTATCAAGGTGTCCAGGGACCTATTTTAAATGATCAAGTTCTTTATAAATTAAATATATATTGGACTAACTACATAACTAAACAGAAAATATATGAATAAACGATAAAAAAAATACATTAATGGAATGAATAAAGAATAGGTTGAACACTACAATGAATAACGTTGAATTACTACTAAATGAAAAGGACCTGTGACCAGGTAGAATCAGGGACTCACATCATCGACTGATGTTTTACATTAAATTGAGTTCAAATGATGAATGCACTGTTCAGCAGCTGAGAGTTTGAGAAGCAGCAGGGAAGATTGTGAAGCACCTTTATATTAGATTAGATCACTAGGTATGAGATATTTCTATCTAATAGTATGTATTAGTAGTATTATGGGACTTAGCTGTGTGGCAGAGGGAAGGTGTTGTTCTGAAGGGCGGAGGAGCGCTCATGCTCCTCTGTGCTGAACGTTGTTGGGTGATTGCAGTCGGTTGAATCACACTCTTCCATCTCTCTTAAGTGGCAGTTGATTCATCTTCTGCTGAGAACTTCGGAAGCTGGTCGTCTTCTTCGTAAAGGTTTGTAAACTCGTCTTCATCTCTCGGCACAATGCCAGGTCATCTCATGGCCTCTCCTCCCAGCACAGGGGTCATCAGGGCATCTTCTGCCCCTTTTTAGTCTTTTCTTTGAGTCTCTTGCTTCCAACAGTTGCTGGAATAACTCTTCCGCAGGTTGGAGCGGGACAGGATTGCCTGTCAGGAACAGAAGTGGAACAGATCTGCCCAGCAGAATTCAAACTTAATCAATCATATTTGTCGTATTTAGAAACAGGTGATGGAAAGTACTTCTTTCTCAGGCAATGAGAAGTGTAGACGACTGAGAGAAGCGCCCTCTCAGCTGTCTTGATTAATTCATTTAACCTTATTAATACTAGTTACTTACCCTTTTTAATTCTTACATATTTAAAGTGTATGTCATTTCAGCTGCAAAATTATACCAAATAGTTTGATATGAATCATGAATAAAACCTGATCAATTAAAGACAGAATGAATTCAATAATTACAAATCATGACAGACTAATGTAGATATACATGTATGGGCATTAATAAATGAATAGAGAAAATTAAACTCAACATTTCACCAGAAGCCAGTATCCTGTGTGAGAGACAGAAGGAACATTCTTCCCTCTGTTGTTCTGTTGAGAGAACACTTTCTATACGGCAGGAAACTAAAGGAATTGCCAACAGAGTTGTCTATAATGCATTTATCTATGGAACTATCATACAGGGATTACTAAGACTATGATTAGTATAACAAGTAACGCTCTCTTTAACTAAACTGTACATCAGAATTGTCCTTGTAAAGCGTAAAGATGGGCTCATAAAACATGGTTGCTGTAGGAGCCAAATGGGATCACACTATATTACTAAATCTGTACACTGGGTGGAGCTGTTTTATGTTCCTGGATTAGCTGTAAAGGCAATTAGAGCACAAGTGACGGCAGGTGTTGGACCCCGGAAAGGGAAAAAGGTTTTTTGACCGCTTCTACTGTACTGTTGGGCTTTGGGTTTTTAGTCGGCATCCAGGGGCAAAATTAACGTTCATCCACGGCAGAATGAATAAACACGATTGATTCATCCCAACGTCTCCGTGGATTATTAAGTCAAATCAAGGGAACGCAAAGGGTTCGAGACACAGAAACAGCGCGTCAGCCAGATGTATCCGGGTCATGGCTCCAGCACCTCAGTCGCCCAGGTGAGGGCTCCTTTAACAGTTGCCTTACCCTTCAGTGTCCTTATCTGTGAGTCTGACCACTTAGTGGCTTATGGGTCAGCAGTTCCTGAAATGTATTTATTTATTAGTTCAGATTGTGTCATAGACACTTAGTTCATAATGTCTAGATGGACGTCCGCCACACATTGGTTTAATTAGTGAAACATGTTGCAGGGTAAGACTGATCGTCTGCATATAGACATACATTCTGTATCGTACTGCTAAATATTAAACAGGTTACGTATATAATTCCTTCCCTCGTTTGACAAATCCGACGATAAGGAACTGACTCTTGGCTGCACTCCTGTTTTCTGTGAGCGATGCTTCAATGACCGACTGTCTGTAGCCTCTTTAGCGTTAATGTGCTGTGTGCCAGCCTGACAGCAAGCGTGACAGTCACTTATTTTATAAATACACTGGGCGGCATAATCTTAACACGCTAGTGAGCATGTGCAGCGGTCAGCGGAGATAATTCATCTGACTGTATACATTTCAGAGAAAGAATGCAGTGACGAAAAATGTGCAACGCTTTTGTTGTGAACGCAGCATAACCCAGATCTAATAAAGGAATGAGCGATAGGCCTTTACCTTGGCTGAAGGTTTTGTTAGCAGAGAAGGGAGGAGTGTGCTCAATGTTTGGCATTCTTTCATCCCGAATAACACAGCCCCAGATGGATCTTTCACTAAGGCCTTAGACGGTCTGAGAGCAATGTCCCATGAATTGGCAGAACACTCAGGCAGAGAGAACCCCCTGAATGATTGGCTAAACGGTATGTTCGGCAAGTGGAAAGGCGTGATCATATCTGTAGTCCTCTCCATAGTGATAGGGATAGTAGTGATGGCCTTATGTGGATGTTGCTGCATCCCCTGTATTAGACAATTATGCCTGAAGTGTATCACCACCGCAGTGGACTCTAAATTGCCCCGACCATACCAAATGGCTCTGTTAGCAGAAGAGATACAGTTGTTGGAGAAGAATGGCGAGGATGGTATGGTAAGATTCTGTTAAATAATTAACACACATAGTTATGAACTGATATAGTCCATGGTTGGAGCTTTATATTATTGTTTAGTTTACATAATAAATTATGTAAAATGGGGGATTGATAATATAAATCCTTATATTCTGCAGATATTTTCCATTACTCTTCATGCCTATTAAAGTTCAGGTCAGCGAGGTCAGTATAACACAGCTATCAGCTGGAGTTGGTTGTGTCTATGAAAGGTCCAGTTCTCAAGGGAAGTCAGTCACACGCCTGCGCTTCAACACTCACACCTGTTTATCAGTATGTTGACATGAGTGAAGCAGACGGGTCGTTGCATGGTCCAGTCTTGTGAGAAAAGATGAGAACATGGGATTCTCCTCCTCTTGACAGGATAGAGCCAATCAGATGTGAGGACGAGGCGAGACGAACCTGTGACGATAACCTGTGTATGAAAGGCCCCACTTCCGTTTGGGGGGCGGTGGTTCTGGACCCAACCTGCGTGTTGCTGTACCACTCACTGCTTTTGCAATTGCAGCGCTGACTACTTTGCTTGTGATCATTTAGTAAATAAATATAGAGAACGAGAGAAGTTGTTGAACTGAGTTCTTCTGGAGGCTACACCAGGCATCCAATAATTAGCATGCATTAACAGTTTTTACTGGGGCAAAAATGGTTTTGACAACTTCACTAATGTGTTTACCAAATTTGAAGGAGGTGCAAAGATTCTGAACAAAAGGTTGATTCTTAGAAGCTAAAGGATCAAGAATGAATCCAATGGGTCGGGACTTCTATGCAACCAGAAGAGTTGCCTCCTGCCTGAGGATCAAAAACAATGAAAAGTGAAGCCAACGTGAGAGTTAAAACAGTGAATACATCAAGCGTCAACAACCTCAGTCGGGGGGTCCCGGGGGCCCCAGTCCGCTTGCAGCCCTCTAGCCACGACCTTGTGGTCAAACACCCTGCGGTTGCTTACCTCGCTGCAGTAGCACCATGGGAAGGCAGCAGATGAGGCGAATAAAAGGAAGAAGCTCAAGGTGGAACAGAACAAATGGAAGGCCAAGGCCCCCTGGGGATGCTGGGAGTTGGAGGAAAGGGTCGGTCAGGGGTTACATGTAGTCATAAATGCAGCTTCCAGAGAACCTGTAGATAAAACACAGTATGGACCTAAAAGTATCTACATTTCAACTCTTGAATAATATATACGTTTACGCAGAGCCCAGCATGGCAGGCTAGTCGTCTAGCATGTGAATATAGCCCTACTCTAAAGAAAGGGATGATGTAATAAGTAATGCAACACACATATGTTTGTTTTAATATTTCAGAGATCTAGTGTTGATCCGGTGGATAAAAACCAATGCATAGAGAGCACGGCCGCTCTGAAACGCAGACCTTCCAGAGAGCCTCCCTCGGGGAGTTTAGAATAGACTGGTTTCTAGAGTAACCCTGGACCTTCCTTTCAAAACCCCAGAAGTCAGAAGGGCGACTGTAACCAAAGCCGGTGTTACGAAAATAAATGTCTTGTTTGTGACAGCGACTGTCCACTTTGACTTTTTAAGCCATGTTAACGTCTCCAGCTCCATCACAGCTCCTCTATGCTTTCAGCTCCACGTATTCAGGTGGACTGATGATTTAGGCAGCAGATTGTGACATGGAAGAATAATGTGTATAGTAAAAAAGATGATATTGATATTTTTCTAGTCTGACAGTGTTGGCGGAGTCCACTTTCAAAGTCCATCTGAAACTGTGAAAATGTTTTTTCTCAATTTGTTTTCAAAGGTCAAAAGTAGACATGGTTGACTTATAATCACCTCTTATTGTGTTTCTGTGAGGCTTTTTCTTTTTCACTTTCATCTTGCTTCACCTGCTTTGATTTCGGTGCCGTGTTTCTCGATCACCGTTTCTAGAAATGTCAGAGTGATTCTATGAAAATGTATTTAATAACTCCTGAGCATCCAGTGCCGCTCAGAAGCAGCGATGGTGCAGGTACACCAACAGGGCTGCTGGCTCTCAGCTGCGAAGGTCCTCTTCTCAAGTTGCTTTCTTTTCACAAATGATCATGAAAGCTCAGACATGATAAATCAAGTCTACTGTTTTTATACCTGGATTAAAAACCCTTAAATCTCACTGCTTGCATGTTATTTCTTGCGGTAACCAGCAAAACAAGGTGAAAACAAAAGCCTCCATAAATTATGTTGATCCAAAAACAATGAAAATGGAAAACTAAAAGGCCTGCATGAGTTGGCTGACGCTAATTAATACTCAAGAGAAGCAGAAATTTGATAAAAATATTAAAATAAAGTCTCCGTCACTTCTGCATCTCATTTGCGTTTCTCTGATGCCTCATTCCAGAAAAGTACACAGAACTCCTGGTCAGATTTGCATGTATAAGCACGACTTTAATAATTTAGTATCAACTCATGTATTTCACAAAATATTTATTGGTAAATGTGAATTTTCAGGGCAGCCAGAGGGACTTTGTTGGTGTGAGCTACGATATTTTTAGTTGTAGATGGGGAGCATTAAATTCAACAAATGCCAGTCTGCAACCTTTTTTGTTATGTATTAACTGGGAAAAGAACACTTTTCCTTTACCCATTACAGTCACATTTTACCATCCCAAAATAATTACACCGGTGATTCTGCTAAATTATATGCAATCTTGTTCATTATGAAACAACAAACTGAGGGATACGGTACTCATGAGCAGGGATTCCTTGCCTTCGTTGGTAACAGAGTCAGAAGCTCTGTCCTCAGGGCGGATCCTGAAGGGACTCAAGCAACTGAAAGGGGAGGCCCCTCATGGGGATTAATAAAGTATATATTCATTCATTCATCCAAACACATTATGGATTAGAATCAACCATCAATCTTGATGAGCACAGACCAGAAATTGACTTAATTTAATAAATCGATCAAAGCGTCAATCAATTAGTTTCCGATATTTTGACGATTTCTTTTATGAAAACATTGGTGTAACCGTCTTCATTCATGTCAAGGAAAAACATTAAAATCAGATGCCAGGTGACAAATCAAGATATACAAATCTGATTAAATATAATGTGAAAGTCCTCTTTTCTACATTTTATTCCAGGAACATGAGGCTTGATATTGTAGGTAATTACTGAGATAGAGAGCTCTTTCCTTTTACTGAAGGCCAGACAATATCTGGTTTACAGTAAAATGGAAAAACACTTAACTGTATATAATGGGAGAGTGGTCAGAGTTGACCTGGTTGTGCAGTAATTTGACAAGCAAACCATCACAAATGATAAAGAGATGTTCAGAGGAACAGAAGCTTGTATTCACTGCTGCACACGCATGTTATATTCATTCTAATATGACTGGGTTTGTCTGAGGACATTAGGACGGTAAAGAACAAGCGAGATCGATCAGTTTATTGATTAGGAAAATATGAACACAAATACGGTTGCTGTAAATCGGAAAATAAATTACATGCTGCTTTTGTGATACTAGCTTTTATTATGAGAACTCCACTTATTTTTCTCTAAGTCGTTGAAGTCGTGTTTCTATTTTATTTTTCTCAATCTAATCCATTATTCGGATCTGGCAGGAGCGGGTTCACACACACACACACACACACACACACACACACACACACACACACACACACACACACAGCTTGTGAAAAAGTGTGAAAGTCTGCAAGTTTTAAGCTCAGCTGCGAGCATATTCCAATGCTTGATAGACATAAAATGAAAAGGCAGATTGTGCAGTGGAATGTTTAGGTCTGAGTTAAGAGCAGATCAGGAGGCTCTGCTCAGATCGGACCTGGAAAAAGCTCTTCAATGGTGGACTTGAAGGTAAACGTAAAGAGATTATGTGGAACCAGCAAGTGTAAATAAATAATATGGTCCTAAAGCTGAACAATTGAGGCTGAATTGGTTGAAATTATTCATATCTCTTGTGAAAACATAACTTTACTCATGTGGATGAACTGTTTTGGTGATGGAAATTAGCTTATCAACGGTCTTAGGTTCACAAAAGCAGTGGAATATATGAATAAAATGGTAGATAAATGTAAATAAATGTCTAATACCAAGTTTTGTATTGTTGCTTTTTGAGTACAAGTGTTGTCTGTCACTACTTTCATCAACATGAGAGACGGACTAAGATCCAATGGGACTGAGGAATGACACTAATACACACGAATCGACAAATCACGGTGAAAGGGGGAACTCGACACAAACGCCACAGCTCAGAGCTCGCTGTGGGAATCACGTACGATCTCACGGAAACAAGGACGCGGAAGTGAAGAGTCTGGAGCAGCAACATCTGAAACATATTTCATTGCAGTTTTTTCGTGGAGCTATTAATAGAAACATTGCGTAAATATCGTAGCCCGCTTCGACGCGGTCGCCATAGAGTTAAGAGTAGACTTAAGACTTTCCTCTTTGAACGTGCTTATAATTAGGGCTGGCTCCGCTAGCCATGTCAATGTGTCCTTGAGCAAGACACTTGACCCTAAATATCTCCCGTAGATGCGCCTACGGTGTATGAATGGTTGATAATCTGATGTGGCTCCTTCATGGTAGCTCCTCATCAGTGGGTGAATGATGTCATGTAGTGTGAAAGCACTTTGAGTGGTCAGAAGACGAGAAAAGCGATATACAAGTACGGGTCCATTTATCAGGTTGTGACACATCTGACAGAAGAAGCTAACTTAAAAAAAAAGTTTCATTGCTAAAGGTGAGATTTATCCAATTTAAGAATTAAAAGTCAACTTGGTGTGACTTGTCACAATAAGACAAATAATTATGATCTGCTCAGTTAATTTCGCTGATTCGATGATATTTAACATATAATATATTTTATATTGTTCAATTGAAAACATATTCAAACAAATGTAAACCAAAAATCATGTTGTATTAATTAAATGATTGATTCAATGTATGAGGAAACATTTTTTACCAATCGGTAAATAAAATAAAGAGTCATCTTTCAAGGCCAATTGTTTTTCTTCTGTAGTTTGTACAACAAAAAGCAATATAGCATTCAGGGTGCACAGGCAGTCATCCAGGGAGACAACAGTGAGTTTGAGGGATGTGAAAGTGGCTCAGAAGACCTTGAAGACTTTGAAGACCCTGATTACACTCCCAGCAACAAAGACATGGAGAAGGATGAGTCAAGTGAGTCTGCTGATTCAGACTGTTGTGAACCAAGGGATTTAGATGAAGTACCTCGACCAAAAGGTGAACCCTAGGCAGCAAAATCCAACTGCACGAGGAAAAAAAACAGTTTTCTTGGAGAAATACACCTTTTGAAGCCCCTGAGTGCACATTCAAAGGACAGAGTGTCACACCTCCAGACAATCTTCATACTCCCCTGGAGTATTTCAGGAAGTTTGTAACAGAAGAAATTATCGAGTTACTGAAGGAGCAAACTAATTTGTACAGTGTTCAACAATCTGCAAGTCACAAATGTTAACTGTTAAAGAGCTGGAAATATTGATCGGCATCTACCTGCGCATGGGTCTTTGCCAACTGCCGGGAAATCGGGCTTACTGGGTGGCTGACAACATGTCACGCAACCGTTTTCAGACCCTGCTGGCATCTCTACACTTCACTGACAACACCGAACGAAGAGGATACGCGTTGCAAGATCCGTCCATTGTTTGATATGTTTCGCAAACAATGCCTTGAGAACACAACTCTATTGATGGGACACACAGCCCAATAAGGCAGTATGTCAAGAGCAAGCCTCAGCCTTGGGGATTGAACATTTGGGGGCTTTGCACTTCCTCTGGAATCCTCTGTGATTTTGAGGTCTATGAAAGTGGCCCTTGGAAAAAACCTCTCTTGGCATGGGAGGTGATGTTGTGGTCAAGCTGTGTGAAACTCTCCCATCAAACCAAAACTACAAAGTATTTGCAGACAACTTGTTTTCTTCAGCACCACTGGTGCTTGAGCTTCTTCTTCATAGGAACACTCCGCAGCAATCGCTTGGCTGGTTGTCAGCTTGAAGATCAGAAAAGTCTTGACAAGAGAGGCAGAGGATCTGGGGACGCCAGGGTGGAGAAAGAGGGATCCGTGGCCAGGCAGGTGGTATGACAACAGATCTGTTAATAAATCTCTTCCTACTGTGCAGTTGAACCTCAAGACAAAGCTCGACGCTGGAGCAACTCCGACAAAGCATTTGTGGAAGTCAACAGGCCACACATTGTGAAGGAGTACAACACATTCATGGGGGGATAGACCTCCTGGATGCATCGCAAGGTACAGTACAATATGAGGTCACGGAGGTGGTACCTCCATCTGTTCTGGCAAACCATAATGATAACCGCCGTGACTGCACACTACTTGGTGTCCAAAAGCCACTGAAACAAAAAGCAGCTTCCAGACAGAGGTCGCAACTACCCTTCTTCTCATCCATTCACAAAGGGGCCGCCCATCACACATCTCCACCACCACCCCAAGAGAGTTTGTGTTGGAATTCCAAATGATGTTCGCGTGGACCAGGTTGCACACTGACCTGTGAAAAGTGACAAGCGTGGGCGTTGCAAATTCTGCAAAATCAATGCAACCACCACCCTCTGTGAGAAATGTGATGTGTGTCTTTGTTTCACTGAGGAAATAAATAGTTTCAAATATTTCCATTTGGCCTAAGCTAAAATGACACACCTGCTGATAACGGTTCAAACACAAAAGTGTATTCGTTTCTAAACTCTTTTTGAAACATGTTTTTCAAGTTTACTACATAGGTCTGGTTGCTCAGTTTTCTACAGTTCCCAAAGAGTTTGGATAAGACCTCAAATATGAGGCAATCTTATTTATTTGTATTCAGTTTGCAACTTTGTGTTGTAAAACAAATCTGAAAACTATATTTTGTTGTAAAACCTAAGAAGGAAAGTTATAGAATGTGGAAATGCAAATAAAAAGACATTTGTTACCAAACAGAAAGAGATTGTCAGGTTGATTTATTTTCCAATGAGTAATAAGTTTACCATTAACCCGCAGCTCTTTTTTCCCCTTCTTCCGAAAATGAGAATTGTGTTTTTTTTAAACTAAAACTGTGCTATCGCCTCATCATTATTCATTTAAATTGCTAAAGTACCGTAAACCTTGTGAGAAGAGACGTGTGGTTTTAAATAAAAAAGATAGTTAAGTTTGAATAATTCTGTAAACTCCTTAACATGGCTAAGCGATTATAACGTTTCACTAAAACATTCATAAGTCCCCCTTACAAGTGTCTCAAAATTGCAAAGAGAGACCAGATTTTTAGTAGGGGATCATTTATGTATCTTGTTTGTCATGGTGTGACCAAGGAAAAGCTCAAAGTATGTCATTTTATTTTTAGACTGAATATGCTTCCTTGTGTTTATTGTAATATATATGGAGGATTCACACCAGTCGTTAGCAGGAGGGATAGTCCTGTCCTTCATCTACAGTGCAAGGGTCACAGCTACGAGTACAGGATACACACCTACAAATTAATGGATGGTATTCTTCTCGTGAGCGCCAACGCATCCTTGGAGCTCGAAAACCTTACAGTTGATGCGGTGTTCATTGAGAACGATGATGTCTATCTCATGGCTACAACCTCAAAGCTATGGCAGATGCCGGGCCAGAAGAAGGAGTCTTTACCGTGATAGCCCACATTGTTATGGTTGCAACAAAGGCAGTCACTGCCCGACCTGCCTGTGTCACTACTGCCAACAAGCGGATGTTAGCCATGGCAGGCGCTCACCCAGTCAACACAGATTACCTGCTATCGGCGGAAAGCTTCGGACATGCCACGCATTGGGCGACACTGCTCCATATCTGAAGTTTTTGTCGCATCCGCAGGCTAACCGGTCCAACCAAGCAAATTATGCGACCCTGGCACACTTTGCCATTGGATATGCATCAAAGGCAGTATCATCCATGCATGACTACACTACACCGAACCGGGGTATCTGATGGGACAGGCCCATGCTATAAACGCTCATGGCGGAACAGCCCCACACATGATCTCTGAACTCTGTCTCGATGCCGAGCCGGTAGACCATTATGCGGTGATCCATGCAAAGCTGTGCGCCACCCCGTCCATGATCCGGACCCTCGAGAACACCCAGTTATTTATCTCATTTGCTAAATAAAAAAATAAAAAAGAATAACTATATAGTCTGCTGGCTGACTGTTTTCAGTTTGCTTAGTGCAGGGGTCAGCAACCTTTCATATCTAAAGAGCCATTTTGCCCTTTTTTTCACGCCAAAAAAATTGGCTGGAGCTGCAAAAGCTAATTGATACCACAGCTTATAAAGTTTTTAAAATAGTCATTAAATATACAAAAACTATAGTTTGTTGTATTTATGAAATTATAGAACAAGAATAAAGACAATTCTTGACATTGTATTGCTATTTTACCCGTTTACCGTAAACGGAGGAGGGATCCGTTTTAACTAGCGAATGCCTCAGCGTCTCATGAGCTGCCACACAACCAGCAGCAGTAGTGGAGTTTGGAGACTTGATCCACTTCCTGAAAGTATATTTACTGGTGTTTGCCAATTTCTCCCCACATGTCAAGCAGACAGCAGTGAAAGCAAATGAATACGTCCACGCAGAATTAAACTATTTTTTTATTCATCCGTTGATAGTTTAGCGAGGGCAGGGCTCTGCAAATCATGATCAGCACCTGCAGGGGAAGAGGCTTGACAGCAACATAACAGGATGTGACGCACATTTTAGTTATAAAAATATTTTTATTGCCAGTGACCCAATATCACCTCAAACTCCAAGATAAGGAGTTCCCATTGAAAGATATTTTTTATTAAAGCCTCAGGGAGCTGCAACAGAGAGGATAAAGAGCCGCCGGTTGCCGACCCCGCCGACCCCTGGCTTAGTGCATAGTTCTGCTCAGTTAAAATCTCCTTGCAGTACCTTTTATGTAGTTCATTACATCTTATTTTAATAAAAAATTGTCTAACTGGTTAAATGTTGTTCTTTTCTTTCTTTTCAATCTGTGCCTGCCAGTGGCGGGCCGTGGATTTTCTACCTGCGCAAGCTGGGCGCTTAAATTCAGCCAAAAATGCCGATCTGCGGTTGAATAATAATGGCTTGAGAAGGAGTGTGAAAGGATCAATGTGTGCCTCTAAGGTTAATCTGTGCAATTTGAGTTTTCTTTTTCAATTTATTCAGATTTAATAATTTGTCTGAATTTGCTTCAGGCTGTTCCTCCATTTGATACTCCGTGCCCCGCTGCAACAAATGTGGCTTCCTATGGTTTCATTTAAAGATGATGAGGAGTCAAGCGGAGGTTCTGCTGAGGGCACATGATGTCTCCTGCTCTCATGAAGTGATAATTCTTCCAAAAGAAAAGAGGCTTAAATGCGTTTCTGCCATCATGAGTTTGTGAGTGACGGCACGTCTAGTGCACGACCCGCAGTAGAGTGTTTCATGGATTGTGTCGCGTTCCTCAGGAGAGCTCCCTCTGACATGAGTTCCGTCAACAAAATAGAGCCGAATCAATGGTTTCAGTTACAATAAAAATGATTTATATAGAAGTGAAGCAAACATAATTACAAATTGAGTCACATGAAGAAATACATCCCATGGAATAGAGATCCAGTGCCCCCCACCAGACCAAACCCCCCTTCACATAAACAGTCCTCAGGCCTTATGCTGTGTTCAGATTACCAGATTACATGCAAGCTCAATGCACAGACGTGACAGGTTGCGACTCGACTGACGCGTTTGAGGCGGCGTGAATGGCGCGTTTGGCTCGGGGTGAACAGAGCGAAGGACGCGGCGCCAATACGCGCAAGTTGAAATATCCCAACTCCGGCGACAAAATCGCTTGAGTCATAGTCGCGTCAGCCAATCAGTGTTGAGAAGCTCCGCCCGTCATCACCACTGTCGCTGAATCAAACTGCTGCTGGTCCTGAAGTAGCGCTGGTAGCGGCTTCATTCAGACGCTGTTGTGGGACTACGAATAATATTATGAACCCAGACACCATGGAGTTTGATGTTCCCACGTAAGTGGAGTTTACACAACAAGTATAAAGCAGAACTAGTGGTTATTACCATGGTAGATGAAGGAAATGGTTTCCGTTTTACGGAGATAACCCAGACGCAGTTCCTGGAGGAGTCGGTGAAATTCACCGAGCTGTGTGTGGCTACGGATGATGTTATGAACCCAAACACGAGGGCGTTTCATGTTCCCACATGTTTGGGACTTCCACAACAAGTATAAAGCAGAACTAGTGGTTATTTATTCCATGGTCGATACCGGAAAAGATAACTTTTTTCACGGAGAGAAGCGACGGTGATAAGCCACGCCCCCTTTGTCGCGGCGCGATTTGTCTTTGAAAAGAGGGTGTTCACACCAAATGTGACAGTCACTCGAATAAACTGAAGCGGTAAACGTGACGCGACAAATTGTGTCGCGTTTGTTGTGAACACAGCAGAAGACCAACCAGCCATACATTCCTCAGGCCTTGATTCTCTCACATACATCAACTTATTTGGTGGGGGCTTGATGGTTTCTGGATTCCTTCCACAATCATCTTATACATTTAATAATATTGCGTAATACATCCAGTGCTATTCATTTGATACATGTCATTATACATACCGAGTTATTTACTTTCCTTGTCCCTCCAACATGTAAACTCATTATAATACATAATAGCAATCGCTAGCAGCGCTATTAAACATTGTTTTCTGACAAATGTCTGTAAGCCATAGTGTTGGGAACCCTTTGTGGGATCAGAGCAGGGTTTGAGAAGGCGGCTGCACAGCCAGGAAACAAAGCAGTCTCATTAATCCCTGCTGATAGAAGGTTAGCCATTATATTGCTGCAACGGAGATGCCTGAGCCGTTGTATCAGTTCACAGCACAAAAGGAGCTCACAACCTCGTACAGTCCTTTTTCGAATATTTTTTCTTTCCAGAATTGTGTGAGGTTTGTGCTTTCTCTTTCTCTCAGTCTCTACATCGTGTCATGACATCACAAAACCAGAACTACTGAGGGATTTTGACACTCGGGTATAAAACGTTTCCAGTGAGCGTTCAAACGGAATGTCTTGGGATACAAAGAGAATTCATGAATTTTCCAGCTGTATTTTGCAAACTGCATGAGACCTGCTCTACAGCAAATGAATGAAAAGTTTCTGACAAACAAAGCTGTCTGATCCGACATTTCAGTTACATATGTAGGCTGCTGAGGGGACCTTTTGTTCACGCTATAGAATTATTAATATGGTAATTCAAAGCCTCTCAATTGGATTTGATTTATTTTTATACGCTGTGATGTTTCAATGAACAGTCGACAGTATCTGAAATCTATCTAGTGCACTTCATGCATCTTGGGCAGATCACTGGTGTAAATAAATCCAAAAAGGTTGATTGAAACCCTGTTCAAATCATTTTAGGGAGGTGGTTTTAACCCTATGACCACGGGGCTCTCTACGTTTCTAAAATATTCATAGCGTCTCGATAATACATCGCAGAAATATCATTTTATGTCTGGCTGACAGGAGACTTCCTTCTTCCGCACCCTGAGCCCTGCAACGCACTTCACTACGGAGGAAGCTGTGGCGCCGATTTTGCAGACGAGGACGACGCTGAAGGCTTTGACTCCTGCGACCAAGAGGAAGACGCAGACAGAAGGGATCCATTTGAAGATGGTTAAGTGTATTTAGATACTACACGTTGTGTTGCAATAGCATATTTACGCTAGCAGACTGAGCACATTTAGCTGGTCCCTTTCTGCTCCAGTCTGGCGTAACGCAGGTACACGTAGTCTGTTTACGTTAGCCGTTAGCGGGTTTTGGTGTGCAATCGTTTCAAAAAGGTTTGCATTTTTGGCAACTGATCCTCAGAGGGGAGAGCAGCTGAACTACTTTGGTGTAATAAATTATTTTGGCAAACAGACGATATGTATTGCATCAGATAAAATAAATGCTTTTCTGTGCCATCTACACACTCTGATTATAACAGAGTGCTGCTGTGAAATAGCAGGTAGCTCGTGTTAGTTGGCCATACTTATCAATAATGAATGAAATCGCATTCAAATGATCCTTATTCAGAGCTCTTAAATTTATTGTGTCTGTATTTCCAAATGATGCAGACTTGCAGAATGTGTGGGGAATTTGAATGGGCCAACTGATTTAGTTTTCAGACTCAGTGGTCACTTTCTCACAATGGGATGCTATGGCAAAAGATAATCGATAGATTTCTCCCTCTACAAGGCTCCAGAATGTGACTCGCGGTCACAGATTTTATTCCTCCAAGAATCTCCAGCTCACTCCCCCAGAGGCGGAGTCAGAACCCTTCTATGGTGAAGGCAAGACCCTTTGCCGTTGTTGGTTTATGCATGAAGATGGAAAATCTTTGTTCGTGTAAGAATATCAGGGTGGGTCCTGCCTTTGCCACAGTAGGAAATAAATGTTGCTTCCCAGAGCTGTGTCTTCGAGGAAATCAGCGTAACATCCCGGATGTCCACACAAGTAGGTATTTAGTCTGGTTTGTTAGTAGGGCTGCACAATTAATCATTTTGATCGCGATCACGATTTTGGCTGCCACAATTAAATGACCATGATCGTCAGCGACATTGACGTTCAAAATGCTGCTCTGCTACATATCAAATCAAGCGCTTCCTTAACTAACAGTCAGCCAACCACCAGGGGGCGAATGAGATGGGAATCATGATGCACCCTGCAGCGGCAGCCGGCTGTCTGCAGTCGACTCAACTACGGTATTAGAAGAAGAGTAGAGAAATAAACAGAGCAGACTGTCACGGGTGTCGTGTGAAAGGTAAATCAAATGTCAGTAGCAGAAGGCGAGGAGTTAGTCCCTCAAAGGATCATCATCCATTGTCGATTTAGGGCAAGTGATGTTAACCAAGAACACATCATGTGTACAGTGTGTGTTAGAGTTGTGTCTGCGCCGCATAGCAATACAACTAACGTGTTCAACCACCTGAAAAGTCTCCACAAACCACAGTACTACGAATGCGTCAAGGCTAAAGCTAACGTAAATGAGGAAGGCATTAAGGCTAAAGCTAACGCTACCTTACTGAATCTCAATGCATTACGGCTAAAGCTAACGTAAACAAGGAAGGCATTAAGGCTAAAGCTAATGCTACCTTACTGAATCTCAGTGCATTAAGGCTAAAGCTAAAGCTACCTCACTGAATCTCCGTCCATGTCCATCCAGAAAAACACAACAGCGACCCTGCATAGCGCGACAGCGTATCATCCACCTCCCAAAGACACACGGAAGTAACGGATGCAATCGCATTTCATTTGGCCAAAGACATGTGTCCAATAAATACTGAGAGCCATGAAGGCTTCAGACACTAGACAAGAGACACGTGATCCCCTCGCGCAATTATTTCTCCAAACAGGCATTACCTGCACTGTATGAAACATGTCGAGGGGAAATACTTTATTTTGGGTAAACATTTTATTTATATTTTGGTTCAGGTGAATAAGAACCGTATGTTTTATTTTGATGCAGAGACGTGTACATTAGCTGGAATGTAGCACAACATGGAAGTGAAAGCAGTGCTCTGTTTTAATTTTGGGTAAAAAGTGTCGATACCATTTTATTTATATTGCTTTCTACGAGATGCACCATGATTATGATTTTGGCCATAATCGTGTAGCCCTATTCGTTAGTGGCTTTTGCAACATCTTTGCATTTTAGAAATTCACAGATATGTATAGGCGGAGATCTGATTTAAAACTAGTTCTCAGCCGACCTCCTTCTGGATGGCTGAGATTTGTCTCTTACTGGTATTTCTTCTCTAATGAGCTCAGCTACCCTGCTGTAGAAACCCATTTCTGCCAATTTGTCCCTGTGATCTCATTCTTTTGATCACTACTCAGAGTTCGTGACCATTGGGAGGGTTGAAGTGTACATCGGCTGATAAGTCAAAAGCATTCGCCTCCAGGCTCAGCCTCAACAGCACGTAGTGACGGCTGTGGCTCAGATTCATAAATGACAGTGTTAAAGCACACGTCCTTTCAACCACTCAATTGGAAGACTAGAAAGCCTTGTACAAGTACAAGTACCATTTATGTTCTTTTATGATGAACTAGCATCAGAGATGGATTAATCTCCTTAGTTGTGGGAGCAATCCATAGTTTTCAACATGGAGTTTGACTCATCCTCATAGATTCATGAGAAAACATAACTGGCTATTATGCATTATTGAGCTGTACAACAAGCAGTATCTGTATACAGGTCAGATTACAATTGTATACTCCATCCCCAGGGTTATGGAATAAATGGTGCAGAACCACAGACCGTGATGAAAATCATCGACCAGTAACAGCAGCTAACCATTCTTTCACCTACCAGTCCCATGCAGAGCGACGGACAAATGCACTGGAGTCACTGGTGAGGCCGGAACTAACGAGGGGGAGGCGCCTTAAAAAAGAAGGGGGAGATTTGAGAAAAAAAAAAAAGTGGTGACCTGTACGGGTCAAATATTAAACAAAATTGAAAGATGTTGGCACGCAGCAACAATAATTGATTGCATTACTAAAAGATTTTTAAAAAAATAATTAAACAATATTTATGTCTGTTTTTGAGAAATGTCATTAAGAAAACTAAAACTTGACCAAACGAAGTGGTTGGCTAGTTCACCCGAACCACAACTCGACGACCCCCTGCTGATTTAGCCTTAGTTCCGTTAGCTCGCAAGGGGGGCGGACAGTTTGTGCAGGGAGAAAATCCAGGGCCCGCCACCGCTTCTGTGACTTCCCTGTGTATTCTTTGAAGGCAGCTGAAAACTGTCCGACTTGATCGCAGCTTTTTGTCAACGCTCCCTGCTCTCGGCTGCATTTCAGGTCAGTTCATCTCAAACGAACTATTGAAAAGCGTGGCGTGGCGTCCGGTGGAAACGAGCAAGAACCGTACATTTATAGCGGCTCCAGAGAGAGGGCGCGTTTCCTCTGCACCCTCAGTGTGATTTTTATTTGCCATCGCAATTCATACAATACAAATAAAATATATAGCTCACGGCAGTGTATGCATGGTTCACTTGTAATTATTTATATTAAGTCCATTTGTCTTTCCTTTGGGACAATAATGTCCATGCCTTTGCTGTAGTCCTCTTTGTCTTTTAGTTTTAAAAGTCTCCGTCTCAAAGATTATTAAGCATGAACCCGAGCCGCGGACTCGCTTGCTTCATGGAGGTAGAGAGGTAGAGGTACCACGTCTGCCTCCCCTCTGCGGTTTTATGTCAGCGAGACTAAATACATGCTACACATGTGAAATACATGACCTACTTTATGGAAAGAAAGGACATGATAAAAGTGTCTATAAATGTACAGTGGTGACAAACTGAGAAAGCAAAAGGCATGCCCTTAACCCAGTTTGTGAGGGATTGCGCAATCTGGAGGTGAAGCACAGCCGGTCGCTGCCTCACCTGGAGGTTTGAGCAGGACATGAGCAAATTCAGCGATTGATTATTAAAATGCTTGAAATGATACAGAAATTACATTTACGGCACAGATCAGGAGCAAAATGTTTATTTTATAATTGTTTTTTTACTTTTCATAACGTTAGTTTGCTCAGCCTCCCCTGACCGCACGTCCCTGGTCGTACCGATTACAAGCGGATCAGATGTTGGGATGTGATGAGGAACAGACTCAGTGAAAGCAGACTTTGGTGGCCCAGGGTTATATAGGTCTGACCCAGGGCAGACTGGCCTAGTGGAAGTTACCCAAGTGTACCTCGACAAAATTGTGTCACCTCAATGAAAAAAAGTAAATGTATGCACAGAGGGCTGTGCTGTTGTCACTGACCCAGTGGGCAACCCATCGAGTTCTGGTTCGCTGTTCCCTCAAATCATCCGATTGCTGAAATTATAACGTAACATAACTGTTACAATGTAACTAGCGTAAATACATAACCATCCAAAGTGTACTTTTTGTGCTACAGTAGATTGCATTATTTATAAAGTTTTTTTCTTAAATATTGTCCCTCGTTATTTCATTTTGTATTGTTGTAACGAGTACCTGAACTCATTAATATGCAATTCAACTTATCAGATTTTAGTTATTTAGCAAATAAGCAATCTGTTACAAGAACATCAAAGTGAAATTCAAATTGTACCTGAAGGATAAGCAACTGTGAGCTTTGAAGAACTCTGGGGTGAGGCCCATGGAGGAGGAGAACGATGCTGGTGCTACAGCTATGAATGAGCTACTAGCTAGTAGTTTGGCTGACACCAAGGGAAATGAACAAGCTTGTAGCTGGTCACGTAGTAGAGCAGTGTTTTTCAACCTTTTCTACACATTTTCTACGATAAAAAAATCCTGCGGCACACCAACTACCCAAAAAGTTACAGAATGTCACATTGTAGCATAATACAGCATATATGGTAGGTAATTATTATTAATGTCACATTGTAGCATAATACAGCATATATGGTAGGTAATTATTATTAATGTCACATTGTAGCATAATACAGCATATATGGTAGGTAATTAGTGCGCTACCTACTGGCATGGAAGAGTATCCAGTGTTTCCCCTGGTTTCACAGATTTAGGGGGGGAGCGACTGACAGACAGACGGACACACTACATCGTGGTACCTCACAGTACTACATAGTAATACTTCACAGTACTGGTGACTCCATCTGTGCTTTTATAAATAGAATAAAGATCATTGCAACCACTTTCAATTAAACCAGATCGCTCCATCAGACAAAAAAAAAAAAAGTGTTATCACTTTGTTATAAAAATGAAAACAAATATACGTGCAAAAAATAACTAATATTTAGTTACTACTAAATAGGGCTGCAACTAACGATTATTTTAATAATCGATTAATCTGTTGATTATTTTTTCGATGAATCGGATAAAAAAATAAAATAAATAAAAATCAAAAAAGCGTTCATTTCCAACCCTTTATTCAAAAACAGAAGTGACAGTGCAAAACATCTTCAGAAAGTGCACAAACAGGTTGCTCCTTGAACATCCCTGAGCTGTGAATTAAAACAACAAAATGGACTAACACTAAAAACATACACATCTATGCTTTACATCCGCCAAATGTGAGCCCTTTTTACTGTAATTGATCCCTCCAGAGGCTGCATTTAGCATACCCTGCTTTATCAATATGTATGAAATACTGGGACAGAGGGAAGCTGTACTGCTCCATATAGAGCGTCTTCTTCCTTAAACTCTTTCATTCTGGGTCCCTTATGACCACGACGTCACGTTGTTGGCTAAGCCCAACTACGTGACGATTTGCTTCATTCTACTTTCAGTAAAAAAAAAAAAACCTGCAGCCAGATCCGCCGGTGAGCCGGTTTAACGTTAACGAGTGACAGCGTGAACTGAACCAGACCGGGGGGTGACGGCATGTTTCACCACGTTACGTTTTTTTTACAAGCAAGACTGAACTGTAACGGAACATAACGTAACTTTAACGACAATACACAACCCAAACACGTTAGCTAACGCGATAGCAGGCTGACTAGCTTCCATTAAAAACAAGTTTGAGGAACATGAAGACGCTGATTGGCCAAGACTCGACTTGTCAAAGATCTTCTATTTTTGAGAAGATCACAACCTCAGCTTTTCTCGTGTCTCACTCCAATCTCAAACGCTGGCCGGCCAGTTGCTCTGCTCCGCTCTTTTTTTTTTCTCTGCGACTTATTGCCCGGCGTAATAATCGTGCGACACAACTAATCGATAATGAAATTCGTTGCCAACACTTTTGATAATCGATTTTCATCGATTCGTTGTTGCAGCCCTACTAAATAGCTTATTGTGGAAAACAACAAGATATTTTTTTGCAAAACAGAATAAGTGCAGATGTGTGAGCATCACGTTGTATCAGTATTAGTGGCTGCAGTGAGCTGCTTTCCTCTACACATCTTTTTAAAACAAGGTTGTAGATTTGATACGGCTCTCAATTCATGCTCAATGTTGAGAGACACAACAGAAGGAAAGACCTCACGGAGGGAGATCTCATAAAGATCGGCTTTTGGCGAAATGACAAGAATCGGCGAGTCGCGCATGCGCAGCGTAACCTGTTAACGGCAGCGGTAAAATCAGCATTTCCTCTCGCGCCCCACCTGTAATACGCCCCAGTTTGATAAATACTGACTTAAAGGAAACATGGTGTTCATTTATTTGAATGACGACCACAAAAAGGTGCAGGCTTTGTCACTGCAGTGTGTTTTTCGGGCTTTTGGAAGAATATTTTCAGGGCCCTATTTCTCGTACCTGGCTTACTGAGTTAGCGGCTAATTGTCAGGATAAGATGACGTAGGTCAGGCTTTCTCGGTTTCTCGAAGCAAGCTTAGATAAATCACCATAGCAACACAGCCAAAAATGTAAACCTGCTCCCGGGCAGGCTTACTGAAATTCACTGGATAAGCTGGACACTCTCACGGACAAAAAAGGCAGCTTCTTCCTTATTGATGAAGGAGCGATATTAGTTATATTAGTTTGATTTTGATTTTGCCGGCAAGAAATAATTTATTTACGAAAGCTTCTCGAGCCGCGGACATTGATCACTACAAGCGCAAGAAACTTATGGATGTGTTGAAAGCACTCATAATTATATGACAGTGTTATTAGTACACCATACATATCATTATTGTAGAACATGATTAAGGTGATCGTGATGAGAATACAGAGAATCACACACAATTGATTTCCACTGCTTCAATTGATTGAATTTCTGATTATGAATAATACATACATACTGATCCGCCCATACACATATTCAAACTCCTAGTTATATAGTAATCTACACACACACACACACAATAAATATATATATATATATATATATATATATATATATATATATATATATATATATATATATATATATATATATTAGTACATGATTCATACAAAGTATATATTTATTCGTAAATATAATCTGATTGATTTGGGTGATGAAGCGCTTCAAATTTGCCGATACATTTTCCCAAAACTGACGCATTTAACTTGTCTGATATACACTCACCTAAAGAATTATTAGGAACACCATACTAATACTGTGTTTGACCCCCTTTCACCTTCAGAACTGCCTTAATTCTACGTGGCATTGATTCAACAAGGTGCTGAAAGCATTCTTTAGAAATGTTGGCCCATATTGATAGGATAGCATCTTACAGTTGATGGAGATTTGTGGGATGCACATCCAGGGCACGAAGCTCCCGTTCCACCACATCCCAAAGATGCTCCATTGGGTTGAGATCTGGTGACTGTGGGGGCCATTTTAGTACAGTGAACTCATTGTCATGTTCAAGAAACCAATTAGAAATGATTGGAGCTTTGTGACATGGTGCATTATCCTGCTGGAAGTAGCCATCAGAGGATGGGTACACGGTGGCCATAAAGGGATGGACATGGTCAGAATCAATGCTCAGGTAGGCCATGGCATTTAAACGATGCCCAATTGGCACTAAAGGGCCTAAAGTGTGCCAAGAAAACATCCCCCACACCATTACACCACCACCACCAGCCTGCACAGTGGTAACAAGGCATGATGGATCCATGTTCTCATTCTTTTTACACCAAATTCTGACTCTACCATCTGAATGTCTCAACAGAAATCGAGACTCATCAGACCAGGCAACATTTTTCCAGTCTTCAACTGTCCAATTTTGGTGAGCTCTTGCAAATTGTAGCCTCTTGTTCCTATTGGTAGTGGAGATGAGTGGTACCCGGTGGGGTCTTCTGCTGTTTTAGCCCATCCGCCTCAAGGTTGTGCGTGTTGTGGCTTCACAAATGCTTTGCTGCATACCTCGGTTGTAACGAGTGGTTATTTCAGTCAAAGTTGCACTTCTATCAGCTTGAATCAGTCGGCCCATTCTCCTCTGACCTCTAGCATCAACAAGGCATTTTCGCCCACAGGACTGCCGCATACTGGATGTTTTTCCCTTTTCACACCAATCTTTGTAAACCCTAGAAATGGTTGTGCGTGAAAATCCCAGTAACTGAGCAGATTGTGAAATACTCAGACCGGCCCGTCTGGCACCAACAACCATGCCACGCTCAAAATTGCTTAAATCACCTTTCTTTCCCATTCTGACATTCAGTTTGGAGTTCAGGAGATTGTCTTGACCAGGACCACACCCCTAAATGCATTGAAGCAACTGCCATGTAATTGGTTGATTAGATAATTGCATTAATGAGAAATTTAAACAAGTGTTCCTAATAATCCTTTAGGTGAGTGTATTTGCGACGCTTATGTCTCGCAGCGGGGGCGATGTTAAAGTTGCGTTCACGGCAACAATGTTGCAAAAACGTTGGAATATTCGCAACGCGTTTGCTGTGAATGACTACGGTATTGACTTCCTCATATTCCTTCATGATCATCTCCTGCTTCTCAGCAGATAAATAAAAAAGAGGGAGAGTTAGAACATCGTGGTGTCAGTGCCCCATTATTATTCCTTCTGAAAAGGAGCGGCGCATTTATCCAGATGACTGACGTCTGGTTAGAATTAACGAGACGTTTCAGCGCGGATCAGCCGTGAAGAAACCCAGATAGCCTGATGTCAATCATCTCGCTAATTTAAGATGGAGATTAGGACATTTGCTTGACTTTGTTTAGCCAGGTACGAGAAACAGGGCCCAGAGCCTCTCGATATGTGAAGTCAGAAATGTCATTGATGAGCTCCAGGCTGCAGCCTGTTGATGTTTGTCTTGACCTGCAAATACATGAACTGTTGGGCTTTAATAGTGAGAGTTTAGATTAAAATAGTGATAGCTTCAGTAGCAAATCCCATTGTGAAAAGCATGCAACATATTTTTCGCCGCTCTCTGTCGCTATGTCTCACCTGGTTGCAGCGCATCGGGGTTGAACTCCTCCGTGCGCGACACAGAGAGCAGAGAAGAGTTGTAACGCGACCCAGACATGACAAGCTGTCTGTAGATAAGATCAATAACATACGGCCGTTTAGTTTGTTTAATAAAGAACAAGGTGCAGACCTGTTCTATAGGAAATGACTATGCCAGCCACTATATTGCTCAACAATGGAAAACTATTTGCGGCAGCTAAATAATATTATTTTGGACCAATTACAGTTTTTGTCCGTTGCTTGAACACTATAGACACATGCTTAAACCAAAGTAACATAACTTGAAGTTGTTGTTACTATACCTTAAACAAAAGCGCTGCTTTGCACTTTAGTTGCAATTCTGCAACACACTTGCTCCTAGACACTACACACTATTTCATATATAAGACACAAAAATAAATCTCAGGGTACCATTGGGGAAACACATCTATTCAAAATACAACACACATTGGTTAATTGAAAAGACAACGCAAAAACAATTATTTTGGATGACATAAGAGCAACTTTGGTGGACCATGTCATAAACCATGGCCTGACTATGAGGGAAGCTGGGTAGAGAGTCATAGAGGCCTCATAAGCCGCTTCAGTTTCATCCATAATAAGGACATTCCGACTGGCAAACAGGTATGTCTTCAACTCTCTACTCAGACTGTATCTAGAGTATTTACAGTGCTGTACCATATCACGTTACTGTATCACATGTATTGTATTCCAGGGTGGCTAATGCTCCTTTTTCAACAAAAGTGGTAGTTTTGTGAAACATACCGTGATAACGTGTTGAGATGTTTCAGTACTGTGTATGGTAAATACAGTAAAGTTCAGTATACACAGTACTGTAAAAAATAAGCAAACAAGAACAATTTGTGGTTGCATTTTTCTACAGAATGGCTAGAAGACCTACTGGGGGTGGACGCCAACGCCTGTTCACCCAACAGCAGGAACTTGCCACAGTGAACCTAGTCAGAGCAAACAATGCAATCCGTCTCCACCAGCTACAGCAACAAATACTTGCAGATGGGCAAGTATTCAACAACATGAATCGAGTATGCATTACAACTATCAGACGGATCTTGGTAAAGCACAACATGACCATGAAGCAACTGTACAGGGTCCCATCTGAGAGGAACGGTGTCAGGGTCAAAGAACGTCGACATGAATATGTACAGGTAAGTGTTTCAGTCCTTTACATATACAATAAAGAATGGGTGCAGTCCAGAAACTGATGAATATGTACCACTGGATTAGTACCACATAGATACATTCAGGTACCTGTGTGGTGTATTTTTTTGTTACAGAGAATCTTGGACATGGATGGAGCTGCCCAGCCGCGTGAATGTATTTACATTGACGAGGCTGGATTCAACCTTAGCAAAAACAGACGACGGGGACGTACTATAATTGGCCAAAGGGCAATTTTGCACGTCCCGGGGCAGCGCGGGGGAAACATCCCATTGTGTGCTGCCATAAGTCTTCGAGAGCTACTGGCCCATCATGCCAAACTGGGTCCCTATGAACAACACATAATCACATTTCTAGATGCACTTCATGATGCAGTTGTACAGGATGGACCAGAGCAGCCCAGGCTTGTTGTTGTCTGGGATAATGTTAGTTTCCATCGGGCTGCTCTGGTCCAGAACTGGTTCACCAACCATGATCAATTTGAAGTTCTGTACTTGCCCCCTTACTCGCCATTTCTAAATCCTATAGAGGAATTATTTTCCGCTTGGAGATGGCGCGTATATGACCGCCAACCACATGCCCGTATGCCTCTTCTGCAGGCAATGGAAGAGGCCTGCGGAGACATCGAGGTGAGCTCAATCCAGGGATGGATTCGCCACACAAGGGGATATTTTCCCCGATGCTTAGCGAGAGAAGACATTGATGAGATCCTGTGGCCAGACCCCAACAGACGGCAGGATCCATAAGCCCACTTGCGCACAATTGTGTTTTTCTGTGTTTACAGTAGTGTATTGTTTGTTTTATTTTTGATTTAACTGAATTTACTGTACTGTAAAATATACTAATGTAATGATTTTTAATTCAGTATTTCATTTTTTTTGGTTGTTGTGAAAACATGCTCTCTATGGAACTGAATAAAAACATTGAAAACCAAAGACTGCAGTTTTTTATATAAAGTAGACGAGTGTATTGCTGCTAATCTGAAAGTGTATTCATATGATGCAGTGGGTATCATTGTCATCAGAGTGACATATTGACAAAGGATTGTTAGGTTTTGATAGCAGAGTTTCAATTTGACATAGATGTGAATGGTTTATTTCCCAGTGTTGTGTCTTATTTGCTTGTGTGTAGAGTTTTGACACTGAGCAAAATGTGTGTAAGCAATAGGCAAAAATTGTAAGTGAAATTGACGATCTCTCACGGCACAGTGGTTGACAATCACTATGATAGAGGAATACGTAACTGCGCATGATAGAAAAAAAGCAAAGAAAACATTTGCTTACCGCCATAATAATGGTCTGTAAATATGGGGTGTTGTATCTGACATTCCTGCCTGCAGAGTAACAGATGTCGTCGATTAGGCTATGTAATGATGGTGGAGTCGATACATTCAAAGGATAGGCTACATTATGCGAAGATTTTACCAACATGGGCAGGAAATCTGAGTTACTGTAACAAGTTGCTTTTCTCACTAGGAAACAATGGGACAGAGTTACTTTCTCAGTAGGAAACAATGGGACAGAGTTACTTTCTCAGTAGGAAACAATGGGACAGAGTTACTTTCTCAGTAGGAAACAATGGGACAGAGTTACTTTCTTAGTAGGAAACAATGGGACATAGTTACTTTCTCAGTAGGAAACAATGGGACAGAGTTACTTTCTCAGTAGGAAACAATGGGACATAGTTACTTTCTCAGTAGGAAACAATGGGACATAGTTACTTTCTCAGTAGGAAACATAACAAGTTACTTTGTAATGATCGCATGTCTGCCTCTGCTTACGGCACTCATCGTTGAAGGAGAAATTGTAAAGGGGAAACAGGTTTATTTTATTTTCCTTTGCACTTTAAGTGCTGTACTGGTAATATTATCGGTGATCATCTGTTGGGAGCCGAGGATTGAGTTATACTTTGGGAAGGGTTAATTATTTGTGGTCCATGTTCGTTTTTTCTCATTGAACTCGATTACAACTGACCGTTTGGTTTTGTGTACTGTTTCCTTTTGCCATTCTTAGGTCTCTCAAACTTGTTACGCAGTCTGGGAGCAGCGACTGCATGCACTTAACAACAGATCCGCCCATTCCCTTAAGTTTAGCGTTGTGCTTTCCCTTTTGGTAGTAGGAGGGCGAATGTTACAACTTTCCTCAGTAGGTAACAATGGAACATAGTTACTTTCCTCAGTAGGTAACGGAACATAGTTACTCTCCTAAGTAGGTAACAAGTTACCTTTCTCAGTAGGTAACAAGTTACCTTTCTCAGTAGGTAACGATGTAACTTCAAAGTACGTTTTCTAAGTCTGTTTGTTCTACAAATTGTGATACATATTTAGAATGTTTACTTGCCTCACCTTTCCACCCCGGCATACAAATGAGACCTAGTTGTCTCACCTTTTTTCGTGAATTCTGCAATGTCAAATCCATGTGCTGCACAAGTTTAGCAAATACAGCCAATATCTCATCATGAATTACTTCCTTTTCCCATACGTGAGATTTCAACATGAGAAGAGGACGTTTCTCATTTTTGTCGTCGCCATCATTATTTTCATAAACAGATCGATCTTTAACAGCAGATTCACCCATTGAATCATCTTGTGAAGAAGAACATTGTTACCTTTGGGAGTTTAGCAATTTTCTTCTTACTTGTTGAACTCTTCAGAGGGGCCTTGTGGGAGCATTTGGCTTTTGGGGGCCGCAGGCATTTTCCTGTTTGCCTGGAGGTAATGTAATGCTGTAGTATGTGACCTTGTGTGTGTAGAAGAGGAGGATAGCAGTATCTAGGCATGTGAATAGAAGAGAAATCAGCGAGTTAGAGCACAGAGTGGAGAAGAAGCTGATTTAACGGAGAGAAAGACTTCTAATGAAGTCCATGAGACCCCCTCTCCCTCTTTCACTTGATGACCTGTGGAGCCTCTGACAAGCAACTACAATATCTACCTTGATCTGAGTGATCTGTAACGTTCAGACACACCTCCCCGTCTGACAACTTCAGCTGACTCCCACTTCTGCCACAAAATGTATCTCGCTGGAGCCAGTTTTCCATTCATTTTGATCTTGAAAGACACGGTAATAAATAAAGCATACGTAGTGGAACAGTGCATAATGCATAGCAAAAGTGGCACGAAGACTGAACCCAACTCAAAGGGGTTCTTGAAGATCGAGATAAGGCATGCACAGATTTGCACACTCAAACCAATGCACACACACACACATACACAGATACACACTGATTTATGCAGATGCTTGGTGGCCTGCAGCATCTTCAGTGGCTTATATACCAGAGGAGCGGCCACATACTGTGAGCTAGAGCCGGTCCTATAGGAAGGAGGATCAAAGACACACACGCATGCACAAATAAGAGCCTGCCTCAGATTCTCATTTCTAAACTTTACTTGACAGATATTTGGAAAAAGTTTTCCAAAACATATTGGAGCACATTTTATTTTGACTGGCTTGATCCAAAGTTCATGAAATGTTTTGGAGACAAACTAAAACATTGTGTGAAAGAACCGTAGCAGGGATTGTACATGTTTGAGAAACGTACACGCCCCTCTCCTCAAAGCTTTGCTTTGTAAACTAAATGAGCATCCTTTGGAGAAAAGATGATTACTCCCTGCAATGACCAGACATTTTAGTTTTTCCCAGTCCAGGAAGTGCTCGATTCTTATGCCACACCAGGTGGCAACCTCCTGGTATGAAAAGTGAAGCCAATGCTCAATTGCCTTAGACTTGCATTCTCTCTCCTGACCACCAGGGGGCGACTCCTCTGGTTGTATAGAAGTCTATATAAATGACTCTACTTCTCTTGATTTATTTCCTCAGTAAACATTGTAAACATGAGTTTGTGTCTCAATCTCTAGTTTCAAGTCTTCTTCAATACAGCATGATGTTCATTTAGTACATTATGGTCATTTAGTCAAGGGTAGGGTATGCTTTAGGGCGGGGCTATCTTGTGATTGGCAGATTGCGACCACAGCGTTGTCCAGTTCATGAAAATGAATCGTCTTGTTCATGTTTGCATGTGGTTAGGTTATATAGCTATAGGGCTGCCCTCTAAATGTTAATGATGTGTATAATCAGTCAAAAATCCAAGAATCAAAAGTAATTGTGTGAGTCAAATCCCAGCCCTGTTTTTTTAACTGCATCATTCTTCACAGAATAATGCAAGATAACAGCACAGCAGGCTAGAAACTTACAAACTGTCGTTTCTCAAAATGATCGAACTACACAACTGCCTCTGTTGAAAACAGAGGTGCGAAAAAAGGGGATTTTGTGGATGTTGCCTCATTGGTTTCTGTCAGTCTTAGGTTTTTGTTTCTAATTTCCTGTTATATTTTGAAGTCTTTGGGTGCATCTCAAGTCTCTAAATTGTCATCTCCTCGATTGAACCGGAAGTGGTTCTGCGCCGCCATCTTGACGGCCGTCCCAAAGATCTTATTCTGCTCGGAGGAGCTAGGAGGGAAATCGGAGGAGCCATGATCGAGGAGCCCTGAGAGCTTCCAGGAAGTGTTTTAACGCTGGACACGCCCCCTCGCTGTTCATCTGTTATGTGATTGGGCGCTGCAGCTGAACGGACTGATCGCTGGAGTTTCATACTAGAGTGAAGACGATCACAGATTAAACTCAAGTTATATATTATATCTGTTTTCTTATCCACCATCTGGTTAAAATATGTTCATTGTAGGTCTGAACCACAAAAGGACCTCAAACAAATCTGTTGTTTCCCTCAATAACGTTTATTATATATGTAATTAAAATCAGAGAGAGCTGGAGAGAGGAAATACTTGTTTACAACACGTAATGAAGAGAAAACATATTTATATTGTGGGTTATTTTATAATGATGTCACAATCAGAATTTTAAAACATACCGACGTAAATAATAAATAAGACAAAATAAAATCGATCCTGCGCGTATAAGCAGGACACAGAACACAGTATAAATACACACACTGTGTATAAATACTCAATGCAGTTTATTAAACGGTAACAGACAACAGAAAAAACATCTCCACTCTGACACTCATGATAACTTTGTCTTTATTAATATAAGTAGTAGTTCAACACTATTAAATCAACTCCGGACAAAACTGCGTCAGCTGTGATCACATGTGATCAGATGTGATCACATGTGATCAGCTGTCAGTCGGCCGCAGTCATCAGAAACCGACGTGGCTTCACAGGAAAGGACGTCTCATGTCTATTAAAACATATTTCCTCGCGTCTTCTCTCCCTGCTTGGTTTCCTTGCATCTCTCCATGCATCCCTGGTGGGAGGGACTAAGACGCAAGGAAAGGACGCAAGTGAGGGAAACGGGGATGCAATTTAGAGACTTGGGATGTACCCCTGGTCTCTCGTGTCCTGTGATTGTCTGCCCTGTCCCTGATCGTTTCCTCCTATGTCTAATCACCTGCACCTTCCCCGTGTATTAAACCCTGTTTGTCTCCTGCCCCAGTGTCTGTTCGTCTGTTTATGTCCCTGTTTTTTGGAAGCTGCCTGTTCGAGAAATAAATTACTTTGCACCATTGTTGGCATCTGGGTCCTCTCTCCGTAGTCGACCCGTGACAGTTTCACAACATGCCACTAATTCATAGGATTCCATAACTTCATCATTGTGTTGTTGTACTTTGTTTGACTGAGTCAAAGAGGAAACTGCAGTGTGGGGGTCCAAACATATTTGCGGTTTTAAATCAGTAGTACAGGAGCATACTTTAGGCAATGGTTCACTTTCACGGTGAAACACAAATAGTGACTAGAGGTGACAACGCTGACAAACTGTGCTGTAATAATGTAATGTAGGAGCTACATGTGTGACTATTAGTGATACAGATGTTGGAGGTGGATCAAAAGCGGATGGTTATCAGCTGAACATGGGCTGTGTATTTCTGATTGTCTTTTGAACACCACCAGCTCATTATAGGTTTACAAGGATGCAGACCGTAACTTCTCAGCCCCACTCGTACACAACATGTGTCGGTGAGCGAAGGAGAATTAAAGCTCCCAACTGCTGGTCCAAAACAAGCCGTGGAGGAACAACCTTAAAAGTATTTGGAACGACCAACTCAATCACGCTTATGTATAGTAATCTCAATGGCCAGCTCAACTGTCTACAGCACAGATTAAACCGGCTCACGTTAACAGAGGTTACATTGACTTGCATAGTGGTGCATTCAAGCTCTACTCAGTAAAACTGAGTATTGGGTGAAAGTATTCAAATATAATATTCTAAAATGTAATTTTGCAAGAAACTTGAATAAATCCAGTTGTGATCAGTTTAACTTAGAATTTATTTCCAAACTATTTGAATTGTGTGTTTAGTGCAAAAAAACATTCAAGATGTCAATAACAAAGCAACCAAAGAAGATTTCGATGTTTGGGGCGGTAGTGAAGTCTGGAGCCTGGCTGTCAATTATAGTTATTTAGTTCCTAGACAGAACATTGGTTTTGGAAAAAAAAATCCTAAATAAGAAGGACAAACTTTAAAAAAATAATTTGATTTGTCATCAGACAAGAAATTGCAAACTGGTACGTCTTTAAAGACTGATATGAGTCTTTTAGTAGTATTCACTGTACGGGCATATCTTGCTCCAGTTCATTGCCCTGAACATTAGCACACTACATTAACATTACAGAAACTCTTTCAGCTGATATTTGTTTTATTTATCTCTCAATCAAATCAAACTTACACTCATTTGCCTGAACAAATTGTTCAGTATTTCTCACACACACACACACACACACACACACACACACACACACAGTTGCATCTTCAAGCTGACATGGTGTATCGCCGGTCTCCTGTTTGCCTGTGATTATCAAACCCACTCATGTTCTATTTCTGCCAGCCATGCATTAACCTTTGAAATCATAGCGTGTCGCACAGACTCACACTCTCACTGGCATTACAGCAATGCAAATAGCACAGTTACCTCTTACCACTTGGCAACATATGGGGGCGATTGGTGTCACACACTCAACTTCTCATTTACTACGCACTCATTTGCTATGAGGCTATTCTTGTATGTGTGTTACAGCATGATGGCTGCTACACGTCATTATAAGGACAGAGCAAAAATGCCTACATTAGATACAAGAAAGAAAAAGAACAGTCCGAGGGAACAGATTTGATGGAGAAAATATGGAGACAAAAAGCAGGTAAACAAGAGATGAATAGCAGATGTAGCCATCGAGTTAGGCGAACGCAAAAGGGTTTGAATTATGAGAGCAGGAGGAGTTCTAGATGAAGGCAAAGGAGTAATGACAAGATGATGAAAGCAAAAAGTCTAAGGGACACTAGTGGCTCCTAGAGGCTGCAACATGTACTACACCCTACAATGCAAACAGGGTTGGACAAAACAAACAACACTGATGATGTAATCAGCTGATATTATTTCATGAAGTTGGCATATTAGAAACATTGTTGCAATGTCCAAGACGGAAAGAGTTCACTCAGATTTTATTTTTTTTACAATCTGTCCATTAGATTTAGCTGTCTTTAGTGTTAAACTCGTGGCAATACTACACAAGGCACCAAAAACCTTAGCAATGAACCTGTGGATCCAGATCATCCATTGTCATGTGGCGCTCACTTTTTTTTTAAGATGGCTTACAAATGAAAGCATTCGCCATAAGGAAAGTTAGATCTTCTTGCATCCTTGCATGGGTATTAAAAATGAATATAAGAAGTGGAAGTAGTCGTCACCCATTGGTTTGTGGACTATCGTTTGAAGCCCTGAGTTCTATTTTCGGCTGTCGACATCTCAGTGAATGGAAGTGAGAGGCTTAATTTAAGCTATTTTTTTTTAAAGCTTGGTGAAACAAGACTTTGAAGTTAAACCATAAATTAAACGACAACGTCTGTATAGCATGATTGTTTGATGTCTTGATGCTCAATTGTTCCAAACAAAATGATATTGCTTTATGATACTTAATATTCACACTTTGTGATGTCATGTTACCATGGTATCCTTCAGGGAAACACAAATAGCCTTATGGTAGTCTCCTTCCTACAGGATGACTACAGTAGATATATAATATAATATATTACTATGCACAGAAAACAAGAGGCCAGAGACGCAGCATTCACATCAGTGAGTCGAGTAATGCAAAGAAGTGAACAGGGGAAAGTTGTCGTGCTGAGTATGATGTGGAAACAATTCTGAAGGTAAAGCAGAGATAACCCAAAGAAATTCTGTCCCTGTTGAAAGAATCACTTTTATTTGTTAACAAGGATTTTATTTGGAAAAATCTGCAAAGACTATTTTTCTCTCTAAAATAAATATCAATTATATTTATAATGAATATAAATGAAACTTTCCTGTAGTTACTAAAGGCAAACTCCATGTGAATAGAAGGGCCGTCTGTGTGAGCGGCAGCAGTCCAGCCAGTGTAGCCAGGACAGAATGCGTGTTCACAAATAGCTTTTGTTTTGTCTTTGTTATTTTCATTGAGGCCTTTGGCAGAAAGCCAGATGGATGATCATTATCAACAAATACAAATGTGAGGTGCTCAATTCTAATTTCAGAGCACATGTGTTGTCTCAACATGGAGAAAGCTGAGCCAGCGGCTCCCGGGTAACGGCGCTAACACCGCTAACCGAGCTAACGGTGTTATCCTGAGGTGTGTTTTACGCTTCTGCAACACACCATGGGTCACTGCGGCGCCATCAGCTGCAGCAGCGCGTGAGAACAGTGCAGAGAGGCTGTGAGCTAGTCAGTGGGAACGCTCACATGCACTAAGCCAAAGTTGGATTCCAACACACAGACTGCTCAGGTAGACATGATTCCACTTACAGCAGTTGCTGCTATAATGCTTGTGCTGAATCTCGTATAGAGAACCTTAAATTAATCATTATGGTACAAGTTTCTTGTGTTTTCCTAATATATAGTAGCATTAGGGGTTTGCAGCATAGGTTAGCGTGCAAGAATAGCAAATAAGGTTAAACAATAAAGGTTAGTTTACACTTATCCCAGGAAAATGTGTTCCTCCTGCACATCTTTTTTTTTTAATTAAAATACACTTGCCACTTTGATAATACACTTGTTTCAACGTACTGTCGTTTGTTTACCATATTATTATTGTACTTTTTTTGTCAAAATCCTTGTATGAGTAATGTTCTTAGCAGATAAACAGTTTTGATTCTGATTGTACTGAATGTCCTCTGATGTGATTTTCTACTTTTACGTGTGAAACACATTTTAGCCAAGAACTCCTTGGAAAAGAGAATTTAGATTTAAATGAGACGACCTGGATAAATACAAGTTTCAGAAAATATTGCAACATTTGCACAATACAGAGGAATGTGGCGGCAACGCGGTACATGTACTTTCTACACAAGGCATCAGTGTAGGATGGGTTCAAGGTGAGGACAAAAAACTACTTTTAACAAAGCAAAGCACAATGTTTCGTATCATTGAAAGCATGGTTTTCTTCTTTCTAGACATACATTTTTCCAGTGATTTAACTTAAATGAGGGAACAGATTACTTTGGATTCTACAGTTGTTCCAATCTTGACAGCATTTACAGTAAATCTGTAGTTATTTAAGTTATTTGGCGTAGAACATTAATGGAGGTCAATGTCTACGTGGAAGGTTGAGGTATAAAATCCAAACAAAAGCTTTGGGAACTGACAGAAACTGAACTGTACTTACAGGCTCAAGGTGTGGCAGCCTCCTGGCTTGAAGCGGCCTGCCCGGCTGCTCTGACTGGGCTGATGGGGTGTGTAAACAAACATGACAGCCATCACATCGGGATGCAAATACTGTAAGCCAAAAATGAATATTTATTCTTGTCAGTTTTGAGGACAACAAAACCACAGTAATCTTCGCTGTGCGATGGAGCCCTTACATCAGTGCTGGAAGCTGGCCATCACAATGCAGCTGTTCCATTTGTCACAGCCAAACACACAGACAACAGCTCTGGGGGGGAATTGAGTGGATGGGAAAAGAAAAAGATTTTCCTTGTGATCAGACATCTGTAATGGTGCACATCCCTCGTCTTTACATATGGCAGCTCAAACAACCCTTGAAGCTGTCTTTTTCCCGGCTCAATTTTCCTGAAACCTCATCTGAAAATCATTAACTGAAAAGGCCGTATTGTGCGGAAGTCATTTCGTTACATTTTGTTGAGTAAATGCACCATAGCAATGAAATGGCATACTCCATCGGCACAGCAGGTTAAAAGGAATCATTGAAAATGTATTGCTTTTCATTTAGATTGGTGCTATGAATGATTTATTTGAAAGTCCCATTAAAAGAGGAAAAGAGCCGTATTCTCTGAATGCCTAACGACCAGAGTGAGAGTTAATTTGTGTCCATTACTCGTCATACAACTGTAAAAATAAATAAAAAGGAGATTCATGTTTGTCTGCTAATGAAACCAGTCTCCCAACAGAACAATGTATCTGGAGGTTTTTAAAATGTAAGAGAGATTGATGGTTTACTGTGTCTAAAATAATTGCCTTATCATGAGTGAAAGCAGGTTGGGGTTTGTAAAGTATTCAGGAAGCCATAGGTGGCCGTGCCGAGAAAAGTCCAAAATTCAATGCGTTATAATAAAAAAGATTTAATAAAAGATGACAATCAGCAAATACAGTACTTGATCAAGGAACTCTGATTCTCCGCAAGTACACGGACCGCAAGCAGTTAACCGAAACAGAAGTCCCTACGGCCTCCTGTGTGGATTAATATGAAGAAAGTAGTTCTTAAAGCGACAGTCACACAATTCCTAACCCATGCAGTAACAATCTTATTTTTACCTCCATTTTAAAATCCGTTCACTCCTGAATCATTATACAGTAATACAAAACATAGTGACCTTCTTATGCATACAATTACACATCCTTCATAATATCCCTTATTAATTATCATATCCCTCCTGTGCATTGTAATGTCTCATGTAAGTCCAGTGATCACAGAATAGTGCTGTGTCTATGCAATTCAAACTAAGGCTGAGTAGATGCTGGCTCAAGGAAAACTGAGGGGCAAATTAAAAAATAAAGTATTATGGCCACTGATGGCAACATGAATTATGCATAATTTCCGAATGCCATCTACCTTGTCTCAAGGCCAATGATATTGCAGCGCAAACATGGCCATACGGTTTTGTAGGCGAATGCCATGTGCCACTTTATATTATAATGATCCATTTGGTAAAGTAGCACATGAGGCCGATGCGTTGGTTTTGAGGGGTCAGCTGAGCAAGACCTGGAATCCATGCAGGCCGGCTTGGGGTCATATACAGTAGCCCAGGCTTGGGTCAGATGTGGGCTCTTAACTACTCTCCTTTCATTGTGCACATTTACACATGAGGCTCAGCAGCGTAACTTCATTGATTATTTAAATTTCATATTTTCAAAAACGTAGGGGAGCTGTACTCATTTATTTTTCATGTCACAACCGTCACTGCATCCCAAAATAAATGAGCTTGAGCAGACTTATGAATGTGCTTCAGTTAGAGAAGACACTAATACATTCACTAACTGCAGTGGCTATCAGCGCTGATCTGAGAATTTGACTGTTTTTACAATGGGGCTTATTATATTTTGTAAATGTGCAATTTCCACCCAATAGTATTTATTATGCAAGATGATGCCTCTCACTTTGACGAATGGGTGGACAGTTATACATGGGCTGTGGCAGGGGAATTTGCTAAACTGCTAATTATTTTGTCTGTCCAGATTTACATGGCACATGTTTCTAAATATGTTAGCAAGTTGCAAAGTCATGGTCCAGTGTGTTAACATAACTGCCCTTCCCAAAACACTTTACATTGGATACACATGCGTGTAAATGTCCCAGGATGCAGAATAGTACATTTTATTTTACATTTGATCATAGAATTACTGTACTTTAGTGTGTAGATATGTATTGTGGTGTCACAGGAGGTCCCTAGGGTGGGGCAAAGGGTGAAAAAAAGGGGGAAATAGACTGTTCAAAGAAGGTGTAGTTTTATTTTTTCGTTAAACAGGCGACTCCGGTAATTCCTTCAAACAAACTCAAAATCCACCAACAAACGTAAAGCGTCCCAGAGAAAAAAGTGGTTCCTTAAACTCAACGAAATTCCAACAAAAACTCAACACGGCTTGAAGCACTCCACTACATGACCCCTTGTGATGCCACTAATATATATATATATATATATATATATATATATATATATATATATATATATATATATATATATATATATATATATATATATATATATATATATATATATACACATATACATACATACATATATACACACACACACACACACACACACACACACAATTTGTATTTTTCTTTCATTAAAAACAAGCATGATACCCAAACTGTCTTGTTGATAGAGATATCTTCAGAGGATGCTAAGGGGTTCTGGTTGAATTCGACCTGCAAGGCGACAAGCAGCCAGCTGGAAGCCAACAGCGCTTTACTAAACGTCAGTCATTGTTCAGTTCATTTGCGTGGGCTGATTTAGGTCTTGCTTGCAGATCAACGCTGCAGGCGGTAAGAACGAGTAGAGAAAAACGCATCAACATTTTAAATGCATTCCCAAAGCCAAGCCTCCAATCTCACCCCTGCCCCTCGGGACAGTCAACACGTCTCATCTTCATATCAGTTGGTCGCTTTGCTCAGCTTTTCCTCATTTACCTGCCTAAATTTCAGCAACCCAGGATGAAATCTCATACAGCTGTGTGATGACAAGGAAAGGTCAGGTTGCAGACATACTGTGGGTGCAAAACCACAAGATGTTTTCTACCATTGTTCTCGGAGTGAAGAATAGATACGATATTACCTCCCGTGCCGCCATGAAACTGAATTTGTATTCATAACCTGCCTGCCAAGCGCACACATGAAACAGAGGACATAATGGAATATTTTTGCTCTCTGCCTTTCAGATGGAATAATAGCAAACACTGAGGGCCGAGAAAGGAGTTGGAGGGTAAATTCAAAAGTGGGATTATAATATCCGAGAGAGAAACTGTAAACATGAGCAGAGCCAGTTTTCAGAGGCCGCTGTGTATAATTTCTTTAATGTGGCACTTAAAAGAGTGCAACTTCAAGAGGCTTTATATGGAAGACATCAACAGAAAATGAATGAAAAGACGAGGGAATGCTTTGCCAAAAAAATCTGATCAAACTTAAGCCAGGTTTGCAGGCGAATATTGCAGATAGAGATCAATCCATTCCCTCGTGCTACTTTTCTCTATCTCGCTCATTTGGTTTGACAGGCTATCTCTGCTATACTGTCCACTATCCAGTATGGGGAGAGACTGGATTGGCTCCACACAAAAAAAGCTGTAGAGTGCGTCATCAAAATTGCACTGTACACGTCAGGGTAAATGTCAGTGGTCTCTATTTCAGTAGCATTTATGGGGTTCACTCTTCATGAGCATTGAGGTTAAGGGTAAGATTAACTTTATTGAACCATGAGGGGACATTATGTAGCAGTGTGACTTTTCAAAATCCCTTTTAACCTGATGATGTACCGGTTTAAAGTGAAACTGGAAGCAACACTTGTGCACGCAGGAAATGTGATTCCAAAGTTCATGTCTCAGTAACTGATGTCCGAATACAATTCTTGTCAACTGAGCTGTAAAGGGCGACTGGTTTAGTGATCGTCCTTCAATCAGAGGATTGACGGTTTGATCGATGGCCCATGTGTTCTTGGGAAGACACTTAACCCCAAATTGCTCTTGTAACTGTGCCTATGGTGTATGAATGGGCATGACTGTTAGTTACTCTTGATGGCCAGGTGGAACCTTAGCCCCTGGCTTCAGTGTATGAATGGGTGTGACTAGGTTAATGATGAAAGGTATAGTGTTAGAGAGCTCTGAGTGGTCGTAAGACTAAAAATGCATGATGGAGTGTATAACTACATTTTTTATGACTGCATTTAAAAAATAATAAACAAATAGAAAATAAATGGACTGATCAGGAAATTAATCCCAAAAATGATCTATATAGTGCATCTTAGTATTGTTAAAATCATCGACGAAGTCGGTGACAATAAATCTCAATTGAACATCAACACTAAGATATTAACCACCAACTTCAATAAACAGAAGAAAGGTATTAACAAATTTCCTTTTCTTATAGAACATTTGAACTTTTCCGACACGGTCGACATGAGGCTGCGCTTTGACAGTGTCTTCGTTTTTTAAATATTCTTATCTTCTCGATAATACATCGCAGAAATATGGTTTGACGTCTAGCTGAAAAGAGGAGACTTCCTGCTTCCTCTGCCTTCCTTCTGCAACATCTTACTATGATTCAGACAAGAGATAGGGGCTCTTGGCGTTTCATATGACGCGGTGCAAAAAAGTACTCGTCACTGAAAAACATTTACATGCATCTAACATTTTATTCATATATTTCACTGCCTTTGTGATCCTAAGACCGTTTGGTAAACAAATTTCAAGCACCAAAACCGTTCGACCATCTGAGTCAAGTTATTTTTTCACGAGATATGAAGAATTTCCAAAAATCGAGATTACATTTTTCAGCTTTTGAGTTATATTTTTTCTTTACATTTTTGCTCAACCATTTAACCCCAATGATATCTGTCCCAAACAATTCACCCCTGCACACGTGAGCGCGTTGCGGAGCCCCATGACGTCGCTGACACTCTCGCACTGGCAGTAAAAGTCAGTCAGCGTTCAGAGTTTGCCTCTTACCGGCTGCCTCTCCGGACTTGTTGATGCCCCGTTATTGCCGCAGATCATCTGCTGCGTACTCTTTTTTCGCGGTGTTTGCTCCTCACCCCCTTAAGTGCGCCCCGTGGTTATTTCCGGTCTATAAGCTCCGCCCCGTTTTTCAATTACTTTGCTTACGTCCCACCTCTCCATTCCTATTTTATGTTTTACTTTCTATTTATATTATTTCTGCTAGAAACTCTAAACACGTTTGACTTGACAGTTGATGTAAAACATGGGTATGTATATTATATGCAAGTGCCTAAAAAGGTGAATTTTAAGAAATTATGTAAAATCAAGAAAATGACCTCAGAGTCTGAAGGATTAGGAGGGGTGTTCCTCATCAAGTACCCTGGAAACGGTACTCCTGTAACAGTTCAGCAACTGGTGAAAAATAAACACCCAGCTAACCCAAATTGTGCAGTGCCTCAAACAAAGATGCACTCAAGGTGGATAATCCGTTCAAACAAGGACACAAACTTGGATCTCTTTTCGGCAACAAAAGAAAAATTATAAAAACATTCACAGACCAAGAGTCTGATTATAACAACCATACCCATAGTCAAAGGAAGTGACATTGTTCTGAATAGTGTTCAAGTCCATTTTAACCCGAGTGGAGTCATGCCAAATTGAACTGATTAATCGCATTATTTTTCTGAGATTAATCGCATTCTGCGCCAAATTCAATAATGAAGTAAAAACTAGTGTATTGCGTGAGGTAGTACAGGATTCATGCAGTGAGGTGGTGGTCCACCCCGGTCTGCTCCAGCTTGTCCCTCAGAAGTAAAGGCTGGATGGTGTTGAAGGCACTGGAGAAGTTGTAAAACATGGCTCTCAGTGCTTCCAGCTTTTTCCAGGTGAGAGAGGCATCTCTGCAGCAGGAAGATGACGGCGTCATCCACCCTGATGCCAGACTGGTATGCGAACTGAAGTGGGTCCAGGGATGAACTCACCAGGGGGCGGAGATGGACAAGGACCAGCCTCTCCAGGGTCTTCATCAGGTGGGATGTCAACGCCACCGGCCGTCGCGCCGGCAGTTGCATACATGCGCATTGTCTATGATATAAGTGAATGGTGGACATTGCACATGCACCTTGACATTCAGGGGGCGCACCTCCTCCGATGTCAGAATCTGTACCGGGTGTCCAGGACCTGCACCCGCACCATGATGGAAGTCACAAGTTCATTCGTATAAGTTCATGCGAAAACCATACCCGTTTGTGCGTCCATTTTGAAAGATTTCGACCATTTTGGCTCTCATTCCCAACCATTACTATCCACCACAACTGCCCACCACCTCCTTTTCTCCACCTCTCCTCTCTCCACCTTTATTCTCACTCACTTCTTTTAGATTTAGGTTTTCTGTGGGTTTAATGTTTTTTGTGTGTTTAGTGTTTTTAAGTAGGTAAGCGTGGCATCACTGCTTGAAGTTGCTGCCGACAATTCAGAAATCCTCAATAAATATTTTGGCAGTTTTGCCAGTCTTGATTATTTCCTTTGTTCGGACCAAAGTGTCCCTGTTCACGCCACAAATGTGGATGATCAGAGCAAATCACTCTACTTGAATTGTGACATTGATGGCATCGTCATTGAATTAAAGACTACGCAAGCCCTCATTGAGCATGTTTTTTACTTGAATATGCCAGAGTTTGAGGCCCACCACTTGCAATATAATATTTTGAAGAAGCATCTGCCTCTTGTCAGCCTTTAGCAATGAAGTGCCTCAAGGCTATGGTGGGAGTCACCACAGCCAAAGTGAATCACGGGTATTTCCTTGACCTGATCCGTATGCCAAAGGATCTCAAGGACCTGAACATCCGGCTGCCAAATCATGGCTGGGTTCTGCTCAATATCTTTAAAGAGATCCAACAATCCTTTCTTGCTCAAATCAAGGACTTGTCCATCAATGGCAAAATGCGTCCCACCATCATGAAGACTAGTGCTTCTTCGTTAGCAAACATTAATACCCTGGAACAGGACCAGGATTTCATCCTGACTGTTGGACTCGGCCATTGCTGGGCTTTCCCGCCATAGCCACTTCAGAGTTGTTGTCACCCTCCAGCAATTTGGAATGAAGTTGGCATCTGCGTTTGAGATGGACAAAGTTGCCTTAAGAAGAAAGGATTGTGCAAACCAGCATCCACGTGGCCTGCAGTATTGAGGCAAAGGACGCCAACATACTGCTGATGTGGTCCCGTAGTGGGCTCCAGGAAGTAGTAGGTAGTGGGGGCGCTCTCTACACTGCCCTGGGCATCCTTGAGGCAGTCAATTATCAAACTGAGATAAGCAACAAGCCCATTAAGGTTGCTCCGGCACTCACTTCGATGACTGTTGATTACCCGATAATTTAGTTTTTTCAACTGTATGTGGACTCTCCCCACATACACATCAAGAGCCCCTTTAAGCATCCGGTCAGTGGCGCCATTGTCACCTGTGGTCTATCCCACCCCCAGTTTTCCAAGGCCATGCGCTCCTGAGCCATGACCTATCTGCATCACATGGAGGACCTGGCCTCTAAGATGTATGTCCTTTCCGGCTTCATTTGGAGTATGTTCTCCTCATTGCGGGAGGTGTGTCCTTCCCACCTGCAATGTACGCTTCCAATTTTTTCTTTCGCCACCAGGTTCTACAATTTTTGGAGCACCACCCTGTGGTGTTGCCCTACAGCCTTGTTCCACAAAACCAGGGGCCCCTGGTGATCCTGACCAAGGTTCTTGATCAGCTCTTCGTGGAGCCTTTACTTCCGGAATCAGAATTCTGGGGGCTATGAGCAAAGCTGGCGTGCGTTCCAGTTTGAGCTGGCTCTTGAAGAGCTGTTCTACGGCCATCCCCTGAGTCCCACCGATGGGCAGCTGAGTACCAGCCTCGGAACTAGCTCGTTGAACGAGAACAGCGTGACGTACCAGAGAGGGTCTTTGGCCTTGCGCCGTACAATGAGACTAGTGCCGGGGAGAGCCTTCCACCCCTATCCCACTGGACCTGGGATGAACTACAGAAGACTCGGATAAGTCGAGTCTTCCCTCTTTGTAACGTCCTCGGGGTCGAGCCGGGAGTCATCGGCGTACCTCTCCTCCATGTTCTTCTCGGGGACTTGTACCAGAGGAACGACCGGTTCCCTCTGCTCGAATTACAGGGGTCCAACCCATCAAAGTCCTGCAAGGGGTCAATGACACAGGAGTCACTAACAGCTGACTTAGCCACGAGGGAGGGTTTCCCAGTTCCATTTACTATCAAAAGGGCCCGGCAACTGGTCCAAGAGAAGGGGAAGGACGTGGCAGAATGCCTGGCGGCAGGTTTTGCCGAATTGAAGATCAGATACTTTCCGGCATTGAAGTACCGGGATCTGCGTAACACTAAAAGGGTGTCCTGGAATTTCCGTGCCTTCGTGGAGGTCTATAGAAGTTGAAATATTTCAACTCCAGCGAAGAATTCGCCCAACGAGGAGTTGCGAAAGCCAATCAGCGTTGAGAAGCTCCACCCGGCGAAAAAGCAAATTTTTCGCAACCATTCGTGTCTGTGCATTGACTTAACATGTAACCTACTCGCGTAAATATTTCGCAGCTCTTTTGGTGTGAACACGGCATTTTGAGTGTATACCTTTTAAGCTGTTAGTCTACATTGTCCAGGCTCATGGCAGTTGTATGTGTGGCCGGTGAGAATCACCTGCTTCTGAACGTGGCCAAGACCAGAGAGATGGTGGTCGATTTCAGGAGGAAGACGACAGCTCCTAGTCCTCTGAGTGTTCTGGGAGAGAACATGGACATAGTGGAGGAGTACAGATACCTGGTGTTTCCATCGACAGCCGATTGAACTGGAAGGCCAACATCAACGCGGTCTACAAGAAGGGGATGAGTCGACTCTTTTTCCTGAGGAAGGTTGGATCCTTCAATGTGTGCAGCAAGATGCTGAAGATGTTCCACCAGTCGGTTGTGGCCAGCGCCCTGTACTTCTCCATTGTCTGCTGGGGAGCAGCATTGGAGCCGGTGACACCAACAGACTTAACAAGCTAGTTAAGAAGGCTCCATCATCGGCTGCAAGCAGGAGTTTCTGGAGCAGGTGGTGGAGAGGAGGACGCTGAAGACATTATTGTCCATATTGGACAACCTGGACCACCCTCTCCACCACCTGCTGCAGGGCCAGAGGAGCACTTTCTCCAAGAGGTTCCTCACACTCTGCTGCAACAAGGACCGCTACAGGAGAACATTCCTGCCTACAGCAATATGGCTTTATAACAAGTCACCGCTTGCCGTATCCTCTGTGGATTAAACACTGGACATGTGTATAGTCATCTACACTTAACATATCACATACATTATTTGCATTTTTTAACTCTCCTGTTTGTTGTTGTTTTATTTACACCTCACACACTTAATATGCACATACATACATACATACATACAGGGCCGACGATTGCTATAGGCAAACTAGGCGACTGCCTAGGGCGACAAATGGGTTGGGGGCGCCCTCACCATGCGACCGTGGGGTGGGGGACGGCGCTGGCTCCCGCGAGCAGGAACGATTCAGCTGTGAGTTTTCTCATCAAGTACCGAGAGACACGCATATTGAGAAACGGGCGCTGCAAACATCTTAACGCTCATCGGCCAAAACGCGTCACGACACACACAGATAACCTGCTCGCAGTGTGTCGACGGCAACAGAAAAATGTAGCCCTTCAAGTGTAGTGTTAATTGCAAGAAAGCAACACGGGCATGTTCTTTATATACTATATTTAGCCATTCAATGCTTTTTTCTTCTTAGGACGGACGAATGTCCATATTTTGAAGGAACTTTCATTGCCAAGGAAACAGATGTAGAATCATTTGTGAAAAGGTTTTGCATCAAAGTCAAATCAGTGAGTTTTACCGTGATATGTCATAACATTCTCTTTATGTGCAAAAGTTAGTCGTGGATTGTAAGATTTAAAATGCACAAGATGTAATTACTGCTAGTTACATCCTGTGGTAAATCTAACTTCAAAGCAGGGAGGGAGGCTACCAGAAAGTCCGAGCCCAAGCTGGATGAAGAGGGCATGATGACAGTCTGCAGACACTGCATTCTGTTTCGCAATAAGAGAATATATGTTGTAGTTTTTATTTAAAACCTATTTATTACATCTAGTGGGTACTTACAAAAACAGCAGCAATGATTCATTAATAATTATACCAGCTGGCCATGCATTGGAATCACTGTGAGAAACTCCTCTATCACTTTAAACTGTCGTCAACACCTCGGACATACATTACAAGCTGCTCAGTGTCAGTGATGTCTGTGCTCTCATCAAGAGAGACTGAGAATGCGCGGAAATGTTTGGCTTTCTCCCACAGTTGATTATATACAGTGGGTATGGAAAGTTTTCAGACCCCTTTAAATTTTTCACTAAATTCAAAAACAGTTTATTTTATTTTTCAGCACCCGATCGACAGAAAAAAAAACAGAAATGTAGAATTGTTTGCACATTTAATAAAAAAGAAAAACTGAAATATCACTTGGTCATAAGTATTCGGACCCTTTGCTCAGTATTGAGTAGAAGCCACTCTTTGTTATTGTAGCTGTGTGCTTAGGGCAGGGGTCAGCAACCTTTCATATCCAAAGAGGTATTTGCCGCAAAAAAATATTTTATATCACAGCTTCTGAAATGTTATATATAGTCATATTATATATATACAAAAAAACTATAGTTTGTTGTATTTATGAAATTATAGAAAAAGAATAAAGACTTTTTTTTACATTGTATTGCTTTATAACTATCAAACAAACAAAAAAAGTCATGTGTCGGCTACATTAAGGTTAATTAAAAATACAATTATGCAGCCCTTCAGTACTATCTATAGTTGTGGCTCATGTGGTAGAGTGTTTGCCCTGTTACTGCAAGGTAGCAGGTTCAATACCTGTCCTCTTCACTGAGTTTTACATTTTAAACGCATATCTTTTGCTACGTTTACACCGAGCGTCCTCCTCACTAGAGCACCGCAAACGGAGGACGGATCCGTTTTTACGAGCGGACGCCTCAGTGTCTCATGAGCTGACACAGAACCAGCAGCAGGAGTGGAGTTTGGAGACGTGATCCACTTCCTGAAAGTATATCTACTTTACTCAGTTTGCTGCAGCAGTTGAGGAATCGCTCTTCTGCACGCGAGGGCGGGGCTCTGAGTCACGAGTAGCAGCTGCAGGGGCGGAGGCTTGACGTGACAGGATGTGACGCACATTTTAGTGAAAGAAATATTTAAACATTTATTTTTACTGACCCAATATCACCTAAAACTCCAAGATAAGAGGAATTCCCTTTGAAAGTTTTTCCACTGGGCAAAAAAAAAAAAAAAAAAAATCTTATTTTGCATAGTCTGAACACTTCATGTGTTTTTTGGCAAACTCTATGCAGGCTTTCATATGTCTTGCACTGAGGAGAGGCTTCCGTTGGGCCACGCTGCCATAAAGCCCCGACTGGTGGAGGACTGCAGTGATAGTTGACTTTGTGGAACTTTCTCCCATCTCCCTCAGTGTTTCTCCTAGGTTTACAGCTTCGGGGGGCGACAACACCGACACAAACACTTAAAGTACTGGTTCTCAAACTTTTTCTGTAAATAACTTCAATTTGTGACTCATCTGTGCTTTTATAAATAACAGAATAAAGAAAATTGCAATCCATGTCAAGTAAATCAGATTGCCCCATCAGACAATTTTTTATTTTTAAATTGCAATCACTTAGAACAATGAAAATAAAGTTCTATCTGTGCAAAAAAAAAATATATATATATATATATATATATATATATATATATATATATATATATTTATTTATTTAGTTACTACTAAATAGCTCATTGTGAAAAACAAACAGCTATTATTTTTTTTGCCAAAACAAAACAGAATGAGTGCAGATATGTGTCAGCCATCAAATTGTATCAGTATTAGTGGAGCAGTGAGCTGCTTTCCTCTTCACATCTTTCATAAACGGGGGTACAACCACGTAGAGACCGAAATGACAAGCTGTCGTGTGGATAATATAAATAAAATACGGCCGTTTAGTTTGTTTAATAACAGAACAAGGTGTAGACCTGTTCTATAGGAAAGAGAACCTTAAATGACGACTTGTGATCTGGCGCCATCGAGAAAATTACAGGGGGGCGCCCCGCCCCCCTATTATAACGGTAGGGGAAACACTGTCCCTACGGCACCTCTGGAGCTCAGCCACAGTGATCTTTGGGTTCTTCTTTACCTCCCTCACCAAGGCGCTTCTCCCGCGATTGCTCAGTTTGGCTGGACGGCCAGGTCTAGGAAGAGTTCTGGTTGTCCCAAACTTCTTCCAGTTAAGGATTATGGAGGCCACTGTGCTCTCACACAAAACAGTTGCGCAGTTTCGCAACGCCACTTCGCCTATATCGCGCTGCAGGTGAAAAATTCGTTCTGTGGTTAATCTGTTTTTTCGCAACCGTCGCTGGGGAAAGGGGCGGGGCTTATCTCTGTCTTGAAAACATTTCCTATTTCCTTCATCCACCAGGTAAATAACCACTAGTTCTGCTTTATACTTCTTGAGGAAGTCCCACACACACGTCGGAACATCAACCGCCCCGTGTCTGGGTTCATAACATTATCCGTAGTCACACACAGCTCCTCCTCCAGGACGAGTGTCTGAGTGAAGCCGTTTCCAGCGCTCCTTCAGCAGACCAGCAGTTTCATTCAGTAACGGCGGTGATGCCGGGCGAAGCGTCTCAACGCTGACTGGCTTTCACAACTCCGCGTCGGGCGAATTAGTCGTTGGAGTTGAAATATTTCAACGCCGGCGGAAATGCAAATATTCGCATTGACTTAACATGTAATCTGGACGCGCGAATATTTCGCAACTGTTTTGGTGTGAACACGGCATTAGGAACCTTGAGTGCTGCAGAAATTATTTTGTAACCTTGGCCAGATCTGTGCCTTGCCACAATTCTGTCTCTGAGCTCCTTGGGCAGTTCCTTCGACCTCATGATTCTCAGTTACTCTGACATGCGCTGTAAGGTCTTATATAGACAGGTGTGTGCTTTTCCTAATCAAGTCCAATCAGTTTAATTGAACACAGCTGGACTCCAATGAAGGAGTAGAACCATCTCAAGGAGGATCAGAAGAAATGGACAGCATGTGAGTTAAATATGAGTGTCACAGCAAAGGGTCTGAATACGAAACATTTAAAGGGGTTTGAATACTGTCCATACCCACTGTATGTTAGATGACAGGTCAGAAATACTCTGCCACTGTGTTGGCTGAAAGGCTGATCTTACAAAACGGACTCTTTTTTTCCGGACAGACTATACTTGCAGCCTGTAAAATGCAATGTTTTATGAACTCGCCTTCTTTGAATGGCCTTCACGCTTGAGCGATCATCTCACTTACCACTTTCAGGAAGTATACAATTTAGAAATATCAAACATTACAATGTTGCCTGTACATAAATACTAAGCCTGAATGCAAACCATAACAATAAGTAATTATTATCATGGTTATAATAATTATCCTGGAAACCATCTAGACAGACCTAGAGGTGGAAAAGATCATCTTATCCTTCGGGATCAACAACAGGGTCCAGAAAACAAAGCAGACTGCAAATAATGTGTATAGTAATTCATACTATTAATAACTCTTTAATAATTATAATAACAAGCCAATAGCCCTGTTGGTTACACTTGCGTCACTCGGTTAACAGGTTGCGCTTGCACATGCGTGGCTACAATGACGCGCAAAAAAAAAGGCTGTAAAAAAGGATTTGAACAATAAGTCAGGGTAACTTCTTTCTGTCATTTACTTCAACCTATCATGATGAGTTATACAATTACAACTTAATTGTATGTGTTTTTGGTACTCCAACTCATGTTTTTAAGTAAGTTCAATAAATTGTAAATTTCAAGAAGTCAAATGAACTGAATACTTTGAGTTATAATTATGGTTATGTCCAACAGTCAAAAACGAGTGCCAATCACTGCAGTGCCTCAAACAGCCACTTGAGAATTTAAAAGTGATTAAATTTCCATGTTAAACCCCCATGTTAAATTGTCAAATTCTATGCAGAAATAGAAATGCATACAGCTTGTTACTAAGCAAACTGTTAGTCTCTTTAGCTAATTTGCACCTTCATGAACTGTACAGGGGTGATTTAACTAATCCATTTAAATTATATTGAGGATTAAAGTTATGTATCCGTACCAGGTCGCAAATTGCGAGCTGTCTGTCTGCTCAGCTGCATCACTAACCAATGTAAATACTAGACGGCGAACTAACCTAGACCCCCTGGCGGATTAATACGTTTTTGACAGCCGGATCACAAACGTGACCTGGACCATACCACGCAGTACGTCAGTTCAGCAAACCAAGTGGCGGATGGATATGGTTATCCAGCGTCTCGACGATGAACGTGAGTCTACACTTGGCTAGCGGCGCGACAGCTTAGATAGAGAAAGCCTAAAAGGTGAGTGGGTCCATCAGTAATATCATTCAACCCAATTAGTAAATGTAAAGAAAATATACGCTGTCATGTTAATATATTGTCTGTAAATGCATGATGCTTAAGCTTAGTTTAATGCAGTTGGTCCAACATGGAAAATAGTCCCGCTTTAAAGTAGCTAGTTAGCGTTAGCTAGGTTAGTTTTTAATGGTAACATTTGAGCTGCATAAATCCTGATAAACGGTCAAATTGGACCCGGGCACGATAGAAAAGTTGATGAACAATAGTATACGAAGTCCAACAACAATAATGTGCAAACGTTATGTTTTTGGGGAACTTCTTTATGTAATTTAGCTCAGCAACAGGGCTGTCTCCTGACAATTGGCTACGGCTAAAATGTCAGTAGCTAACGTTAGTACATTTAAAACCTAATTAAATATATATTCTGTTTTGAATTTGTGATGGCAGGCTACTGCTTTTGACAATGCATGCCTCAACAACGGGACCTACCCCTCGATAAGTAACTAATGCAACTGCTAGTGCACGTGGTATACCTTAACCTTACTCTGTGGAAATAATTAGCGTTAGCTTGCTAGTAGCTTTAGCAAAACTATCGGCGTTCACGCCACTCTCGTGTGCTCATAAATTGACGTCATGGATTCCAGTCTTGAATATCCGGCTCCTTCAACAATGCTGACGCTAAAATATAAGACATAAATAATTTAAAAAGGCAATTGTACATATTCTATGCCTAAATATAGTGCAGGAATATAAAATAAGAATAAAATATAACATACAAAAATGAAGTTGAGAATAGATTAAAATGCTGAATATACGATGTAACAATACTGTCTGGACTGGTGGTTTAAAGTATTGGTTGGGCACATTGTAAAGTGATGAATAGACCGCGAATGCTTTTATCACTAACACCTGTTATTCATCAAAAGTATACAGTTAGGAAAATAGATTTGTAATACAAATGACACATTCCCTCTGTTTCTTGTGATTTTGGTTACTTTAAAAAAAACTCACCATAGGTTATGGAAACTAACTTTTGTTTCTAAGATCGTAAATTATTGTCTTGTTACTGTGGCCATTGTGTGCAGTTTACTCTCTTAAGTTTGCGGTTCATATAACTAATGGCTTTGCTATATCATGTTATATTGATTATTTTTTTGTGTTTCAGGTGCAGATTCAAGTTTGGTTGCTGTTAATGAAGTGGAGTTGTAAGTTCTGCAGTTTTGCATCATACAATGAAAAAACAATTGTGAGTCATTACAAAGACAATCATGGACGTGGAAGACGGGGCTTCAGCGGTGTATACCCAAACTGTCTAACATTTCTCCAATTTCATGTGGAATTTGCACAGCATTTAAAAAGGAGCACAAGAAAGTAACCAGTCCAGTTGCTAAAATTCGCTGTGAACTTTGTACTTTTTCAGCACCAAGCAACATCAAACAATATTTTCTTCATTTAAAAGGGACATTTGAGAAAGAGACTGTTAATTGCCCATTTGTGGGGTGCTCTTTTAAATCTAGGGTATTCTCAACTTTTACTGCTCACAAAAGTCTGTATCATCAGTCTGGTACGTTTCACAATTTCAGACCTGACCTTGTTGTTCATTGTCAAAATCAAGCCTCTGTAAATGATGAACAGGATGATTTGGATGATTCAATATCATCAGATTTATTAGTGCCTGAAACTGATTTTCAGCCACGCGTTGCAGAGGTCCTTTCCAGGTGGCCAGCTCTGTTCCTTGAGAGACAGGTAGACAGTCACATGCTTGTACATTAATTACACAAAGAGGTATGTTGCCTGTCCTGCTGTGTAAACTGTCTGTCCTATTCAGAAATGTTGTTTAACTAGTATTTACTACCTGTTTACGTCTCCTCAGATAAGGGCAGAATTCAAGAGGGTAGTCGCCACAGACCTTCTTGAGTCTTTTCTAAATGGACTTGATGAACTGGTCCCAAGACTTCTGGAGGTCTACAAGGCTGCAACCATGTCTGGAAAAAAGCAGGCACTCAAAGACATTTTGAACTCCCTTGAGAAAGATGTAAGGGTTGCTAATTATTTGTAAATTGATGCAGTATTTGTTTTTGCCCTACAACATTTTCATCTCACTGCATATTTCTCAGTCTTGTAGGACACAAATGAAAGGAGGAGGACTGCTGCTCTGCTTGGTCTGGCACACTACCTATCCGAAGATCCATCAGACGTCATCAGGATGTGTGATGTAAGACTTTATTTATTTAATGCAAAACTGCAATGACATGTTTATGTTGTCAGATATTATGTAAGCCCTATGATGTATTGACGTTTTTATTCTGTGTAGTCATGTGAAGATGTATGAATGTCCTATAGGTTGTATAATGACAGTAACATGTTTGTTGCCTGACTACTAGAGTAACTTTATGAAATGTATGAAGTTAACATATTTACCTCTTAAGATTTAGTAGAAGTATAAAGTAACATCATATGTAAATAATAAAGTTCAGTAGAAGTACCTCAAACTGATACTAAGTGTCATAATTGAGTAAATACAATAGTTACTTTCCCTCACTGCTTGTAGAGCATATCTACCTAAAGATGTAAATGTCAAACACAATTTCTGCTTTTCCAGGCGCATGATGAGACTCTGGATGTAGTCATGAAGGGGATGAGAGTTGGCCTTCTGATAGGATATGAAAGTGCAGAACAAGGTGCAATTCCACACAAGATCTTCAACGTCGCAGTTGTGGTCGAGGAGACAGTTGTGCTCCATAACTTGGAAGATGTGGGATGCAGCTTTGCCATGCTTATGGGAATTATATACTCAGTGAATCTTGAGTATCCACAAGCCATGAAGCATTCCTTTGAGTTTCTCCATGCATTTATGTTGAGCGCAGTCTGACTTCACACTTACTAGAAACAGTCTTCTGTTCGAGAAATCTGAATGTTATATTATATATAAAGTATGTTTTCTTTAATATATAATAACTTGAAAATATGAATGTTGTGGTTTGATAATGGGTAGTTTATCTTATTTATTTTCTAATCCAAGTAAAGGGTAGGTCTTCACTTGGGTTTGGACAAACCAAACACTTTCTTGAGAGCCCTTCACGTTGTTCGGTTACTTTGTAACGCTTGTTAGGCTACTGTAGTTCTAAAAAATGCTCTTAAGGGGACGTCTGAGTAGTTAATTCCTCGCCGCTCTATTCCACTAAATCTTAAAACTTGGATACATTTGTTTACTGGTTTCTCTTAAAGATGTGTGTGTTCATTGTTAATTATGCATTGGAACTTGAGTTGGAACTTTTTGGGAATATTCTGTCCAACTACAGTGTGGCATTTGTTAGAGATCTGTATGTTTTTAAATGTAAAAACAATTTATTTTAATGCAAAAAATAAATAAGATTTTTGCCACAAGACATGGTGTTTCTTATAACTATAAATTGTCATTTGAAACGATGCATACTTTTAGGTAATGTTAACTAGGAAAGTAATGTCAAGACTTCCTTCTAACTAAAATATGAGAGTTGGAATCAATAGTTGGATCCAGTGAACCGAATGAACTTGCATTGCTAAGTTGAATAAACATATAATATACAGTCATGTAAACTTACAGAGAGCAATCCAAAACTAAATGAACTAAAAATCATGAGTAAAGTCAAATTGTAATTCCAATTTGACTTTACTCGAAAGTGTAAGGCAGCAATTGAACTTACGTTTTTAAGTTAAACCATATCGTTTTTTTCACCCTCCCGGAGCCAGACCCAGGAGGGGAGCTCGTCGGCGAGCGTCTGGTGGCCGGGCTTTCGCCCATGGGGCCCGGTCGGGCTCAGCCCGAAGAAACAACATGGAGCAGCAGTCACCCCGTGGACCCACCACCCGCGGGGAGAATTATCTGGGCGAGACCTGGGCGAGCCGATCGCCGGCAGCATAGACTAGCTCTAGGGACGTGGAACGTCACCTCGCTAGCGGGGAAAGAGCCGTAGCTGGTGCAGGAGGTGGAGCGGTACCAGCTAGATTTAGTTGGGCTCACCTCCACGCACAGAATGGGCTCTGGAACCAAGCTCCTGGAGAAGGGTTGGACTTTGTCCTTTTCTGGAGTTGCCCAGGGTGAGAGGCGCCGGGCGGGAGTGGGGATACTCACGAGCCCCCGGCTGAGCGCCGCTATGTTGGAGTTTTCCCCGGAGAACGAGAGGGTCGCCTCCCTGCGCCTACGGGTTGCAGGGAGTAAAGCTCTGACTGTTGTTTGTGCTTATGCACCGAACAGCAGTTCGGAGTATCCGGCCTTCTTGGAGTCGGTGGGAGGGTTCCTGGAAAGGGCGCCGCCTGCCGACTCCATAGTTCTCCTGGGAGACTTCAACGCTCATGTGGGCAATGACAGAGAAACCTGGCGGGGCGTGATTGGGAGGAACGGCTTGCCCGATCTGGACCCGAATGGTGTTTTGTTGTTGGACTACTGTGCTAGCCACAGTTTGTCCATAACGACCACCATGTTCGAGCATAAGGTGGCTCATAAGTGTACCTGGTACCAGAACACCTTAGGCCGGAGATCAATGATCGACTTTGTAGTCGTATCATCTGATCTGCGGCCGTATGTCTTGGACACTCGGGTGAAGAGAGGAGCAGAGCTGTCAACTGATCACCACCTGGTGGTGAGTTGGATCAGATGGCGGGGGAGTCGGCTAGAAAGACCTGGCAAGCCCAAACGTGTAGTGAGGGTGAACTGGGAACGTCTGGCGGAGGATCCTGTCCGGGAGGTCTTCAACTCCCACCTCCGGAAGAACTTCTCACAAATCCCGAGGGAGGCTGGGGACATGGAATACGAGTGGACCATGTTCAAAGCCTCTATTGTGGACGCGGCTGCTCGGAGCTGTGGCCGGAAGGTCATCGGTGCCTGTCGTGGCGGCAACCCAAGAACCCGGTGGTGGACACCGGGGGTGAGGGAAGCCGTCAAACCGAAGAAGGAGGCCTTTCGGGCCTGGCTGGTCCAGAGGTCTCCTGAAGCAGCTGACGGGTACCGGCAGGCCAGAAGGGCTGCAGCTGCGATGGTCGCGTATGCTAAAACTCGGGCATGGGAGGAGTTCGGGGAGGCCATGGAGAAGGACTTTCGGTTGGCCTCAAGGAAGTTCTGGCAAACCATCCGACGGCTCAGGAAGGGAAAGCAGGGGCTTCCCCAGGCTGTTCTCAGCAGGGGGGGGGGGGGGGGAACTGCTGACCCGGACTGGGGACATCGTCGGGCGGTGGAAAGAGCACTTTGAGGAACTCCTAAACCCGGCCAACATGTCCCCCGGAGAGGGGGCAGCGCCGGAAGACTTTGGGGTGGTTTCTCCCATATCCCTGGCAGAGGTCGCTAAGGTAGTCAAAAAGCTCCTTGGTGGCAAGGCGCCAGCGGTGGACGAGATCCGCCCTGAGATGCTGAAAGCCCTGGACATTGTTGGGCTGTCTTGGTTGACACGCCTTTTCAGTGTCGCGTGGGGGTCGGGAACAGTGCCCATGGACTGGCAGACCGGGGTGGTGGTTCCCATCTTCAAGAAGGGGGACCGGAGAGTGTGCTCAAACTATCGTGGCATCACACTGCTCAGCCTCCCGGGAAAAGCTTATGCCAGGGTGCTGGAAAGGAGGCTCCGACCGCTTGTCGAACCTCGGATTCAAGACGAGCAGTGCGGATTCCGTCCCGGTCGTGGAACAGTGGACCAGCTCTTTACCCTCGCAAGACTACTGGAGGGGTCCTGGGAGTTTGCCCAACCAGTCTACATGTGCTTTGTGGACTTGGAGAAGGCTTTCGACAGGGTCCCTCAGGGGGTTTTGTGGGGGGTGCTGCGGGAGTATGGGGTGCCGGACCCGTTAGCACGGGCTATCCGATCTCTGTACGCCTGCAGTAGGAGCTGTGTCCGTATCCTCGGTAGTAAGTCAGACACGTTCCCGGTGGGTATTGGCCTCCGCCAGGGCTGCCCTTTATCACCGGTCCTGTTCGTGACCTTCATGGACAGGATATCTAGGCGCAGCCAGGGGGCGGAGAGGATCCGGTTCGGGAGTCTCGGGATCGCCTCTCTGCTGTTCGCGGATGATGTGGTCCTGTTTGCCTCCTCGGACTGTGACCTCCAGCATTCACTGGGGCGTTTTGCAGCCGAGTGTGAAGCGGCAGGGATGAGAGTTAGCGCCTCCAAATCTGAGGCCATGGTGCTCTGCCGGAAACCGGTGGATTGCTCCCTCCAGGTGGGGACAAACTGCCTACCCAAAGCGAAGGAGTTCAAGTATCTCGGGGTCTTGTTCACGAGTGAGGGTAAGGTGGAGCGGGAGATCGACAGACGGATCGGTGTGGCTGCAGCTGTAAAACAGGCGCTGTACCGGTCCGTCCTGGTGAAGAGGGAGCTGAGCCGGAAGGCGAAGCTCTCCATTTACTGGTCGGTCTATGTTCCAACCCTCACCTATGGTCACGAACTCTGGGTCGTGACCGAAAGAACGAGATCTCGGATACAAGCGGCCGAAATGAGCTTCCTCCGCAGGGTGGCCGGGCTCACCCTTAGAGATAGGGTAAGGAGCTCGGACATCAGGGGGGAGCTTGGAGTCGAGTCGCTGCTCCTTCGTGTCGAAAGGCGTCAGCTGAGGTGGTTCAGCATCTAGTCAGGATGCCTCCTGGAGGGATTATATCTCCCGGCTGGCCTTGGAACGCCTCGGGATCCCCCAGAATGAGCTGGAAAGTGTTGCGGGTGAGAGGGAAGCCTGGGTCGGCCTGCTGAACCTGCTGCCACCGCGACCCGACCCCGGATAAGCGGCTGATGATGGATGGATGGATGGATGGTTTTTTATTACAGTGCACTAATACTTATACAACTTGATGGCTCACACATATCTGCACTCATTTGTTTTGTTGTGCACAGGTTGCACGTTATTGTTATCTTGAAAAGATATGCAGTGCAAAACGGGTTAATTGTAGCCACAATAAGTTCGTATTTTTGCCAGTTATTTTTTGCTCATTTTATTTGCATTGTTCTAACAAAGTGATTGCACATTTTATTAGTTTTTGTCTGATGGAGCAATGCGGTTTATTTGAAAGTGATTGCAATTTTTTTTATTCTATTATTCAGTCAAAACTTTATTTCAATAAAAATTCAGCATGAACCATTTTGTTACCGTTTGTTGGGGCACAAACATTTTTTCGTCCTCCAAAGAGGGCCGTGACAAGTTGGAGAACCACTGATTTACAGGAAGGTAAGTGGCTTGATGTTTGATCAATTTTGACAGGTCTTTTCTGTCGTTTTCTTTATTTAAACATCGGTTCTATGCTTTCATGTGGTGTATTGTTCTTACGTAACCGCGACATCAACAACTACAGTGTAAAAATAAACCAGCCACTGGTACTTAAAGCAACTATTGACAAACGGTTATGTAAGTGGCCAATAGCAGAGGAGGCACTCCAGTTCAACCTCTAGTTGACCTCAGATCAGCAAAACAAATACTGTAGCAGCACAACTGAGAGAATAACTGTCGCAGTTCAAACGTCTGATTAAAAGTGTAGACTGATCAAATCAGCCTTATTTATTCGCAGCGCCCGAGGCTGTGCATGATTGGCTGAAACTAGCATCAAGCTGTACTTATTAGTAATGCCTGATGAGCTTCTTCCCTCTCATGGGGTAGGAGGGCTGTTGATTTGGGCTGATGAGACTAATCAAGCTAATCAATGGGGGGGGGGATAAATAGAAAACTGTCTCTTCAGCTGGACTGGGATTTCCTGCTAAAACCTTGAGATATAGCTTTGATAGCATGGCTGGATTATAAGGCAATGGTCCCTGGGGCACAGAGGTGCAAGAGGCCCACCTGGGGCACAGACACACAGACTATACTTTTATTTTTATTGTGGTCATTTTTAGTTATTTGTTTGTCACTTTGTTTTTTGGCATATTTTCATAGTTGTCGTTCTCCTTCTGGTCTGTGGTTAATTTTTCATCTCTTTGTAGACATTGCATGTCTCTTTGTAGTTGCTGTGTGTGTCTGTGTGGTCATTTTGCATCTCTGTTCTAATGAGTCTCTTTTTAACCCTCTGGGGTCCTGTGTCACGCCGGTGTGATATACAGTTTAAGTTTTTTTAATATTCATATCTCCGTGAAAAAACGGCGCAGAAAAAAGAATCCGCTGCTGTTAGATGCGTCAGTGCCAAGTCAAGTGCCTGTAACAGGAGCTCACTGTAAGGTGGAGCTCCGCCTTTCACGTGATTTGTCAATTGAGGTGTCTGTCGACATTTTGTGTGAAACTACCAATGAACATTCAGGAAAGGACCTACCCACCCACCTACGCTGCAAAAAGACACTGGTTTTCAGTAATGCTGCATTTACACCAAATGCGGCACGATAATTGGCACCGCGTCAGTTTACTCGCTCGACAATAAAAGCTGTGTTCACACCAAAAGCGTCAAAGGGGGCGTGGCTTATCTCCGTTGCTTGTCTCCGTGAAAAGAGCTTTCATTTCCGCTATCGACCATGGAATAAATATCCACAGTGTATAAATAATACACTGCTTTATACTTGTTGTGGAATAATTATATTCCGTAGTCCCACAACAGCGTCTGAATGAAGCCGCTACCAGCTCTATTCAGGACCAGCAGCAGTTTGATTCAGCAACGGCAAGACAGCGGTGATGACCGGCGGAGCTTCTCAACGCTGATTAACTGACGCAACTTTGCGTCACGCGATTTTTTTTTATTTTTTATTACCAGTTGGAAAAATCTCAACTCGCGCAAATTCGCGCCTCGTGAAACGCTATTTCGCAACCTATCGTGTCTGTGCATTAACTTTGCATGTAATCTGGTCGCGCACGTTTGGTGTGAACGAAGCATTGGATAGACAAGCCAACACGGAGAAAAAACATACAAAAAATACAAAATTTGGTATTTGACATTTAGTTCGATGTATCTACCCTTTTATTCATATATTCAACTGCTTTTGTGAACCCAAGACCTTTTGGTAAACCAATTTCCATCACCAAAACGTTTTGTCCACATGAGTAAAGGTATGTTATCACAAGAGATATGAAGAATTTCCAAAAAAAAAAAAAAAAAAAAATCGAGCAGTTTGATTTTATTAAGTGTGAAGAGAGGGCATGAGCCATTTTTACTGTAATTGATATCCTTGGAGCAGAGGGGCCTACAGCTGAGGGCAATTGGCTGATTAGGCAGGCAGGTGAATGAGAGGCTGGGGAAGCCAGCTAAACGACCCCGTGGGCCCATAGCAGAGCGGCGTGTGTGTTGGTCCAGCGTCGTGGAAGTGGTCACCTTGTCGTACCGTTACTATTGTTTCAGTGTCTTATTTTTCTCTAGACTACTAAAAGCTGAGATCCACGAGGTTACGATGTCACCCTGCCACAGAATATTCCACATCAGCCATGTTTCACCCAGCACTGCCTTCAATCGCACCTTTTGTTTTATAAATTAGACACAAAATGAGCATATGCAAGATGCCCTTTCAAGCTCGCGAAGGAACTTTGTTCTAAAGGGGAACCCATTAAATGCTTTGTTTTAACTACTTCAAAATAAGTGAGATCAAAGAAAGTTTTTCAATTAACACTACATGCTGCAACCGACATAACACATGCATTTGATTTGGAATACATTTGGTGAAAGACCCTGAGCAGCATGATGGGATTCTGACAGTTTCAGTGATTGAATTATTTATGCAAAACTACTGTGGCATTATGTCACCATTAACAGTATTTGTGACCTATAGATCAAAGACGGCAAGGTTTTTGTTGCCAACACATGCCTGTGCAGAACAGTGCCTAACAATGATGTGTGGTGCATCAGACTTCACCAGTGCTCCAAAACCAGTGTCATCCCAGCATGGCTGGAGCTCCGTCCGAACAAACTGCAGAAACCATATTCCACGAAAGATCGTTGTCTCTGAAGAAGTCATCCACGAGTTTCTTCACATCGACTGCCTTGGTTGTTGTTGTAAGAGGCTTACAAAATAAAAAATCTTCCTTTATCACGTTATCTTTCATATAGCGCACGAATAAAACAAGCTGGCTTAGATTGGAAACGCCGGTGGTCTCGTCGAGTTGGAGGTTGAATTTTGCCGGGCTTGAAATCAGACCTGCAACCACTTGACCCAAGATGTCAGCGCTCATGTCGTCTATTCTGCTGCTGATAGTGTCATTTGAAAGAGGAATTTGGGATAACTTATGCGTTTACCAGCATGATATTCTCCATCTTCAACGCAGCTGGTTTTACGAGTGTTTCACCCATGCTGTGTGGTTTGCCCTGCTTGCGATCAGGTACGCAACTTCGTATGATGCTGTGAGGATCGGATTGTCGACGGGTACGAAGCCGAGAACAGGCAGAGTAGCCTTTTCATCGAATCTGGCTCTCTTCACCTTGACTTCAGCGAGCTTTGTGTTCTTGTATTTCCCATCTCCGTGCAGCTTTAGGAATTGTTCCTTTTAGTTTTGCTGGTTCTAGACTAGAATTGCTCAACTTGCATTGAGCTCAATGCATTGAGGACGCTGACTCCCATCACGTTCCTTTTATACACGTGAATCCATATTGTACATATTCGTCCAACCACTTACTTTTTTTGCTCGACATAGTTTGTATGAAAGTATGTATTAGCCGATCATTTTTTTCTGAACTTTGACCCGGGCGGCTAAAATAGGGGTGCGGTTAATTTAGGGATGATTTCCCGCCGTCGCGCATCCGCCGAAATAAACATGTCGAAGTCACGACGCAGCTTTTAAGCTAATGGCTATCGACGTGGCCCTTGAAAAGGGAAACCGTGCTGCGGCACTAGAACTTGGGATCAACGAGTCCATGGTTCGACGTTGGAGACTGCAGCAGGGAGAACTTGCAAGATGCAAGAAGTCTCAAAGCGTTCAGGGGAAGAAAATGCCACTGGCCCGAACTCGAGAACGAAATAGAGGACTGGGTCCACACACAGCGAGCAGACGGCCGTGGTGTTTCCACCGTTCAGATTCGTGTGAAAGCAATGGCGATCGTGGCAGAAAAGAACATTATCGATTTGAGAAGCGGACCATCCTGGTGTCTGCGGTTCTTAAAAAGAAAAGACTTGAGCATCAGAGCACGTACGACTCTGCCAACAGCTACCTGCGGACTTTGAGGAAAACTGGAGTCACATGTGCAAAACTCTAACTACAGTCTGCACAGCAGCAGTTCATGTGCACCAAACTCTAGTTCATTTTTCATTGCTTGAACACAGTTTTCAAAACCCTACACACTTATCCCATGACTTTAACCACAACCTGCACAACGCTGTGGATTTACAGCACTTTGTTCAAATGCTAACACACTGCTGTCAAAACTGTGAACCATACATTCAAAACTGAATAGATTTCAGCCTTGTGCCTTTCAAACACTGCTGATTGCAATTTAAGTAAGTAAGAAACCCCTAAGTTTTTGTCATAGTTTGCGATAACGTTGCTTTTCACCACTCTGCAGCTGTCACAGATTGGTTTGCAGCACATCGCAGATTTATGGTTTTGTACCTGCCTGCATATTCACCCTTCCTCAACCCAATGGAGGTGGAAAGTGTTTGGTCACCACCCACATGACCAAATGTCTCTTTTGGAAGCCATGTGTGCCGGGTGTGAGGACTGCCAGGGATGGATAAGGCACTCCAGAAGGTTCTTCCCCAGGTGCATGGCAAGAGAGAACATTAGATGTGATGTTGATGAAAACCTGTGGCCTGGTGCTAGAGAGAGGCAGGATTAGCCCCTCAATTATTTGTTCGAATTACAGTATGTACTTTTAGTTTCTACCTTTTTTCTCATGACTGTAATTCCGTAAATTACTACAGACTATTGAAGCAAACTGCTAATTTTCATTTACCTTAAAAAATTGTTATGTTCTAAAATTTTTAATAAATCATGTGAAAGAATGTCACTCTTTTCTTTGAAGAAAATATTACTTTGTATGAAATCACTGAAATTGTTCAAACTGTAAAGATAAAAAGGTTGTATTTTCTGTATTGGTGTTTGATGCTAGTCTTTTTACTCTGTGTTCTGAGTGACTGTGTGTGTGTGTGTGTGTTATCTCAGTGAGGGTTGTTCATAGTGTTTGGCTGCACTGAGCGTGTTTTGAGCCATGTTGCTTGGAATGAGTTTTGCAGGTGACGTGAACTGTTTAGCTCAGGTGACTGTTGGTAGTGCAGGCTGTAGTTAGTTTTGCACATGTGACTCCAGTTGTACCCACTGTCATTTAGCAATCGAAAAAAACTGTAATATGGATGAGGTTCCACTGACTTTTGATCTTCCTCTCACTCGTACGGTGAAATAAGAAAGGCGAGTCGTCAGTTATGGTGAAAACTACGGGGCACGAGAAAACGCACTTCATTTGCGTATAAGCTGCACAGCGGCGGGAGAGAAGCTTCCGCCTATGGTGATTTTCAAAATGATCACTATGCCGAAGGAGAAGTTCCCCAAAGGCATCGTTGTGCGCGTGAACCAGAAGGGATGGATGAACGAGTCACTCGCTCATGTAAGCGTGGCTCACCGAGGGCTACGGCAAGCGACCGGGTGGGTTCTTCCGCCGAAGCAAGGCTCGTGATGAAGAGTATGAGGGCACACATCACGGCCGCCGTCAAATCGACCAACTCCATCCTAGCGATCACTCCTGGCGGCACCACAATATCTCCAGCCCCTTGACATTAGCGTGAATCGGCCGTTCAAATTGGCACTGCGTACTGAGTGGGAGCAGTGGATGACAAGTGGTCCGAAGTCTTTCACAAACACCGGACGCATGCAACAAGCCACCTACGCGGAGGTCTGTCAGTGGGTTTTGACAGCATGGGGAAAAGTGAAGAAATCCACGATCCTTAACGGATTTCGAAAAGCTGGAATTGTGTGTGGACCCGTAGCAGGCGAGGCCGAGGCTGCGGTCACCGATCCGCAAAATGAGGAAGCGGTACTGTTGCTGTTACTATCTTTATTTGGGGAGTTTTTCCTGATCCGATGTGAGGTCCCGGGACAGGATGTTATGTTACAGATTGTAAAGCCCTCCGAGGCAAATTTGTATTTGTGATGTTGGGCTATATAAAATAAACTGAATTGAATTATCAACTAGGAGAGATTTGTTCCAGCAAGCCGAGGACGGACGTTCAAAAGCTTGTCTCCAGCGATCTGTGTGTGAGCGCTGGAAGCCCCGCCCCCTTGAGCCCCGCGGACGACAGAGCGGAGCAGCGAGTGCGCTCTGATTCGCCCTATTTTAACCAAGCATCGATACATCAAAATCTTATCGTTTTTAACGTACGGATACTGCGTCACCTTTTTAGTGTCACGTAGTTTTTACGTTGGTGAATGGAGGTTCGCGCCAGTGTTGTTGGTGTAAAACGACTGATATTCAGAATCGAGGCGAATAAAAGTTGCCGACGAGACGGAGTCATGTCTGCTGAAGGGTGCAACACGTGCAACAGTACAGAGTAGTGTAAAAAGAAAAGGGTATTTAAATCGGCTCAGGCAGCGAAATCTGCGTTGCTTTTAGGTACCGGACGTGTTGGAACCGGTACCCAACCCTGCACGTGATATGTTACCCTAAAAATGCCCTCTAACGTTGCCGGTGTTCTGGATTGAAATCAAGGCAGAATAGCTCTGAAAAGCTTCCATTTCCAACATCCTGTCTTTGTGAATTAGGTTCAAATTAACGTAGACTGGACTAAAGGTTTAAGTTACGCAGTAGACGGGGCATGAAGGTTTAATGCTGCTGTAAGGGCCTGAGGGGAGGTGTGATGAATGGCATCTAGGTTCCAGCCAGAAGGCTCCACCCACTCGTCAGGAGAGCATTGGGCTCAGGTGTGGGGGGAGACTCACTCCACACAAAGCCAAGGAGGGGAACGGAGCAAGAGACATGCGACAAGGAGAGGCTTCTCCTCTTTGTGATGAGCCGGTAAATCGGCTAGCGGCCGAGAGAATTTAGTTTCAGTAGTTAACTGATAGAACCTTGGACTGAGCTGCGTGCTTTTGTGTTGGTTTGATTAAAACCTGCAGAACTGACTCTGCCTGTGATTGCTGCCCTAACTTCGGTGTCCTTGTGCCGTCCGATTACACTGCGTTCACACAAAGCGTTGCGAATTTTTTCGTGCGAGTAGATTGCATTCAATGCGAGACACATTTTGATCGCTTGGCTTATCTTTTTAAAGAATATAAACTGAACAGTTTACTGTAAAATGCCCTACGTGCTTGAGATAGTGAGGACACGAAAAAGTAGGCGACTCTGTTGATGCCTGTTCAATATGCTGCTAACGTCAATTAAAAACTAGATAAAATGCTCTTGTCAGTCTGGTTTGTAATTGCTAGACTTGACAGAAGGAAAGATAGTAATGATAATAATTCAAAATCTCCTTTATTGACAAGTATGTGTACATAAAAAATTGCTAATTTTTTTTACAACAATACATCTTCCGTTCTGCCGTTGTAGTCTGTTCCTGTGCAGTTTGAAGTCAAGCCACACGGTGATCTATGTGCAGAGAACAGACTGGATTATTGCAGTGGAGGACTGGATCAGCAGCCTGAGCTTCCTCAGCAACTGCATCCAGGACATTTGTAGTTTTGGTCCGTTGAGGGATGGCAAACACATCCCATGTGATACAACATGCATGTTGTGCACTCAATCTGAAAGTGTAAAATATTGCCCTTTTTAAGTATTTTCTTACATTTGGTCTGGTTCACATAACTCATCCAGATGATGATGTAAAATTGACCATTTTAAACATCATGAGGCAGTCCTTCATTATAACTGAATGCATCTCTGATACTGGGTGTACATCTTAGCTGTGGCATTTGTGCTGCTCCAGTGTCCACCGAAAATGATGCAGGTGGCATAAACTACACACTTTCAGTAGCTGTGAGATTGTGAGTGTTCACCCAGTGATGTAGAGGAAGGTGCATCCGATTCTTCCAGCCAGAAGTTGTGCATCAGAATATAAATCTTTCTACTTACCCACTCATCAATGTGAGCTCCCTACAAGCCCTACCAAGTACAGATAGGTCATCTGTGAAAATAATACAGCCATTAATGTTATTTTACTGCTGACTCAAACGACAGTCAAGTATTCCTGTTACACTCCTGTGTACCCGAGTTATCCAGAAGGGACATGGCAATGTCCAGCCTCATCCTGGCCACCCCTTATGCCGTGTTCACACCAAAACAGTTGCGAATTTTCGCAACGCCACTTCGCCTATATCGCGCCGCAGGTGAAAAATTCGCTCTATGTGGTTAATCCGTTTTTTCGCAACCATCGCGGGGGAAAGGGGGCGGGGCTTATCTCTGTCTTGAAAGCATTTACTATTTCCGCCATTCAGCATTGAAATAACCTCTAGCTCTGCTTTATACTTGTTGAGGAAGTCCCACACACGTCGGGACATCAACCGCCCCGTGTCTGGGTTCATAACATTATCCGTAGTCGCACACAGCTCCTCCTCCTCCAGGACGAGTGTCTGAGTGAAGCCGCTTCCAGCGCTCCTTCAGCGGGCCAGCAGTTTCATTCAGTCACGGCGGTGATGCCGGGCGGAGCTTCTCAACGCTGATTGGCTTTCGCAACTCCGCGTCATGCGAATTATTCGCTGGCGTTGAAATATTTGAACGCCAGCGAAAAAGCGGCGTTGCGACGCCGTTTCGCTTCTATCGCGACACCCGGCGAAAAATTCGCTTTTTCGCAACCTAACGCGGCTGTGCATTGACTTAACATGTAATCTGGACGCGCGAATATTTCGCAACTGTTTTGGTGTGAACACGGCATTATGGTCCACAGGGAACATCACTTCTTGCCACAGTAATATCTGCTCTGCAAGCTAAAAAGTCCTGATAGCTTGAAGTCTGATTCCTTATTTTCAAATGACAGATGCCCTTAGAGATTATAGCACTGTCACCTTGCAAACAAACACAGCGCATGATGTGCCGTCCTGCTGCTTTGGGTGGGCGATAGTGCCACATGCCCATCTCCCAATTGCCGGATATTTTTCCCGGATCAGTGCTCTACAATGATCGCAGATTGCTTACAGTTGGCCATTTTTATAAACACAAGCCCACGGAAAAGACATTGATATGATGATTAAAGAAATAAGGACCATCTTGAGCAGTAGTCACAAGGACAATTATTTAACGAGATAAGTCTTCCTCCTTAAATAAGCATTATTTCTTTATTTTCACACACATTTAAGCTGATGCCTCACTCACCTTGTTACATCTTTGCATTTCTTTATTTTCTCCTGTGGCCCCAAAAGGGTCCAGGTACAGGGACCTCATCTCGATAAGATATAGGATCTATAACAATGCAAATGATAATTAAGCCAACCCAATACATCAAATGGTAACATGACTGAGTCTAGATCGGAACATTTAAGATTACTTACAATGAGTGTCCTCCGCAACAAATGGCTCCAGCTGCCACATCAGTCTTTGTAAGATCCAACTGAAAACACACAAACATTATAACCTCATATACGAAATGTAGCTGCACTCACTAAATGACGTGTTCCCCTCCCAGAGAGCAGTCATGGCATACGTGTCAATTATTTGGGCGTTTGCCTTTCTTCCCACCATTGTGAGGTATGCATTCATGATCTGAGTAAAACAGTAACTTGTCGTCAATCTAAAAATAAATATATTGGACTGATCATTTCCGTTTAAAGTACCTCTCCCTCCAACAGCTGTCTTAAGGCCAAGACCCTGAAATCTTAAGAAACTATCTTGTATGGCCCAATCCTGGACCACAACGTCTTTCTTTTCCTCCCTGTCCATATCTCTTCTATTACTGTAAAACAAAGCAATCTCAGCTATTCATAATTACACTTTGTATTTTGCCCGTTTACTTACACATTTTGTTGGCCGTTTTGGGGCCCTTTCTGTCGACTGATGCTCCTTTTTTTTTGAAAGCGGCAATTGTGATGTGGTATATGTTTGTGTGGGTGATGGACCTGCCAGAGGAGAAGGATCCAACACTTTTCAGTTTAGCTGGATCCTCTGGCTGAAAATAATGGGTGAGGTGATCAATGTTAGTTTGTATGCTTCTCTCGCCCTTATGTGTGGCCAGGGTAGCATTGTTGCCTTCCAGGGCAGTTATTACCAAGGGTCCCAACATATCTGCCTCCAGGTTGCCCCCTTTCCTCTGCTCCTGCCGAATATTCTTCCCCCACTTTGAAGTGGTCCTCCTGGCCACTTTTGTTTTTTCTGTTGGACTTTGTCCTGGCTTTTTTTCATGTTTTCCTGAACGTGACGGAATACATCCGTTTTAGTTTTTGTCCTTCGCCCAGTTCCTCCCTCTGTAGCAGGCCCCAGCCTTTATCTTCTGTGACCTGCCACAAACCAGTTTGACTATGGTGGAAATGGATGATCCAAATTCAAGCTTTTAAGAAAGTATGAGAACATACAGATTCTTACCTGATACTCCTTTGGCACCTCCGACGGATACCGTGAACATCAAAAAATAGGGACTGCATTTGGTGGTCAGCTGCTTCTTTGTTCGAAGAGCAAACATGGTTGGTTGTAGAACCGTGTCCCATCGGGTGGGGTTCTCTGCCACCAGTTTGTTCAGGGATCCTAAAATGCAGAAATCAAAGACAGGCTTTTGGTATGATAAAGCCACCTCTGTTTTTTCACAAAGTATATCACTACTGATTACCTGTGGCGAAAGGAGCCCATCTGTTGTTCTATGAAGTGCTCAAATTCATGTACCTATTGAATACAAAACCTACCTCTGTATTGTGCCATTCAGCTTTTCCACAAGGCCATTGGTCTGGATGATAAGGAGCGCACAGGCCTCTCACACAGGCCAGAGTTGACCTGGAAATAATCATTCGGTTAAACATGAAATGGGCATGCTCAGCAGTAAGCCTACATTGTAGTTTCATAATGCACCTTAGCAAGGTGATCCGCTGTGTTTCTTTTGCGCCTGCAGAGGTAGTACAGTTCTCCATCTGGTGTTTAAATGGCAAAGTATTAGTCATTGAGAGTTTCCCCATATCGGATGATCATTGTGTTCTAAAGTCCATGTGTCATGCATCCTTACCCTTTATCCTGAAGGTGTTTGCTCTCCACTTAATGACATACTTCTCCTTATTGGTTGACCCCTCCGGATGTCGGCTATGGACCTTGAAATCCAACACTTGTTGGACAATAGTAGGATGCATATTAATAAATGTACTCTGTCTCAATCTCTCGCCTCACAAACCCGTGAAATGTTACACCAGCTTTATATACCATGCCCTAATCATTAAAAATGCCGGCACCTGATGCACCAAGTTCTTTAATTAATTAATGTCTCTCACCTGTGGATGATATTACTTTGATAGTTGAATGGAGAAGACAGACAGAAGGTAGAGACAGACAGACAGAGAGATAGATGGTAGACAGACGAATACTGCATACGCGCACATTCACAAATGACTTGGAGATATGCAGGCAAAGACATTGTAACACCTCCTGTCTGGCCCCCTTTTGAAAAATAAAAGCCCCTTGGATTAACTGTAATTTAACACAAAGTGCAAAATGTGGATTTTTTTTTTTAATGAAATACTTAATGCTCTTACTATTATGTTGTGACTATTGATGGTTATATTTTTAGTGCTGCTGCTGCTTATACTATTATTACTGATGGAACTCAATGGCGTGACGCTGAGTTGCGAAAGCCAATCAGCGTTGAGATGCTCCGCCCGTCATCACTGCCAGGAGTGCTGCCGTTGCTGAATCAAACTGCTGATTTTTTTTTTTTTTTTTAATTGTTAAAAATGTGACGTAGCTTGAAGGTTGAAAAACACTGATCTAAGGAACAACTTGAATGAACCAGTGACCTTCTCCATCGATCCAACATCTCCTGCACCAGGTTCCCACCTCAGCAACCGGTGAACTTCGTAAGCACTTTTAATAAGAAGTTAGGATTAGACGGGAGGAAAATCAATGAGAATAACAAAAACTATTCTCGTCACTGGGGAGCCACGTAGTCTGTTCCCTTTACATAACGGATGTCCAAACAGTAGGACTGCAAGAAGAGTTGCCACCTGATTAACCTCCGGTTGAAACACTGCAAGGAGTTCAGGAAGGTAAGTGGGTTGTGGTCAGTAAAAACAACTACCGGTGTACCTCTTCCCCCAAAATACATGTCAACATTTTAGAAATGCTATGGCCAACGCTAGCGCTTCCTTTTTAATGACGGGAACTAAACTTCTTTGAGAAGAAACCAACAGGACTGTATGAGGACAGACCCTGCTCCTACATAGCTGGCATCCACTTAAAGTTTCAACGGCTTGTCAAAACACAGGGCAGCCAGAACTGGAGAAGAGCAAAGAAGTGTTTTCACCTGCTCGACCACATCTCAAAATGGCCTTCACTCGCTCTTATAGACATTTATCGCCAATAGATCCACTTTTCACACATTTCCGCTGAGGAAGAACCTCATGAGGCCCTACCCTGGCCGCAACCTTCCGAGGGAGCGCCGGATCTTCAACTACCGTCTCTCCCGTGCTCGGCTGGTTGTGGAGAATGCCTTTGGGATCCTTTCCTCTCAGTGGAGGATGTGCCGGCGTGCCCTTGACCTCCAACCACAAGTTCCGGAGAAGTGTGTGAAGGCTACATGTGTCCTGCATAACTTCCTGCAGAGGACAGCCCGAACTGCAGCGACCGTACCGGTTGGAGCCACTGCCAGATCTGGGAAGAATTGCTGCCAATAACTCAGCAAGAGAGGCCATCAGGGTGAGGGAGGCCTTCACATCCTTTTTCTCTGCTGAAGGAACCGTCCCATTGCAAGACTCCGTGTAAGACCGTGCCCAAGCACACCCTAAACGGCTCTTTTAAGAGCCAACCACACATTACTAAAGAAACGTTCCTTTGAGAGTTTTCTTGTAAATGAAATGAAGAACATGGAAGAGGTAACATTGAATAAATATACATTTATTTGAAAACATAATATTAATATATAATTATAATAAATATACAATAATATATATAATGTATACAGTAGTATATATAATGTATACAGTAGTATATTATAATAATATACTATATATATATATACTATATATAATATATACAGTAGTATATATAATATACAATAGTGTGTATATATAATATATACAGTAGTGTGTGTGTATGTATATAGAATAAAGTACAAAAATATATAAACACTGGTTCCTTACAGGGATAGATTGTCCCCCAGAGATCTATTTCAAATGTTCCAAATTCTTTGCTTTGTAAATTGCTTTATAAATTTCAAATTTAGCATATTCCTGCTGCTGGGGTGACAACATCTCCATGGAAGGAAGCAGGCTTTTGAAAAACAATTCTATATGGGTTGGTGGTGGTGGAGGAGCGGCATTTCTCCTCAGGGCAGTGATGAGGAGCTCTTGAATCTCCCTCTCCCTGTCGAGAGACCTTCTCTCGGCCCTTCTTCTTCCTGTATGAAATGGAAACACCATCACTACAATAGCTTGTCAAATTAATATTTGTCAGTGAAATACATACCATGAATGCATAAATTAGTCATACCAAAAAAATGCAATCTGTACGGTCATGCACATACCTGAGGGTGGTCTGGAGGGACCAGCAGCAGGACAAGGAGACGCAGGAGGACGAGGAGACGCAGGAGGACGAGGAGACGCAGGAGGACGAGGACGAGGACTTTGAGGCTCTGCCACTTGGTTATCTGACAGAGCTGGTTCAAAATATAAATATTAAATATTATATATATATTGTTGTATTAACAATAAAACAATGTAAAAACTTGTTTTAAAAAAAAATGTGTTGTACCCTGGTCTCTGTCGGATTAAACTAGAATGTAAGCACTTGACTGAAGATAGCTTTTACAAGCAACAGAAAGGTGATCTGAATTGTGTTTAATTTACAAGACATCACAGATGAACATTAGCAGACACTTTAGTCTAGTGTTACTTCTTCAGACGTATGCATCTTTTTCCTAACCAGACTGTGATGTTGTGTCTTCACTTCTCGACTGACCTGCCCTGTCTGTCGATGCTGCTGAACCTGCTCTTTCGGGGCTTTCTGGTACGGACTCTGCGGTCCGGACTTCCTCGACCCTGCGCCCCATATTCCCGCTCGTCTCCCGCGGAGTAATAAAGGGGCCGAGGAACGACAGGACCGCAGAGTACTTCCACTTTTTATTGTCCTGTACTCCACTGCCACTTCTGACCATCTTTCTCCCTTATCCTTTCCTTGAGGCAAGTGTCCCTGAGGTTCTTCCACTTTCAGCGGCAAATGTCCTCTGCCATGAAAGACATATGCTGGTTGGTTCATAGTAAAGTACAATAAAGAGCTAGAATAAAAACATATACATACAATCAAAACTTACCAGGTAGTCCCACGTCCTCCGAAATTGCACGCCACGCAACATCCTTCTTTGCTCGGTCACGGTAAATGTACGAGAATGTGTCATAAAGTTCGGGATGACCACAAACGGCGACAATCAAAGAGTCCTCCATCTTGTCTGATGCAACAGCGACAGGACGGCAGTGACGAGTGGAACATCTCAACGCTGATTGGCTGCCGCAACTTTGCGTCACGCGATTTATCTGCCGGAGTTGGGAGAATTCAACTCGCGCCGCGTCCTTCGCGTTGTTCGCCCCAGGTCAAACGTTTTGTTCGCGCCGCCTCAAACGCGTCTATCTCGCCGCCCCACGAATAAATCGACAATTCGCGTCGCGTCTGTGGTTCCCAGGTTGAGCGTGGTTGAAAGGGTGGGGGTTTTACCTTTGGTCTATCTTTAAAGGTGTGGAGTTTGAGTCATCGGTGGTATATTGATAATTGTGTTTATCTCCTGTTTTAGGTCAGCCTGTTTATCTGGCCTTTTTGTAATTTATATTGGGTTTGACTTAATTTGAGTGTGGTGGAGAGATTGATGACCGACTTGCCTTCTGTCAGGTGGGTCTCTGTTGGGGGTCGGGCCTCGGAGTTTAGGTGGGATCTCCAGTGGCTCCACATCTCCTTTGCCGTTTTTGGTGTCCAGTGGATATTGTCCTAGTGATCAGGAACCTTCGCTTTGGGAGGCGGGAGATGGAGTTTCCTTAAAGAGTTGGTTGAGGGTTTGCAGGTTGTTTGTTTCTTTCTCTTTGTTTGAGTCCAGGGGAGATGTTAATAGTCAGATGTGGATCGTTGCGAAGGGAAATGTGGCCTTGGCTGCAGACAGTAGTTTTTGCAGGTTTTGCTTAAGGAGGGTTTGGTTACCTTATCCAGGGTTCTTACGGTCATGGAAAACCTGGAAAAGTCATGAAATTTTAAAATGGTTATTTCCAGGCCTGAAAAAGTTCTTGAAAAGACATGGAAATGTGTTATGTTCATGTCGTTCATTTACGCTGAATTTGAAATAATTAATATGCTTTTAAAAGAAAGTAGCTCAAAATATAAGCAGGCATACATACAGGCATCTATATAAATGTTTATTCTTTTAATCAAACTGTCTCTTTCATTTATGTCATTTAAGGTATACTGTATGCTTTGGAATTTTATTACTTTTTCATGTAAACACCGAGATTTCACTAAATGTTTGGTCATGGAAATTTGGTTACGTCATGGAAATCCATTGGTCACAATGTGCATGAACCCTGCTTATCATTTAGGCCGAATGATAGAATTACCTTATTCGTCGTGGTAGAGGTCGGGGTGTTTTTTCTCAAGAGTAAAGTGGCCTGTGTCATGCTACTCCCCTGGGTAACTGTCCACCTGGATTCTGTTATCAGTGGGAGCGGTTGGAGGCTCCTATTATTAGGGTCCGAGCGACTGACGTAGTCAGTCCGAGTTCGCATCCCCTAACTTGCAATAAATCAGTCGTCCCATTTAACCACTAGGGGGCCCTCACCTTTTGGCGAAATTCGCCGTTTTGAAACCAAAATAGGTACTTACATGAATCGTGTAGATCCGAAGAGTTTTTGTTTTTGGGAGAGGGGGGGCTGTCAACTGTCCGCCGTTTCTGAGATTGGAGTGAGACACGGAAAAAAACTGAGGTCGTGATCATCTTGGCAAGAGAAGATCTTTGACATGTCGAATCTTGGCCAGTCGGCGTTAAGACGTCTACCACGGCTTCATTTCCCTCCCACCAGTTTTAACACGTGAGCTAACGTTGTTGGAGAGACAGCGAGTGAGATTACTGGCAGCGGGGAGTCCGTGGCAGCGTGTGACGTCAGCCAGGAGAGCGGAGAGTCAGCGGCTCTGTTAGTTCTACCTACCGACACCTGACTACATATAATGAGAGGACAATGGAGATTTTATCCAACTTTTATTTTAATTTAAAAAACGAAATGAGTTTCCTCCGTAGGGTGGCCGGGCTCCTGTTTATATTTAAGGGTTTAAGATCTACGTGTAGGAAAAAGTGTATCCTCCAGTTAATTATAATCTATATAGTTATGTGGTTATAATGACGTCACACAGAGAGAGATGTTCATGTTCAGGTTTACTGGTGGAAACATTATTCAGTGTTCTAGACTAACAGTGACGTCTCCTCAAAGTAAAGCGGTATAACAGTATGACATAATATGGTCAAATAAAAAGGCTGGTACATTATACATATTATGGCATATAAGTTTAATATTATGAAGTGAAATGTAGTAGTAGCAAAACAATATTCAGTATAGTACAGCAGTATTGCATATTGTAAGTCTTAAGTCTACAAAATAAGTTTGGGGTCACTTAGAAATTTCTTAATTTTTCAAAGAAGATGACATTAAATTAATCAGAAATACACTATACATTGTTAATGTTGTAAATTACTATTCTAGGTGGAAACGTCTGGTTTTTAATGAAATATCTACATAAGTGTATAGAGGCCCATTTCCAGCAACTATCACTCAGTGTTCTAATGGTACATTGTTTGCTCATTGCATAGAAGACTAATGCCGTGTTCACACCAAAACAGTTGCGAATTTTTTCGCAACGCCACTTCGCCTATATCGTGCCGCAGGTGAAAAATTCGCTCTATGTGGTTAATCCGTTTTTTCGCAACCATCGCTGGGGAAAGGGGGCGGGGCTTATCTCTGTGTCTTGAAAACATTTACTATTTCCTTCATCCACCAGGTAAATAACCACTAGTTCTGCTTTATACTTGTTGAGGAAGTCCCACACACGTGGGAACATCAATGTCACGCCGGGGCACTGGTGACAGAACCCAAATGCACGACCCAAGGCAGAGTGTAGAGTTCCCAAGAAATCCTTTATTGGTCAAGGTAGTATAGCAACAGGATATCAGGCAGGATATCAGGCAAGATCTCAGGCAGGAAAAAACGCTGGGAAGTTGACTCACAGGTGAAGAAAAGTCAAGAAAACGAACTCGCACAGGACAGGGAGTAGACACAGACTAAATACACAGGGGAACGAGACACAGGTGGAACCAATGAGGGCGGGGCTTGCGATCACACAGGAGGGCGGCACACGAGGAGGAGTCTGGAACGAGAGACAAGGAGGCTGACAGACACAACAGAAACAGACCAGACTACCCAGGAGATCTGGGCATGACAGTACCCCCCCCCTCTAGGGACGGATCCCAGACGTCCCACCAGGACCGGGCCACATAGGGTGGGAGCCGGAGGGGGGGACCTGGGGCACGGCAGAACCAGTCCGAGGGGTGGGCCGTAGCACGGCCATCAGGCGGGCGGAAGGACTCTGGGGGGAGGCCCGGGGGCTCCGAAGGGGAACGCGACCCCGATGCCGGTCGGGGCGTCGGCGGGCACTGGGGACGGCTGCGAGGCGGCAGCGGGGACCGGGAACAGCTGCGAGATGGCAGCGGGGACCGGGAACAGCAGCGAGATGGCAGCGGGGACAGGGGGCGTCAGCGAGGCGGCAGCGGGGACAGGGAACGGCTGCAAGGCGGCAGTGGACACGGCCGCGAGACAGCAGCGGGGACAGGGGACGGCTGCGAGACGGCAGCGGGGACAGGGGACGGCTGCGAGACATAGCAGCGGGGACAGGGGACGGCTGCGAGACGGCAGCGAGGACTTGGGACGGCTGCCGGGCGGCAGCGGGGACCTGGGACGGCTGCAGGGCGGCAGCGGGGACCTGGGACGGCCGCAGGGCGGCAGCGGGGACAGGGGACGGCGGCAGGGCGGCAGTGGACCCGGCTGCGAGACAGCAGCGGGGACAGGGGACGACTGCGAGACGGCGGCGGGGACAGGGGACAGCTGCGAGACCAAGCAGCGGGGACAGGGGACGGCTGCGAGACATAGCAGCGGGGACAGGGGACGGCTGCGAGACGGCAGCGGGGACTTGGGACGGCTGCAGGGCGGCAGCGGGGACCTGGGACGGCTGCAGGGCGGCAGCGGGGACCTGGGACGGCTGCCGGGCGGCAGCGGGGACGGGGAACAGCTGCGAGACATAGCAGCGGGGACAGGGGACGGCTGCGAGACGGCAGCGGGGACAGGCGACGGCTGCGAGACATAGCAGCGGGGACAGGGGACGGCTGCGAGACATAGCAGCGGGGACCGGGGACGGCTGCGAGACGGCAGCGGGGACAGGCGACGGCTGCGAGACAGCAGTGGACACGGCTGCGAGACGGCAGCGGGGACAAGGGACGGCTGCGAGACGGCAGCGGGGACAGGGGACGGGTGCGAGACATAGCAGCGGGGACAGGGGGCGGCTGCGAGACGGCAGCGGGGACAGGGGACGGCTCGGGGGTGCCGGGCTCGGTGGAGCCAGAATCGGCCGGGGAGCCTGCAGGACACGGGGAGCCGGAATCGGCTGGGGAGCCGGCAGGACTCTGGGACTGGCAGCCGGGTCTCGGACTGGCAGTGGCGCAGAGGCGGAGGCCGGGTCTGGGGCTGGCAGCGGCACAGAGGCGGAGGCCGGGTCTGGGGCTGGCAGCGGCGCAGAGGCGGAGGCCGGGTCTGGGGCTGGCAGCGGCGCAGGCCGGGGATCTCCTCCTTCCTGCGGTCGAGGTCGGCTGGGTTCAGGATGGCGAGTTCGTCCTGTCACGCCGGGGCACTGGTGACAGAACCCAAATGCACGACCCGAGGCAGAGTGTAGAGTTCCCAAGAAATCCTTTATTGGTCAAGGTAGTATAGCAACAGGATATCAGGCAGGATATCAGGCAAGATCTCAGGCAGGATAACAGGCAGGAAAAAACGCTGGGAAGTTGACTCACAGGTGAAGAAAAGTCAAGAAAACGAACTCGCACAGGACAGGGAGTAGACACAGACTAAATACACAGGGGAACGAGACACAGGTGGAACCAATGAGGGCGGGGCTTGCGATCACACAGGAGGGCGGCACACGAGGAGGAGTCTGGAACGAGAGACAAGGAGGCTGACAGACACAACAAAAAACAGACCAGACTACCCAGGAGATCTGGGCATGACAATCAACCTCCCCGTGTCTGGGTTCATAATATTATCCGTAGTCACACACAGCTCGACTCCTCCAGGACGAGTGTCTGAATGAAGCCGCTTCCAGCGCTCCTTCAGCGGACCAGCAGTCTGATTCAGTAACGGCGGTGATGCCGGGCGGAGCTTCTCAACGCTGATTGGAGTTGAAATATTTCAGTATAGAAAAAGCGGATTTGCGAATATTCGCAACGCCGTTACGCCTCTATCTCGATGCCCGGCGAAAAATCCGCTTTTTCGCAACCTAACGCGTCTGTGTATTGACTTAACATGTAATCTGGACGCGCCGCGTCTGGTGTGAACACGGCATAATGGATGATTAGAAAACCCTTGTGCAATTATGTTAGCACAGCTGAAAACAGTTATGCTGGTGAGAGAAGCTTTACAACTGGCCTTCCTATGCATAGCATCACATGTGTGGGTTCCATTATACTCTCAAAATGGCCAGAAAAGAGAACTTTTCATGTGAAACTCGCCAGTCTATTCTTGTTCTTAGAAATGAAGGCTATTCCATGTGAAGAATATAATGTTCAAGATCCTGGGAGGTGGTGTGGGGAATAAGGTCCGGAGTAGTGATAGGAATTCCGGCTCTTTTTAGAGAACCGGCTCTTTTGGCTCGGCTGACTAAAAAGAGCCGGCTCTTTCGGCTCCCAAATGGCTCTTCAGATTTTTTGGTGCTTAAATTCATTTATTACCAACAATAATGTAAAATGATGCGCAATATGAATTACTAATGTAAAAAAAACATGCACTATAACAAATGTGTATTATATAAATACACTTTTATTTATACACTCTACGGAGTGATACAAAAAAAATTAGAAAGTGCAAAAACAAATGTTTAACTATTTACAAATTAACTTAACTAACGTTTAACTATTTTAAACGTTTAGCTTTTTAATACATAACACATTTAAAGTGGAACAACATACAGAAGCTTACAGAATCACACAACAAAATATAAATAAAAATGTGTAAAACAAAAAGAAAAAAATCAGCGTCCTGAGTTTTGTCCTTCATTGAAGGTTTACATTGAGAAAGACCAAGTGCCTCAGCTTTGAGGGCTGATCCTGTTTCTTCTCTCCGCAATTATCTGCCCTGTTTTGGAGAAGCTTGGAGAGCTGCAGAGAGACCCACCCCAATCAGGAGCCGGCTCCCGTCGTTCACGTCAAAGAGCCGGCTCTCAGAGCCGTTTCGTTCGCGACCGACACATCACTAGTCCGGAGTCCAAAAAGAGTTATAATAATTATTTAATAAAAGAATGATGACAGAACAGCTTATGCAAACTCGATCGGGGCCCCTCCTTCCTCAACAAACTCCAGACCGCAGGTCTTGTCCAGTCACGTGGGGATTTAAAAGGGCCGCTCTTCTTGCTCACGAGTTAGTTATAGGTCTCATTCACAGAGCTTAAGGCCACTCATTGGTTAGTTATAGGTCTCATTCACAGAGCTTAAGGCCACTCATTGGTTAGTTATAGGTCTCATTCACAGAGCTTAAGGCCACTCATTGGTTAGTTATAGGTCTCATTCACAGAGCTTAAGGCCACTCATTGGTTAGCTATAGGTCTCATTCACAGAGCTTAAGGCCACTCATTGGTTTGCTATAGGTCTCATTCACAGAGCTTAAGGCCACTCATTGGTTAGCTATAGGTCTCATTCACAGAGCTTAAAGCCACTCATTGGTTAGCTATAGGTCTCATTCACAGAGCTTAAGGCCACTCATTGGTTAGTTCTACGGCATGCGATTGGCGCTCTTTGGCTCAGGTTTTGAAAATGGCTCCATAGCATTCATGTTTTCCGGTACCTGAAGTCCTCACTCCGCCCTCCTGTGTTTACTAACAAAATGTTTTACCTAGAAGGAATTGTTATTCAGTTCTATATGTTACAACTTATGAGAATCTTACTTCAGCCTACAGTCATCCTTCCCCAGAAACCTTTCATCTCGGCTGGCTCGAATCCCCCTCCAGTTCCTTATCTCGTGTCATAAACCACAGGACGAACCACAGGTGGTCCATTCTCTTTGTTCCTAAAGACCAAATGCTCCTTTGTAAAACCCTCAACCACTGTCTGTAAATTACCCTGCACTCTCCAGTACAGAGACCATGTGACCTCAGCAAACTAGTGGCTCTGTGACCTGATGAACAATAATCTATCTTAAGCATTGCAATGTACACATGGACATCATTACACAGTAAAAAAGTGACCTTAATATGCATACAATTACAAATCCCTCATAATAATATCCCTTATTAATTATCATATTTCATGCATTGTAATGTACACAAACAACTTATTTTACATAGATGTGCAAGTCCAAATGTGACAAACTAAGCTTAAAAAACACTACACATGCGAGAAATTGCGAAGACACTGAACATTTGTCTGGGTGACCCCAAACTTTTGAACGGTTGTGTGTGTGTATATATATATATATATATATGTGTACACTTGGGTATTGACAAAAGAATAATTAAAACCCATAATGATCATAGTTTGTCAGCTTCTCGATGAGTGATGCTGTTCGGCACTGACTCGCCCGTCAAATTGATGCTTTAAAATATGGAATATTTAAATTTTTCTTACGGGGGAGCATGCCCCCGGACCCCCCTAGAGAGGTAATATCCTTCTCACCTTTTTCACCCCTGACTCGTTTTCATGCTTGTGTTGTAAAAAAAAAACAATGACATACTTCACCCACAAATCCTTGTGCAATAATTTTTGCAAGATATTGCTGGCTACAACACTGCAGCTCCGATCCACAACAGCCAACTACTGCGGCCAGTATATTATTATGCCAAGTGTATGGACATTATTATGAGCGAAAATGGATCACTTTGTAACTCTACAAGCACAAAAGACCACCGGTGAAATTGCAAGTGGCGAGTCGGCAGCTCCTGCTGATGGAGCAGCTGATGAGGTGAAGCGCAAACGAGAGAAGACCAGGAAATATACAGAGAATTATCTGAATTTACCTTCAAGGAGACAGATGGCATTGAATAACCAATGTGTGTCATTTGCTCTACTGTGCTTTTAAACGAGTCTATGAAGCCAAGTGTTGGAATTGCGCGCGTCTATTCAGGAGTTTTTACTTCTCCAAAAGCCCACGGAGCTGGCTGCACTTTTCAGTGACAATGTCTTTGTCAGCAAACTTGCATATCTTACTGGCATTTTTGCAAAACAAACTTAAAAGTTATTGCAAGGTTGCTCTTATCCTGCTCCATTCAGGCTGTGTAACCTTGGTAGGGGCCTGATGTTTTCTGGATTCCTTCCACAATCACCTAATACATCCCATAATTCTAATTGATACATTTGCATTAGGGCTGCAACTAACGATTATTTTAATTTTTTCGATGAATCAGATAAAGCATTAATTTCCAACCCTTTATTCAAAAACAGAAGTGACAGTGCAAAACATCTTCAGAAAGCACAAACGGGTTGCTCCTTGAACATCCCTGAGCTGTTAATTAAAAGAAAAAAAGGACTAACACTAAAAACATACACATGTATGCTTTACATCTGCCAAATGTGAGCCCTTGTTACTGTAATTGACCTCCTTGGAGCAGAGGCTGCATTTAGCATGCCCTGCTAAAGAGACCACACAGTAGACGGCGCCTGACCGGAGGACCAGCTCATCAAACTATACACTGATGGTACGTTCAGAAACGTATATGAAACTAAAACACTCACACACTTCTGGATCTCTTGCCAGAAAGACTTTCCACAATTGGCAGCATAAGCTATGATAAGCTAGCCTTTTGCCCTTTGCAACAACATATCTTTGCGGAAGTGGATTTTTGTCACTCGCCTACATGAAAAACAAATACAGGTCAAGACTGCAGCCTGAGGCTGATCTGACCCTCTGCAACCTCCATCCATCCAAGGATAGATGAGTTGTGTGCTACTCATCAGGGTCAGACCTCTCCGATGTGGGAATAGGCCTATGGGTGCCAACTACATGGCTTGAGCATTCACTGCCCCTACATGCATGTTTAAAAAACAAAACATGAATCTGTCCATTATTTTCAGTATTGTATGCAAGATAACGGGTACGTGTATGCATGGGAGTGGTACTAATAGGTCATCACTCATTTTTGTTTCCACATTTATATTTAAAATAAAAACGTAAATTTGAATAGTTTGTATGCATGATTAGCATTAGACAATGTTGATATTGGTATCAGTTGACACGGCATGATTAGACACAACCAGTGGCACAGCCACCCTACTCACTGTACTTTGCACGTTTAAAAGAAAAACATGATTATATAAACCTGTGTATTATTTTAATAGCTTAGTATTGAAGGAACAATAACATGGTATGTTTGTACATGGTACTGGGTCCAGTTTAATATAAAACACAACTGTATACAATATAGTAGGGGGGCCATGTGCTGCATGTCTAACAGTTTGGGGGTCCTTGGTCTGAAAAATGTTGAAGATCGCTCCCTGTGTTACGATGCGTTCACACTAAAAGCGTTGCGAATATTAGCAAAGCTTTACTCGCTTGACTTTATTTGGTTAATTCGCATTATTCGCTTCATTCGCTTCTGAAAGGGGGCGATAACCTCTAGTTCTGCTTTATACTTGTTGTGGAAGTCCCACAAACGTGGGAACATCAACCGCCCCGTAGTCTCACACAGCTCCGACTCCTCCAGGAACCGCTACTGTATGACGGTCGCTTCCAGCACTCAGTGTTCACAGCCATTCGCGTCCGTGCATTTGCATTTGCATGCAATCTACTCTCCACACAGAGAGTATCGGGGAGAGAGCAACGTGTCCATCATAACAGTATACTTGGTACTAAGTAACATTTTAACACATCACTTCTATAGTATGAACACAACCTCTATTTCAGATTGTGGGGTTTTGAAACCCAAATCATATTCTGTGCTGTAAACTTACTTGTTATTAAAGAAATCAGCCAACCGTTTAGTTTAAAACAAAAGTCTCCAGACAGCGTGTCACACGGCCAAGACTATCTGACATGAAAGAACTCTTAAAACTTACAATACTTTCCTGAAGATCTCTTTCCATTTTTCTCTCATGGGTTACACTTCCAAGGCAACCAGTTTGCAACCTTCACCTCTTCTTCCACTCAGTTTACTGGCAGATAGCAGCGATTAAGGAGCATCTGCCGCCGTCTCCTGAAGAAACTACACTTTGACCATCCTTTATTCGCTCACAACCAGTTGGTGGAAATGCGCTTAATTTGTATTTATTTTTTGCGAGATTTCAAAAGTTCACTTTAAAATGACTTGAACGACTAGTCTGGATGTCTTATGTGTAATACTATTGTGGTTATTATGTATTCATATTTAAATTAAATATACAGAAGACTTCTGTATATTCTATTTGGTGTCCTGTGTATATTAATATTTGGATTTCTGTATATTAATATTGCGAGCAGGTCTCATCCAGCGGTCGTAGCTATATTTATGAAACATAATGTGCCGTAATTCGTAGGTATCCCACAACATGCTTTTGTATGTTATCCACGTAATGATGAAAAATGTTTACTTGTGATATCATCCAACATAAAACACTATTGTTTGCCCCAGCACATTTTAAAAATGCTTTAGTTTTACTGCATTTTTTTCAGTACATTTCTGCACTCCTTCCATCCATACCTGTACGTCTGACTTTAGTGTTTTAGAAATTCAGATCCTTACCTTCTTTTGTCTTATTGCTCTTATCTAAAAGGCTTACAGGCTACCAACAATGTTTGTCAAATAAGATGTCTCTGGATTCAGCTCACGGCAGGATATTATGAAAATACATTGTGGAATATAATTTCTATCGAGCCAGGGGCTCCATTAATTTGAATCCATTTGCAAAAGCCGCCACTACAGCTCTTCCCTGTTTCAATCCACTTGCAGCCATTTGTAATTGCTTTGTGCCGTGAGTGGAATGGACGCATGCTTATGATTGATAGCACAGTCAGCATTGATCAGAGTGGGAGATATCTGGGGTTTTCCCTGTGGAAATAATTCTTCAATGATGCCAACTTGGATAATTCCCAAAAAACGAAATGGTCAACAATTTAGATTACAGCTCTCAGCATTGACTTCCTGGTGTAAAACCGTTGAACAACTGGAGACAACGAAGGGATTCAGTGCAGTGCCAAATATTTCCCTCTGTATTGATATTCTGTGTATATATTTCTAGCTTGCTAAATATGCCACTTAACCATAGCAGTTATAATCTGCGATGAGTGCTTTGCTGCTGAAGACATCTGTTTAGTTGCATATTCTCTGTGAGATTAAGTATCCGTCTTGGTTTTCCAACATATCACTATCATATTATTATCACATTGGCACTAAAGGAAAAGTCCAACACAAAAGCAGCACGATGCTGCATTATCTGTCCTTTAATATGAAAGAAGTTATGGATTGCAGCTATACATAAATCACAAGTGACTGTGACTATATCAAGGTTAAGTTTCAGTTCAATTTATTTTGTATAGCCAAAAATCACAAACAATCTGTACACATACGACATCCTCTGTCCTGGGACCTCACATCGGATTAGGAAGAACTCCCCCCAAAAAACCTTTAATGGAGAGGAAGAGGAGGATCCCTCTATCAGGATGGACAGAAGTACAATAGATGTCATGTGACCGGAATGAACAACATAACAGTTACAACACATTACATGAATATGACAGAAATGATTCATATGAGAGTAAATGGTAAATGGACTGTACTTGTACAGCGCTTCTCTAGTCTTTCGACCTCTCAAAGCGCTTTCACACTACTTGTCATCATTCACTCACTGATGGGAGGGGCTAGCATGCAAGGTGCCACCTGCTCAGTAATAGCAATGCCACTAATAATATATATATATATAAATATATATAATAATAATAATAATGATAATAGCAGTTGGTGTCAGGCAGGACCAGGGTCCAGATTTAACTACGATCCATGCAAACCTGTGAGGAGAGAAAGCACCAAGACTCCAAAGAAGAAGTAGAGTTTGTAATGTGCATTGATGGGACATGAATTAATACAGAAAGATATAGAGAAGAGGAGAGAGGAGCTCAGTGTATCCTAAGATGTTCCCCAGCAGTCTCGGCCTATAGCAGCATATCTAGGGGCTGGACCAGGGCAAACCTGAACCAGCCCTAACTATAAACCTGAGCCAGCCCTAACTATAAACCTGAAACAGCCCTAACTATAAACCTGAAACAGCCCTAACTATAAACCTGAAACAGCCCTAACTATAAACCTGAAACAGCCCTAACTATAAGCCTGAGCCAGCCCTAACTATAAGCCTGAACCAGCCCTAACTATAAACCTGAGTCAGCCCTAACTATAAACCTGAGCCAGCCCTAACTATAAGCCTGAACCAGCCCTAACTATAAGCCTGAAACAGCCCTAACTATAAGCCTGAAACAGCCCTAACTATAAGCGCCATCAAAGAGGAAAGTCTTAAGTCTACTCTTAAATGAGGTGACTGTCTGCCCCCGGACTGAAAGTGGAAGCTGATTCCACAGAAGAGGAGCCCGATAACTGAAAGCTCTCGCCCACAACCTACTTTTTAACACTCTGGGAACCACAAGTAACCCTGCATTCAGTGAGCACAGATCTTTAGTGGGGTAATATGGTACTAAAAGGTCTCTAGTGGAGTAATATGGTACTATAAACTCTCTAGTGGAGTAATATGGTACTATAAGGTCTCTAGTGAAGTAATATGGTACTATAAACTCTCTAGTGGAGTAATATGGTACTATAAGGTCTCTAGTGAAGTAATATGGTACTGTAAGCTCTCTAGTGGGGTAATATGGTACTATAAGCTCTTTAGTGGGGTAATATGGTACTATAAGCTCTCTAGTGGGGTAATATGATACTATAAGCTCTCTAGTAGGGTAATATGGTACTATAAGGTCTCTAGTGGGGTATTATGGTATTATGAGCTCTCTAGTGGGGTAATATGGTACTATAAGCTCTCTAGTGGGGTAATATGGTATTATGAGCTCTCTAGTGGGGTAATATGGTACTATAAACTCTCTAGTGGGGTAATATGGTACTATGAGCTCTCTAGTGGGGTAATATGGTACTATGAGCTCTCTAGTGGGTAATATGGTACTATGAGACACTCATGTATTGTGAAAAGTGTTTAGTTCCTCTGCATTGGCAGCAGTAAGAACTGCTTCTGGCTGTGGCACAAAGGACAGTGAGGTGACAGCCTCAATCATCCTGAAAGTGCTTTTTTTCTAGGCGAACCTGAAACTTTAATGTTTGCTGTGATGTCATCTTCATTTACTCATAACCAGTAACATATAGACTGATATTTACACATCTGAACAAAATCTCACATTATACTCCTTTATTATAACACCAAAAGTATTCAAATTGCCCTATTGGTTGCAGAGATATACCTTTTTTAGTTTGGGTATGACATTTTCGAGCAGAGGCCTAAAATAGGTTGGTTTTCAAAAGGTTAATGGTGCCTCACCAATTAAGGCTTTGTAGGTGAGAAGGATTTTAAATTTGATTCTTGATTTTACAGCAGCTGTTAATTGTTAATCTTTGTTAACGAAATGACAGTCACGCTCAAAGTTTAAAAAAAACGTTTTGCCGTCCTCTGTAAATTCCCTGTGAAGGCCTGACATGAGCACCAACTGGCTGCTCACCAGCAGATCTTTGCTGTCGTATGAAAACCGGGACTGAAGTCTTCAGGAGGTTGTAGTGAAAATGACGTGTCTGTGCTGAGGGCGCTGTGGCTCAGAAGGTAGAGTGGGTGGTGAATACTTTTCAGGGTTGTTAGTTTAATCACCAGCTGCCAAAGTGTGAAAGGAATTATTGAATGCAATCTGCTTATTCAAGTGCACAAAAGTTGTTTGTTAAATTAGATTTAGTTAAGACAGAGGAACAAAGCAAGAATACTATCCTGTAAATGCTTTGAATGTACTGTCTACTCTGTGCAATAGCTAATGTATACATGTTAATTGAGATTTTGTATAAATCTTAATTAAAAAAGGATTTCAAATGATATTCTTCAAAATTATGTAGATATTCTCTAAAAAATGAATATCAGGTTTGAATTTTAAAGTGTTCTTGCTCTGAGATGGCAATTTCCATGTCTGATCCAGAATTTTAAAATGTATGACTTTTTTTTCATTTCATTATTTATCTGCTGGCATTTGTATGTAAGATCCATCCAGCTCCATCATTCCATGCCTGTCATGATTGATTACAATATCATAATGGGTTTGGATAGATGTTTGATTCAATTGATTCCCGTCTGACTCATTTGCTTGTAGGACATACGTGATCGTATGAATGTTGTGTGCAGGGTTTCGACACCACAACAATGGATGCCAATCAAATTAATTGATTAATTAACAATTGAAAATGTTAAACACTTGCACAGATGCTTTATTCATAACCGCTTCCCTAAGATCCCATCATTATAAATTGAACAATACTGATTGGATTTTCATAAGGTTTCCTTGTGGACTCATGAATAACATTTTTTGTTCACCCTTTTTTAAAGAAAGACAATATGCACATATGGTTTGTCATATCATCTGTGACGGATCACTCCTCTCCATGAACACCAGGCTCTGAGGCACGAGAGCCGACTTCCTCTTGGATCGTAAAAGATAGAGGCCCGCCAAGTCAGCATCACAGATGTGGGAAAATGCCATCATCACATTTTGACTTTTCAAATCCTGTAAGTTGTCTGCGCACATGAAAACACACTCAGGTGTTGGAGATGGGAAGGAATCCATTAATATTATATTCCTCTTTATATTCAATAATATGCAGATGGCTGACGATACAGAAAATGTGTTGATCCATTCTTCCACATCTGTGATGTAAAGAACTGGCATTGTGTGATGTACCTCATCGACTGGAGCTGCTGCTGCTGCCTCTGTCTCCAGTGGACGTGTTTACAGGGATGCTGAGCTCACAAGTGTTTTGACAGCTCACAGCCTTGTGCATAATTATGTACTTTTGCATTTAATAGATTTGGACTCTAAAAAGTTGCTTTGCGTCAAATGGAAGCAACTAAGAGACACAAGTTTTTGACTTTAAACTCTTTAAAGTTAAAATACAATATGATATTCAAATTCAGCTTTCATACAAGATTGTTTTGCAAATCATTTTTGCCACATGAATTTGACTGAATACACACATTTCAATGATTTCCTGCTTGCGAAATGTCCTAGTATCTATAGAGTCCATTTACATCCGTCTCACAGCTTTTTTTATCATTTTAGTCACTCTGGCCTCTGCAAAAGCATAATCTTAGGGAATAATTGGAGTACCCTCAGTTGTAATTAAATGATAAGGTGTTTTTGCAAATATATCAGATTTGTGTTGGCGGCAAGAAGGCAGTTGGTTGAATGAGGAGGTTGAGGTAGTACAGATCATTGATTAAATAGAGTCTGTTAGTGGGATCCCACTTGCTGTTTGTCTGTTAGACAATCACTCCCTCACCTTATCCGTTTGGCAGATTAGCTGTGACAATAATACTGAGGCTGTGAATGCCATCAGATATATTCAAATGGGAACTCTGGCAGCTCATAATTTACAGCACGCCTCTACACCGAAGCACATGTAGGATGCTAGTGCTTTGGAACAGCTCTCATCAGTTATACAATGATCTGCTCACTGCTCATTGCCATTTACTCCAGCAGCAGTGAAAACATGAATGTTGGTGTCATTAAAGCAGCAGAGAGAACAGTGCCAGGAAATAATGGCTGAATGCTCGTGTAATTATAAATGTAGGTCATCTGAATTACCACACGTCTTCAGAAAATGCAATTTCTTCAAATTTTTAAGAGTTTAACATAATTGCTTCAAAATTAATTTTGTAAAGTGGCTGTAATGTCCCAGTGATTGTGGTTCAAGCTTTTAATCGCTTTCACTTGAGCCAGGTGGCTCCCTTTGGGTTTCAAGAGGCTCTCTGTGGGAGCATTCACAAGCATGACACGGTCTGTGATGAGGCCAGACTTGGAGAAGGACTGTTTCAAGTGAGGTAAAGATCACATTTAATTTATTTCTGAGAACCCAGTGGTGACACATTCTTGCTAGCATTAGAAAGAACGGAAAGAATAAAAACCTGCAGCTAGATGAAGTAAGTAGCAATCTCTAGCGCTGAAAGGTCCAACCCAGAAGTTTCAAAAACTGCAGTTCCTTGAATGGCCACTCAAAGCTGGTTCCGAAAGGGAGTCAATCTCCATAGACCTCCAACACTGTAAAAAGTAAAGAAAAGTATTTGAATTTTCATCATGTTTCTCTTCTAAACAATTGAAAATGAACATGACCGAAGCTTTTGAGATTAAATAAATGAAATGTAACCTGTTTAACATCTTCTCAAACAGCTCTGTTTGCATAGAGCATTCAGTGTCCATGTTATAGGCTGTTATATGTCTCCATGTCCAGACCTTTTAGAGAGTTGTTTATCTCCCTGAAGCAGTTCCTGTCCAGCTGAAGACAGAACCCATTATTGCACTCCTCACACACCCGGGCAGCTTTTACAGGCAGCTAGTACACTGTTTCCTCCCCAGAATGACTTTCTGTTAGTCCTTTTCCCACTATCCTTCTTTGTGTTTGTGGGACAGGAAAGTGGCCTTTAGTGGGGAGTTTAGGTGGGCCAGCAAGTGGCAGAACTCTCAGAAACTATACTAATACTATTATTTACAACTAGCATTATTTCCAAAGAAAACACCTCTCAAAGGCCAGTGAAAGGCACTGAAAGGCCAGTCAAACTCTCTCCCCTGCTCTCTGCTCTGCTCACTTCCACCCCTCACCCACAGACAAGCTAGCCGCTTTTTTTTTTTTTTTTACCATAACCGTAATGGACCGCAATGCTACGCTTCTTAGCGTTCAGAATCCTGTTGGAATTACGTCGATGGCGAAACTATTCGAGGAGTTACGGTCATTTTAGTTTTGCATCCTGTTTGCATGTTACTTCTTGTCGCCGGCGACAGGGTCCGTACTAGAAGAGTTAAATATTTACAGCAGAAATAAACATATTTGCAGCCTAGTACAAAAACTGTGTTGGTCGCTATTTATGAGGGGCCGTTTAGGCCATAACTATTGAGACACTCTCTCTCCCAGGAGAAGAGAGATGTTTTAGAGAGCTTGATGACCAATAAAACAACCGTCCCTCCATCAGGTCCTTCCCTAGAGCGAACCATAGACAACATAGAATTTAGAATAATGGTGTGGTCATCAAGCTCTCTAAAACATCTCTCTTCTCCTGGGTTTTGCTGTAGGCATTGAACGCAGCGCAGCACCCTATTGAGAAAATCAACGATGTCATCGCAATTGCCAATTACGAATAAGGCCTGCAGACTGATCAAAATATATAGAAGTTGCACCTTCATATTCAATCACAAAACAAATTATTGATTGAAATAACCCTGAAATGTCACGCTCTTACACGCTGCCAAGCGGGCTAAGATTGGCACTTTGTCGCTGTTCAAAACATGCACTTTGCTTCCGCCTTCCGGTTTAACCGAAGCACCTTCCGTATGCTAGTGAGATGTCATTCATACATACTACTGAAACGCTCGTACATTCACTATTGAAACACTCTCACGGTCACTACTGAAATGACTTGCATAAATACATGTGAGACGCTTGCACATCCTCATGTAAGAGCATACATACAGATAACTGAAAAACGTATACAAACACATTTGAAACATGTATACATATATATGTGAAACACTTGCACATGTATCTAAACATTTTATATCTTTGTAATCATATGCAAGAGATTCAGTTATGAATGTATAAGTGTTCAACAATATATATATATATATATATATATATATACTGCATTTTCATATGTGCATGCATGACTGTTTCAGATAGATACGTATAAATGTTTCACTTGTATGCATTTCATATGTATGTGTATATGACACAGAAGTATATATGTATGCGTGTGTGTTTCTCATATGTATGCGTAAGTGTTTCAGACGAGTATGTATAGTGTTTTATATATGAGCGTGCATAGGTTTACAGAGTATGTATGTATGTATGTATGTATTTCAGTAGTGAGTGTAAGAGCGTTTCAATAGTGAATGTACGAGTGTTTCATTAGTATGTGTGTAAGTGTTTCATTAGTGAGTGTCTCAATAGTTATGGCCTAAACGGCCCCTCATATCTATTGCTAATTGTTCATGGGTTGAATTTTTATAAAACTCAACCCTTCAAATTCTATTTAATTAAACTAAGGCCGTGGTTGCTTTGAGTGACCATAGCAATCAAATTCCAATCAATATCATAGCAAACGTGAATTACAGATGCACCTTGGTCAACAGGCTAGCTAGCACTAGCATTAGAACTGACAGTGACGCTCAGAATGCCAAACCCAAGGCTTCAAAACGGTAGTCCACAAACCAATGGGTGACTGTACTGTAACTACGCCCACTTTTATATACAGTCTATGAGCTGGGGCCTCAAGTCAATGACATTAATATGTCACCTGTTACATCTAACTTCCTGCAAATAATATCTTTATCTGAGTTTATAGTTTACTGATTTGCAATTTGAGTCACGTCTACCATACCTGTCAACAAAACTCCAGACTTCAGCTAATTGTTACTACATTTATAACATTTGGCATGGTTCCAGAGAATGAAATATTAGTCAGTGTATCTACCGCTGTGGACCAAATTCTGTTTATTTTATATAGCCCAACGTCACAAATACAAGTTTGCCCCTGATTATGTGTACAATCTGTACACATAATATCCTGTCCCGGGACCTCACATCGGATCAGGAAAAACTCCCCCAATAAAGATAGTAAAAATCCTTTCACAGGGAAAAAAGGGAAGAAACCTTCAGGAGAGCAACAGAGGAGGAGCCCTCTCCCCGGATGGACAGAAGCAATAGATGTCATGTGGCCAGAATGAATAATGTAACAGAGTTACAGCACATTACATAAAATTATTCATATGAGTAGTAGGCATGGTCCATGATCCAGATAACTACGATCTATGAAGCAGAAGGAGGTAGAGAGGAGGGAGGGAGGGGGCATCAGCAGGGCCATGGCAGGAGGCAGGACCGGTTCCATCAGCAGGGCCATCGCAGTAGGCAGGACCGGTTCCATCGGCAGGGCCATCGCAGTAGGCAGGACCGGTTCCAGTCAGCCACGATCCATGGTTCCAGGCAGCCCAGAATCCATGGAAAAAGAAAGTAGAGTTAGTAATGTGCATTGAAGAGACAATCATTTATCCGGAAGGCGACAAAGAAGAGGAGAGGAGGAGCTCAGTGTATCCTAAGATGTCCCCCAGCAGTCTAGGCCTATAGCAGCATATCTAGGGGCTGGACCAGGGCAAACCTGAGCCAGCCCTAACTATAAGCCTGAAACAGCCCTAACTATAAGCGCTATCAAAGAGGAAAGTCTTAAGTCTACTCTTAAATGAGGTGACCGTGCCTGCCCCCCGGACTGAAAGTGGAAGCTGATTCCACAGAAGAGGAGCCCGATAACTGAAAGCTCTAGCCCCAAACCTACTTTTTAACACTCTGGGAACCACAAGTAACCCTGCATTCAGTGAGCGTATTGCTCTCGTGGGGTAATATGGCACTATTTGGTCCTTAAGATATGATGGTGCAGTTAAGGCTTTGTAAGTAAGGAGAAGGATTTTAAATATGATTATGATCTTACAGGAAGCCAGTGGAGAGCAGCTAGTACAGGAGTAATGTGATCTCTCTTCCGCGTCCTCGTTAGTACACGAGCTGCAGCATTCTGGATCAACTGGAGAGATCCAAGGGATTTACCAGGGCAGCCTGATAAAACGGAGTTACAGTAATCCGGTCTTGAGGTAACAAATGCGTGAATCAATGTTTCTGCATCGCGTTGAGACAGGATGTGCCGGATCTTTGAGATGTTCCGTAGGTGAAAAAAAGCTTTTTTTCCAGGTTTTGATGTCTTTAAGACACGCTTGAAGTTTAGCGACATGGTGGATTTCATCTGGCTTGATCGACAGATATAGTTGAGTATCATCGGCATAACAGTGAAAGTTAACAAACAGAAATACTTTGTGATGGAGCTTCATTAAATTATGTTCAGGCTTTTGTGGTCACAAGAGAATTAAGCCTCGTGACTTTGTGTTGCTAGATGAAAAGTCATGCAAGCACCAATGTGGTCAACATTTTTCTGTTATCTGTATAAAATGTCTCAACAAATATGAAATACTTTCCATCCAATTTGGTGGATATACTCAAGGTCCCCAGAAGATGAATCCGTTTTTTGGACCTCTGACTTTTATCTTTCACCATCAGCAGGGCAAAGTGTTGAATTGGTCACAGAAACATGTCGACATACAGGATGGGTTGTTTTGAAATGTGGCAAAGACATTCATGGTTTCCAGAGAATTTATCATACTTACTTTGTTCATGGATTTTGACCTGATAGTATTGGATGAAAAGTCTGTTGATCACCAAATACCTGCAAATGAATGCCCTTCCAAGGGCTCTCCATCTTAGCCCATGTGCTTTCATAGGAGCTCCACTTGAGGACTGAAACAGAAGCAACTCATTTAGATAGATATATAATGTATTAATCCCCCTGGGGACAGCAGCATTTACACATAGAGGAAAGCAATACAATATAAAAAATGCACAATATATACAAAAAATAGGATAGAATAATATGACATTAAGTTAACAAACAAAACAGCAGTGAAAAGATGTAGACAAACAGTGTAACAGTGTTATAGATTTTGCCAGAGGTGATTTATTATAAAGTCTTATTGCAGCAGGCAGTAAAATTCTCCTACATCTGTCCTTGTGACAGCAGAGTGTGATGAGTCTGTTGGAGAAAGTGCTCCTCTGTCCCTGCAGTAGGTGGAGAGGGTGGTCATGTGTATATATATATATATATATATATATAGTCCACCACCATCTCTCTGGTCTTGGCCACGTCCAGCAGGTGACTTGCTCGTCCTCCAGGTCGTGCTCTACTCTCCCGGTCTCGTCCCTGTCCCCAGACCTGAATGCTTTCTTCTGATTGAGAAGAACTTTTAGGTCACTAGTGATCCATCTTCTCTGCAGTTCCTTTGGGATTTCATTTTCACACATTTGCGCAATCAGCTGATCGTGAGAGTAAACAAAGTCCACTGTGTGGCTCTCTGTTTACAAGGAGGGAACAAGTTACAGAAAAAGACAGTTGAAAAAAAGTTAAGGACCGCTGCCTGACCGTCACTCAACAAAACATTCAAGGAAAAAATCATTAAAATTAAAAGACGCAACTGCAATACAGATGGTCAGTGGAGAAGTTGTATTGGATCATTTCTTTACTTCTTTTTTTACCATGAAACTCAGCCTAAATTCAACCTGACTACAATGACTGTAGTCAAGCTATCAACCTTTTACATTCACCTTTCTACTTTGTAGGACTGAGCATTTGATATTGAACCAAATCCCAAAATGATGGCGCACTGATGAAGTTGGACATCAGAGATATAAAGACAGAGACAACGTTTGGTGACTTTGGGTCTGGTTGATAATGACAACATGCCAAATGTAAATCAATTAGTATTTTGAGTATCGACTCTTATGAAAGAAAGACCCATGATGCCAACACTGTTATCAGCAGTAGTCGACATCGACTCAGCCACGTACAAATCAATATGTTTACATCATCAGTGGGTCAAATGAATGTGCTTAATGGGAAAGTGTCGCTCGTAATGATGAACCCACAACGACTTATCCCCACTCTGTTTCCCTCAACTCTATGGAGCGTTTCATTGTCAGACATGTTCGTCACTGCCTGTCCCATAACCACTGATGTTCCACCATGATGCTGAATATAACAATATTAAAAAGTTGATATGGGTCATATAGCATTTTCCAAATACACGTGGGATAATGCTTAATAATATTTTGGTTTTAGGATCATTTTTGGGACGTGCAACGCATTCAGAATATGCATCTCAATTGTGGGTTTGACACACAGCACCCTGTCTGTTTGCTGCAGCTCTCTGTCGGACACAAACCAACTAGTGCATAGTCTGAAAGGCTTTTGCTCATCTTAATCTTTACATTTGGCTAAATGAATATAATGGGGTTTTGCAGTGGCCCGGGTCAGAAATGTGAACTGATAGCAGAGGATAGAACCTTTTCATTTTTAAGTTTGACAGCAACGATATTAAAGAAAAATAAACGAAAAGAAACATGCACTTTATTAGTCCCCTTGGGACCACTTGCAGCTGGGGGTTGGGTGTCTTGCTCAGGGACACTTCGACATGTGAGCTATGGGGGGACTGGGGATCGAGCCGGCTACCTTGTGGTTGCGTGACGACCACTCATCATTTACTCATTTATTTACTTGTCATTGTTACACATATATTTTTTTAAATCTCGTGGATTAACTTTTTTATACTTGATGCTGTCTGGCATTTAATCTTTGTGTCCTCAACAAATTGGCAACACCAAATACCCTTGAAATTATGAAATATTTAGATTGTTCATCTTCTCATGCTCATATGGACAAGTGTCCGGCCTTGTTGTCCATTTTGTGTGTGTGTGTGTTTTATTACTTATTGCATTAGTTGCACTCCATCTGCTGCACATTCGTGGTGGTGTGACGCTGTGCATCAAAATGATTTTCAGAAAAGGGTTTTCCATTTGTTCAGCGGCTGTTGTCATGCTGTGATTGGCTCAGCTGTGATGTCAGAGTCTCCAGCCCCTGTGTGTGAACCCTGCAGGAAGCACTGGCTTTTGGCCCCGCTGGTCTCCTCTTTGGTACCCGGTCCGCCTCGTGGCTGATGAACCAAATGCAGTGCACAGCATTTCTGACTGCGTTGGCTCCTTCAAAGGAAAGTTGCATCATGCTTGTGAAACGGCTGGTTACCTCTGCTCAGAGTAAGATAAAAACAGATAACCAGAAACCTGTGATAAGAGTTCTAGTCTGGTGACGAGGTTCTGGGTTCTGGCCCCTCATCCCAGCCACTAACTTCTCAGCCTCTATTGTGTTGAGTGACAGCAATGATATCATTAAAACACGCAATCAGCACTGAACATCTTGTCTTTATTGTTGTTCTGTTAGCCCACTCTGAAGCTGAAACTTTTCATACACTTTTAGAAGGCTGCGTGTTTCTGGCTGCTGGCGTTTCTTGGGAGTCTCACTTTTCATGTTGCGCCAGGTTTTCCCGTGAGCCGGCTCATAACCAACTTAAAAGACTTTAAAGATTATCTTTTGCATTATTAAACTGCTGCCTGTTATGACAAACTATTCCTTGGTCGCTCTCTCCCCATCTCTGTTTATTTGTTTTAAAACACACACACACACACACACACACACACACACACACACACACACACACACACACACACACACACACACACAGCATTCCCTCAGCAAAATGCATAACTGGAGTTGTAAGGTTGAGGTTAGAGTAACTAAACTGGTTATCAGTTTATCAGACAGCAGAAATGTCCTCACTCTGTGGTTGAAAACTATTTTCGGTCCTCACTATGTACAAGAGCACAGACACACACACTTTTATTAATGCTACTCATTAATACCTGATCTCTTTTCCCCAACACAATAATGGACCTTTTCCAATAAGGGTAGAAATGCGACGACACAAACTCTCCTCTGCAGACCTGCAACTCCAGAGTAACTTGATGAATATTCCAACAAGTCGTACATACACCTGAGTGAGAGGGGGGTAAAGAGAGGGGTAAAGAGAGGGGTAAAGAGAGGGAGATAAAGAGAGGGGGGTAAAGAGAGGGGGGTAAAGAGGTAAAGAGAGGGAGGTAAAGAGAGGGAGGTAAAGAAAGGGAGCCATTCCTCATGCAGCATGCTAGGTAGCATGTTAAGTGATAGAGAGCTAGCGAGTCTGGTGCGTGTTACACCTTCACTGCCCTTGTACTCTTCAACCTTTTCCTATAATAATTCAGAACTAATAGCTGCAATTTAAGAACATTTGCTTCAAACAGTCACGAGGTATGTATTATGAATCGTCTGGCTCCCCAATGCCTCGTTACATCACCCAGAGGGGGAACAGCAGGACGGAGGGAAACTCACTCAGACCGTCTACAAGATGTCAACAAATGTGACTCTGCATACTCTGCATAATAAACTCATATTATCGATCAGTCTGAGAAGCTAAGAGTGCATTTCTATACTTGTTTACCATAACAATAGGTTGACTTAAGAGCAAAAGCACATGCTTCCTATCGTCGACTGTCTGTGGTGTTGTAGATGAAGCTAAACACACAAAGTGTGTGAGCTGTAAGAATACATGCATCACAAAGTGTCAGTATGTATAAACGCTTCATGCTTGAAATCGTCCCGAGTGAAAGCAAAGCTTCACGTGCAAATAACAGTTCACATGTGATTTCCTTGTTTAAACATTCAAACTAAATAAACAGAACATCATGTTAATGACGGAACTATAACATTCTAAGAATAATTGAAAAAGAAACGGTTAAAGTATGACATGTGTTAGTTCCTCCTGCACATTCTGGAGCTTCTAAAGATGCTTTAGCTCCCAAAGAGGATCGACCTGTAAGGAACTTTTAGTAAATGAGGCTTTTGTCGCTAACTTTGTCTCCCAAGAGAACTTGTACTGTGTGAATGCTCGTCAATCAGCTGCTGGTGTAATGCTACTCTGGATAAAATGAGCACCTTCATATGACCAAGCTTTATATGCACATCGTTAGAGAAAAGACGCTAGCTTGAGATCAGTAAACTAGCTTTTTTTCTTTTTTTCGTTTTACAGCTGGAGAAACTCCACCAAAGCAAAGCTGAAGGACCTGATGGCATCAGCCCCAGGGTCCTAAAGACCTGCGCCACCCAGCTGTCTGGTGTCCTGCAGCACCTCTACAACCTCAGCCTGAGGCAGGAGGAGGTCCCGGTGCTGTGGAAGACGTCGTGCCTGGTCCCTGTCCCGAAGAAGTCGATTCCATCCGTCCTCAACGACTACCGACCGGTAGCCCTCACCTCCCATGTGATGAAGGTGCTGGAGAGGCTGGTCTTGGCTCACCTCCGACCGCAGGTGAAATCGTCGCTGGACCCTCTACAATTTGCTTACCAGCCTCATGTGGGTGTGGACGACGCCATCATCTACCTGCTGCAACGAGCTCAGTCGCACCTGGATGGAACAGGTGTCTCTGTGAGAGTCACTTTCTTTGACTTCTCCAGTGCATTTAACACCATCCAACCACTGCTACTGAGTGAGAAGCTACGGGTGGTGGGGTTTAACATGTCCACCATCTCCTGGATCACTGACGACCTCACAGGCAGACCACAGTGTGTCAGAATGGGCCGTGTGCTGTCTGGGACGGTGGTCAGTGATGTTGGAGCCCCACAGGGAACTGTTCTGTCTCCCTTCCTGTTCACCCTGTACACCACTGACTTCCAGTACAACACGGAGTCATGCCATCTGCAGAAGTTCTCTGATGACTCTGCAGTGGTCGGGTGTATTAGGGATGGACGGGAGGAGGAGTACAGGGCAGTGGTGAGTGACTTTGTGAAGTGGGCCAGTGAGAATCACCTGCTTCTGAACGTGGCTAAGACCAAAGAGATGGTGGTGGACTTCAGGAGGAAGACAACAGCTCCTAGTCCTCTGAGTGTTCTGGGAGAGGACGTGGACACAGTGGAGGAGTACAGGTACCTGGTGTCTCATCACATGGAGGAGTACAGGTACCTGGTGTCTCATCACATGGAGGAGTACAGGTACCTGGTGTCTCATCACATGGAGGAGTACAGGTACCTGGTGTCTCATCACATGGAGGAGTACAGGTACCTGGTGTCTCATCACATGGAGGAGTACAGGTACCTGGTGTCTCATCACATGGAGGAGGACTACAGGTACCTGGTGTGTCATCACATGGTGGAGGAGTACAGGTACCTGGTGTCTCATCACATAGTGGAGGAGTACAGGTACCTGGTGTCTCATCACATGGTGGAGGAGTACAGGTACCTGGTGTTTCCATCGACAGCCGACTGAACTGGAAGGCCAACATCAACGCTGTCTACAAAAGGGGATGAGTCGACTCTTTTTCCTGAGGAAGCTTCGATCCTTCAATGTGTGCAGCAAGATGCTGGAGATGTTCTACCAGTCGGTGGTGGCCAGCGCCCTGTACTTCTCCATTGTCTGCTGGGGAGCAGCATTGGAGCCGGTGACACCAACAGACTAAACAAGCTAGTTAAGAAGGCTCCATCATCGGCTGCAAGCAGGAGTTTCTGGAGCAGGTGGTGGAGAGGAGGACGCTGAAGACATTATTGTCCATATTGGACAACCTGGACCACCCTCTCTACCACCTGCTGCAGGGTCAGAGGAGCACTTTCTCCAAGAGGTTCCTCATGCTCCGCTGCAACAAGGACCGCTACAGGAAAACATTCCTGCCTACGACATTAAGACTTTACAACAAGTCACCGCTTGCTAGTTCCTCTGTGGATTAATCACTGTAAACACTGTACATAGGTACCTACACTTAACACTTAACATATCATATTATATACATTTATTGCATTTTTGCACTCTCCTATTGTTTGTTGTTGTTATTTTTATTTTATTATATTTGCATTTACACCTTAATATGCACATACATACTTGCACTCTTGCACCTCTACTGTTTCAGGTTAATTAAATTAAATTCCTAAATTAATACTCTGTTATTCTTTCTTTCATACAGCTATTTTATTGTTGTTGTTATTTTTATCTTTATTCTATCAGTATTATTATTGCATATATCTTTCATCCCTGTTGTTTTTATATCTTATCTTATTTTCTGTGTAAATGGCTGCTACGCGACACTAAATTTCCCCTTGGGGATTAATAAAGTATATATCCATTCATATTCATTCATTCATCAACAGAGCCCGGGTTCCCCACTGACTGTCTCTACCATCACAGGACTATTCTCGGACCATTTATTTGTATTTTTATTCCTTTCTCTCCTCCTACCGGTCACTCCACTGCACAATTCATATTCAAACACTCATGCCACATACACTTAACTTTAACTTTAACTTAAACACACGCCACTTTAACATACACTTATATTAATGTTATCTGTTGTCTGAGCACTTTATCCTTATCTGATTTAGACATCATTGCACTGTTGCTGTCGTTGATTGTTGTCTCGTCTAATGTCTAATGTCTGCACCTTCCGCCCAACTAAATTCCTCGTTTGTGCAAACATTCCTGGCAATAAACGGTTTCTGATTCTGATTCTGATTCATGAAAGTGCTGCACATCCAAGATGTACAGACACGTAAAAGCAAGTGATTCCTAAAATGTATGATTGACCAACCTGCAGTGCATCCTCACGTCCAGCCGCCCTCTGGGGGAAACGGATGCGTTCCATAGCCTTTGGGCATTAGTGTTGCACTAGACTTCGTAAAATGAGCCACAACGTGTCCAGAAGGAAGCGGTTGGAATGGATGAAAGAAACACAGGACGTTCACTCAGGAGGCAGCGTGTGAAACCAAAACCTCTTATTGTTGCATAACGTACTTAACTTACATATGTAAGTTAAGTCTTAAGTTACGTATGATTTTAACCCAAGTCATCATCTTTTTCTAACCCTAACCATGTACCCATACTTGAAGTTTTATTTTGAGACACTTTAGCTTGTTGTGTGATGACTTTGGAATTCATTCGACTGAATTCATGCAACTGTGTTGTTTTGGGAACAGTGACTGGGAACAGTGACTGGGAACAGTGACTGGGAACTCCAGGCACTAGAGCTCGGACCAGCTCCGTCATCCTGAAGGAGATGGTGAACTCCCTGTTGCTTCACCTGGTCTGTCGGATGCACTCTGTAAGCGTGTTGCTTTATGGCTGATGCTCACTGACATCAATATTGTGATACAGGACGTGTTTTTTAGGGTTTTCACCATAAAGATCAGGATAACATTGAACAATTAGGAAACTACAATCCCGATACAACCTACAAGTGGGCAAAGTCCAACAGAAAGAGGAGCAGAAGAACAACATTTAAATAATGGAATTAAATTGAGCAAAGTTTGGGAAAGATAAAAGTGAAGAGGAGAAAGGAAAAGTTCCTTAACTTGTTCAGCAAGTAAAGTCCTTTAGTATTCCTCTCTTTTCTAAAGGCTTTCGGTAAAGCTTGCTGAACAGAATGAAAGAACATTTCCACATATAGACAACCTAATTTGCCCCAATGTGAAATATCTGTGTATCCTTCACACAAGATTATGCTCAAGATGATACTCGTCTTGGTCCGGATGGACCACTCAAGTGGTGGAGACATTCTAGCTCTCGTGTTGAATTTACAATCCAGATAAACAACGTATAACAGAAGAAGAACCCAGCCGGCAACGACATCTGTGACTGAGTATCCTATCCAGGGTGGCAGGGCCGCCGGAGCCAATCCCAGTTGACAGGGGCCAAAGGCAAGGGCCAAAGGCAGGGGCCAAACAAAGGCAGGGGCCACCGACTGGTCGCCAGTTCCCTATCGCATCACTAACACATTGAGACAAACAACCATTCACATATTAATTTACTCCTGTGGGAAATGTAGTCAATCTGGAGAAACCCACGCTGACGATGGGAGAACATGCAAACTCCACACAGCGCCTCACAATCCAGTCTACGGTTAGAGAAACACACAATCCAGTCTACGGTTAAAGAAACACACAATACAGTTAAAGAAACACACAATACAGTCTACGGTTAAAGAAACACACAATACAGTTAAAGAAACACACAATACAGTCTACGGTTAAAGAAACACACAATCCAGTCTACGATTAAAGAAACACACAATACAGTTAAAGAAACACACAATACAGTCTACGGTTAAAGAAACACACAATACAGTCTACGGTTAAAGAAACACACAATACAGTTAAAGAAACACACAATACAGTCTACGGTTAAAGAAACACACAATACAGTCTACGGTTAAAGAAACACACAATACAGTTAAAGAAACACACAATACAGTCTAAGGTTAAAGAAACACACAATCCAGTCTACGATTAAAGAAACACACAATACAGTTAAAGAAACACACAATACAGTCTACGGTTAAAGAAACACACAATACAGTCTACGGTTAAAGAAACACACAATACAGTCTACGGTTAAAGAAACACACAATACAGTCTACGGTTAAAGAAACACACAATACAGTTAAAGAAACACACAATCCAGTCTACGATTAAAGAAACACACAATACAGTTAAAGAAACACACAATACAGTCTACGGTTAAAGAAACACACAATACAGTCTACGGTTAAAGAAACACACAATCCAGTTAAAGAAACACACAATACAGTCTACGGTTAAAGAAACACACAATACAGTTAAAGAAACACACAATACAGTCTACGGTTAAAGAAACACACAATCCAGTCTACGATTAAAGAAACACACAATCCAGTCTACGGTTAAAGAAACACACAATACAGTCTACGGTTAAAGAAACACACAATACAGTCTACGGTTAAAGAAACACACAATACAGTTAAAGAAACACACAATACAGTCTACGGTTAAAGAAACACACAATCCAGTCTACGATTAAAGAAACACACAATCCAGTCTACGGTTAAAGAAACACACAATACAGTTAAAGAAACACACAATACAGTCTACGGTTAAAGAAACACACAATACAGTCTACGGTTAAAGAAACACACAATCCAGTCTACGGTTAAAGAAACACACAATACAGTTAAAGAAACACACAATACAGTCTACGGTTAAAGAAACACACAATCCAGTCTACGGTTAAAGAAACACACAATACAGTTAAAGAAACACACAATACAGTCTACGGTTAAAGAAACACACAATACAGTCTACGATTAAAGAAACACACAATACGGTTAAAGAAACACACAATACAGTTAAAGAAACACACAATACAGTCTACGGTTAAAGAAACACACAATACAGTCTACGGTTAAAGAAACACACAATCAAGTCTACGGTTAAAGAAACACACAATACAGTTAAAGAAACACACAATACAGTCTACGGTTAAAGAAACACACAATACAGTCTACGGTGTTGGCGCGTGTCAATTATTGGATGCCTGGTGTAGCGTCCGGAAGAACTCAGTCAAACAACTTCTCTCGTTCTCGGAATTTATTTTCCTTGATCACAAGTAAAGTAACAAATGCTGCGATCTTGACAGCAGGGAGTCGTCCAGTCAACACGCAGGTTGACCGTCCAGAAACACCCAGAACAGCCGGAAGGTCGGCTCTTTAATACACGGTTTTCCGTCATGAACATCTAACATTTCTATTGGCTCTACCTTGTCTAAGAGGAGGAGAATCATGTCCTCATCTTTTCTCACAAGACTGGACCGTGCAACGACCCGTCTGCTTCTCTAGTGTCAACACACTGATAACAGGTGTGAGTGTTGAAGTGCGCAGGCGTGTGACTGACTTCCCTTGAGAACTGGACCTTTCATAGACACAACCAACTCCAGCTGATAGCTGTGTTATACTGACCTCGCTGACCTGAACTTTAATAGACATGAAGAGTAATGGAAAATATCTGCAGAATATAAGGATTTATATTATCAACGGTTAAAGAAACACACAATACAGTCTACGGTTAAAGAAACACACAATATAGTTAAAGAAACACACAATCCAGTCTACGGTTAAAGAAACACACAATCCAGTCTACGGTTAAAGAAACACACAATACAGTTAAAGAAACACACAATCCAGTCTACGGTTAAAGAAACACACAATACAGTTAAAGAAACACACAATCCAGTCTACAGTTAAAGAAACACACAATACAGTTAAAGAAACACACAATACAGTCTACAGTTAAAGAAACACACAATACAGTTAAAGAAACACACAATACAGTTAAAGAAACACACAATCCAGTCTACGGTTAAGGAAACACACAATACAGTTAAAGAAACACACAATACAGTCTACGGTTAAGGAAACACACAATACAGTTAAAGAAACACACAATACAGTCTACGGTTAAGGAAACACACAATACAGTTAAAGAAACACACAATACAGTCTACGGTTAAAGAAACACACAATCCAGTCTACGGTTAAAGAAACACACAATACAGTTAAAGAAACACACAATCCAGTCTACGGTTAAAGAAACACAATACAGTTAAAGAAACACACAATACAGTTAAAGAAACACACAATCCAGTCTACGGTTAAAGAAACACACAATACAGTCTGTCACGACGGAGCACTAGTGAAAGAACCCAAATGCACGACCCGAGGCAGAGAGTAAAGTTCACAAGGATTCCTTTATTGATAAAGGTAATATTGCAACAGGATAGAGTCTCTGGAGAAGGACTGCCGAAGGTTCTCCCGATGTAACTGGGGAGGGACTGAGGCCGGTCGGCAAGGCTCTGACCCGCTGTGGTGAGAGCAGCTGTCTCACTCAGGGGAGAGGAGAATCGCCAACATAAACAGTCCAGGGTCATTCACAGGAAGGCAGTCAAACTCGGCAGAGGTACAGGCAGGGATCGGGCTTACTCGGAAACGAAGGGACGTCGGAATCAGAACAGGATATCAGGCAGGAAAAACGCTGGTAAGTTGACTCACAGGTGAAGAAAAACGAACTGGCAACGAGACAAGTGAAGCACAGAGTATATATACACACTGGGAGGGGAGTTAACGAGACACAGGTGAAACACATCAGGGCAGGGAGAGGTAATCACACATGAGGAAGTAAAGACAGCAGACATGACACAGGAGGATGATTTCAAAGTAAAACAGGAAGTGACAAGACAACAAAATAAAAGCACTACCGTCTAGTGACGGTTGTGACAACAGTCTACGGTTAAAGAAACACACAATACAGTTAAAGAAACACACAATCCAGTTAAAGAAACACACAATCCAGTCTACGGTTAAGGAAACACACAATACAGTTAAAGAAACACACAATACAGTCTACGGTTAAAGAAACACACAATCCAGTCTACGGTTAAAGAAACACACAATACAGTTAAAGAAACACACAATACAGTCTACGGTTAAAGAAACACACAATACAGTTAAAGAAACACACAATCCAGTCTACGGTTAAAGAAACACACAATACAGTCTGTCACGACGGAGCACTAGTGAAAGAACCCAAATGCACGACCCGAGGCAGAGAGTAAAGTTCACAAGGATTCCTTTATTGATAAAGGTAATATTGCAACAGGATAGAGTCTCTGGAGAAGGACTGCCGAAGGTTCTCCCGATGTAACTGGGGAGGGACTGAGGCCGGTCGGCAAGGCTCTGACCCGCTGTGGTGAGAGCAGCTGTCTCACTCAGGGGAGAGGAGAATCGCCAACATAAACAGTCCAGGGTCATTCACAGGAAGGCAGTCAAACTCGGCAGAGGTACAGGCAGGGATCGGGCTTACTCGGAAACGAAGGGACGTCGGAATCAGAACAGGATATCAGGCAGGAAAAACGCTGGTAAGTTGACTCACAGGTGAAGAAAAACGAACTGGCAACGAGACAAGTGAAGCACAGAGTATATATACACACTGGGAGGGGAGTTAACGAGACACAGGTGAAACACATCAGGGCAGGGAGAGGTAATCACACATGAGGAAGTAAAGACAGCAGACATGACACAGGAGGATGATTTCAAAGTAAAACAGGAAGTGACAAGACAACAAAATAAAAGCACTACCGTCTAGTGACGGTTGTGACAACAGTCTACGGTTAAAGAAACACACAATACAGTTAAAGAAACACACAATCCAGTTAAAGAAACACACAATCCAGTCTACGGTTAAGGAAACACACAATACAGTTAAAGAAACACACAATACAGTCTACGGTTAAAGAAACACACAATCCAGTCTACGGTTAAAGAAACACACAATACAGTTAAAGAAACACACAATACAGTCTACGGTTAAAGAAACACACAATACAGTTAAAGAAACACACAATACAGTCTACGGTTAAAGAAACACACAATACAGTTAAAGAAACACACAATACAGTCTACGGTTAAAGAAACACACAATCCAGTCTACGGTTAAAGAAACACACAATACAGTTAAAGAAACACACAATACAGTCTACGGTTAAAGAAACACACAATACAGTTAAAGAAACACACAATACAGTCTACGGTTAAAGAAACACACAATCCAGTCTACAGTTAAAGAAACACACAATACAGTCTACGGTTAAAGAAACACACAATCCAGTCTACAGTTAAAGAAACACACAATACAGTCTACGGTTAAAGAAACACACAATACAGTTATAGAAACACACGATCCAGTCTACGGTTAAAAAGCCCACTTGATGAGTGAAGTATCTCCCCGTCAGAGCCTAATAATAACTAACCTCAAAGAGAATCAGCCGGTTCTCTCATTTGCTCCCATTGTGCCGCCAAGCCAACGCCCGCCAGCTGCAATCCAATTAGCAACAGTAGCAACTCTCCCTCACTTCCATTTAATATGCTTTCTCAACTTTCTGTGGGATTAGAGCGGGGATAGACTGTAATGAGGGAGTCCGAGCCGACTGGCTGCAGTAGACCCGACGCGTCCTGATGTGAACCCAGCGCTGCTGAACCCTTCATGTCGCAGCGTTCTCAGGGGCAAAGTTACATTAATGCACGCATTTGTGTTCAAGTGCAGCGGCCGCTCAGAAGGCGTGGCCTTTCGGAGCCGGTCGCTTTGCTTGGGGGCGACGTCCTGCATGCGAAGAAAACTGTTTTAAATCTGTACATTCTTATCACTTTATGCCACGTTTGAATCTGGTCAGGTGCTAAACTACATGTGGTTGTCCCAGTACTTGAACTCTGTGCAATGACAATGAAGTTGAATCTGAATCTGAAGTCGACTCAACGCGACGCCTCCTGCCTCCTCGGCTCTCATCTCCTGCAGGCGGGACAAAGATGTGAGGCGAGGAAGCGAGGAAAGGAATCGAGGAGGCACAGAAAGGCTCCTCTTTCTGGTCGGGGTCCTTTTGCTGCTGCCGCTCTCCAAAAGGACTGTGTGAGGGAGAGATTATGTCCGGGGTTAAAAATAAACCAACTGACTGTATTTAAAGAACAGGAAGCCAACAGGTCTGACCTCTGACCTCCGTGGAGTCGCACTACTTTCTGCTTCACCCTCGACCGCCAATACTCACGAGTCCTATGGCCACTAGAGGTCTTTCTCATTTTGATGAAAGGATTGACGCAGCTGTTTTTCTCCGGACGTTTTACGCGACACACATGGATATAATAATATAATAAGAACATGGATATAATAATATAATAAGAACATGGATATAATAATATAATAAGAGACGTCTGGCACAGTGAGAGAGAAAGTACTTCATTTAAAATAACCAAACCTGTCCCTGCAGCTTCAGGCAACACAACTCTAACCTAAAACCTGATTGGTTTACTGGGTCTGATTGTAGATTTCTAACAGGGGTATTATGGCGTTTGTATTTTCATCACTGCGGTGTAATAAGGCCGGTGGGGAGTCAGTGTCCGTCGGTCTGTTTATTTATAGCCTCAGAGACGAGGAGCAGACTGCAGAGAAGTAGTGACGAGATGTTTGTCTTAAAAATAAAACTCCATCGCTGATTTCTAAAAGATAATAACCGAGTAGAGGAGGTTGAAGACGTGTTGATGTGTATTTTCATGCTGTGAACATGGATACTGATCTTCTCATTATGATTATTATTCAGTGGCTTTTATTTGACCATCTTATATGATGCATTCTATTTGTTCTACTTCTTATTTTATTTATCAAGTGTGTTTCATGTTCCATTGGCTCGAGCGTTCTGCCACTGCTTTCCTTGTCTGATAGATCTTCTTCTTTTTATTAATATAATTAGTAGTACATTAGTAATAAAGCAAAACACAGGAAAAGCATTAAGTTAAGTTTGTTTTTCTCCCTTAAACTTTGAAGGAACTCGTCCCTTTGCTTCCTGTATGTTTAGGTCGGCTCTTATTGAAGAACATGAAACTAAATAGATTTTTTGTGAATCTTTGTCTTGACAAAGTGTTTAATTTGAATGCATAATAAGCCTGTGGTGCTGGTGCTGTGCCTTGATGCCTGATGTGTGAACCCGGCTCTCAGATCAGAGTCTCTGTGACTTTGCCCTCGCGGAGAACACAATCCTCCTGAGCGTTGCCTTGAAGAGGAAACGCAGCGGCTGAGACGCTTTTTTATTCAACATCAAAGACCAAGCACGGGCCTTTCAACATGTTTAATTTCCAAAGTGAACACTGGAGTGTATCTAGCACGACTATTTAGGTAGAGATAACGGGCATTGTCATATTCTGTAAATAGAACAAGAACTTGCTCGTTAGCAAAGAGCGCCACCTACAGAGCGCCGTCAGCTGATCGGCACGCTGCTGCGGTGAGGACGGATGCTTCCTCCTTCAGCCCACATCATAGACATAATAGATTATAACAAGGAGTGACTCATATCTCTATTATAATACATACGCCGGCAGAGACAGAATAGTGACATGTCAATATTCAATGATATGTATTCCATGAGGCCCTCTGGGGCCACATGGTGCACTATCCTGCAGAAAGAACACAGCTGGCTAACACAGTTTATACTTCTTGTTTTTTAATAGTCAACAACATCCACAACTTGATCTATTATGGGAGTTCTATACCAGAATGCTTATTTTATTGAAGTAGTAATCCATTCAATAAAATACAAATGATATTTACAGAGTTCATTCTAGTTAGTAAGTCATTTCTAAGTTAATATAGAAACACATTTGTTTTGTAAATTCATTATAAGACATTTTGAGGCTCCAAACGCCTCTTTAGCGTGTAACCACACGGCCACATTTTACCAGACATGTTGTGTCATGTTTTCACACCAAGCCAATGTGTGCTGTATGAACACACACTTGTGCTGCAATTAAATTGCAATAAACGGATAAAAAGGATGCAGATGTGTGAAAAGTCTGAATTCATGTTATGTTAGTTCTATTCGTAAGATGACAAGCAAAGAACTTTCAAAATGCTTGTTTTCTGAATCGATCTGTGTGCATCCAGCACAGCGAACACGGCAGCAGCTCCATCAACACGTTGTACCGTAGAGCGCCTGAGGTTTAGAGATCTGGGGACTGGTCTCCCCTCTCAAACCTCTTGTCTGCCAACTATGGCCTCTAAACGAAACCAAAAACAGATACGTTATTGTACAGATGGATTCAGCTTTATGATTATTATTTTATTTGTGTTTGGTGTGAACACAGCATTGGAATGCTGGAATATCACAGTTGGAATTATTTGCCTCTTTTATTCTTCGAGCTCCACACAGAAATGGGTTTAATTGAAAAAAGTTCTTCTCTCCAATGACACTGTTGTCCATGTGTGAGGTGTATTTAAGTAGAGCTGTGTCTGAAGGTTACCATGACCAAATCATACAAATGTACACATCAAGTGTGTTGTCACTATGTGACCCCAGATGTGCAAAGTATATTATTCCTATTGACAAAAGTAAATATGGTACTATAAGATGGAGTGAAATGTGTGTGCATTTGTATGGGAATGTAAATACAAACATCAACAGAGCTAACAGTGCTAACAGAGCTAACAGTCGGCGCTACGCCTCTGCATCGACCCCATTGGTCGAGACGCAGTTATCACCTGTAACCGCCGTATGAGAGCAATGCAGTTCCAGGAGTGAGTAAGCCAGAGGGGCACGCTCACGTGCACTCACATGCACTCACATGCACTAAAAGCCAAGCACAACTGTACTTTGTTGTGTCAAACATTCACAAACAAGCTTGCATTATAACACTCAGAGGAAAAGCAAGTGTATCCTCCATTCAGGGAGACATTACTCCATTATATCCTTACTTAGAAACAAGTTGTTTGCTGCTATATTAATGCTCTGAATATTGGATTGGTATTATAGAAGGGGTAACATAAGTGGATGATTCAAATGGTGTTTTCAATTGTTTAACAAAGAGCGTCAGTGGCTAGTGCCAGGCTGCTGGACTGCAGACGGCTTAAGGAAACTAAAGGTACCAAGCTGCTGGCTCTTATTGTTCTCTGTAACATTCCTCCAACACAGTTTTAAACTGTCAATAAATCATTGGATAAAAGACCAGATATACAAACTCACAGTGAGACAGAATCCCTGCAGTGCTCTCTGAGGTTTACCTCGGCACGAACACATCTGCTCTGACATCCTGACCTTTGCTAAAAGCACATGAGGTCTCTATGGTACAGCTGGTGGGATGTTCTCTAGTGCATCAGTGCTGCTGGTGAGGGAACAATAATTATACAGGATTTTAATGGACAACTGATCCTATAAGAAGAAGACTTCACATGACTGATGCGTCCGTGGGCAACAAGTTTGACGACACAGAATAATCCAGGAAGTGCTGGAGGCTGCATGTAATGTACTGTACAATGTCTGGATTCAGCATTGAAGCAGTGATGGAGCATCACCTCCTGGCTTGATGGATGTGTTTATACGGTATTAACTTCACAGTGAATGAGGGTCAAAGCGTTGCTCCTTCCCAAATTACATCTGCAAAAACCCCATTTACATATTTAGATAAAAATGCACCAACCATCACAGCTGCATGTGTGGAGATGTCAAAGTAACACACTTGGCATGCAGCATGAAGTTACTGCCTGTGGTTGGAAAAATAAATGTGTCTTTTTGTGTTGTTTTTTTAGCAAAGGAACTAGCCACCATGTTGTTTTTAAATTCCACATATAAATCAATGTCCCACTCCCACGTTTAAGCCTAAAATGGCTGCATATCCGGCTAAGCCTCTGGAGAATGACAGTCTAGTCTTTTGCGTTTAGATCATTAAATATTGATAAAATAATAAAACCATAGAGCAGACTGAAATATGTGCATGACAGCACTTTAGTCTTATGCGTCCAGCCGAGCTCCCTCACATGGGAGCTGAGTCAGGCTGCTCTCAGCGCACGCTAATCCCTTTGGTGTTGTTCAGATGGAGGCTGAGTGTGGCGCTCATCCCCGTGGGAAGTATGGCCGAGGTGTCGCAAAAATGACAGGGGAGAGGGGTTCCCTTTTCTGCAGGGAAGAACATCTACATCTGTGCCTGGAAAGCTTTTTCCTTGACATGTAGGGATTGAGGTGCTAAAGAAAGGTGAAGCTTTGATTAAGCCAGCCTCTCGCTCCTCCATGTTTCCTGATTGCATCTCGGCTGTAAAAGTGCAGTGGAGCAAAATCTAAAACTAAAATATGAAGAGAAAGTGGTGAACCTGAGCAGAGAGACACTCTCTGTGTGTGTGGGGTTTTTCCCCAGCGTCTCCTTGCTTTGTCTACTTTTAGTGCATGTTAGTGTATGCTAGTGCACGTGAGCGTGCCCCACTCATGGCCGCCGGTCTTACTGCTCTCATACGGCGGTTACATGACAATGACAGTAAACACTGCTAACTCAGCCCTTTCTTAATAGTTTGCACTCTTAGCGCTGTTAGCATTGATAGCTTTCACCGCCAACATGTTGAAAGCCATTGAGAGGCAATAAGAATTTCTCATATGTTGCACCTTTAAAGTAAATTAACTTTGATTTTGGGTTATTGTTAACGTGTATAAATTGGATGCCGGAATAATTCAGGCCAACAACTTCTCTCGTTCTGGTAATTTATTTTCTCTGATCACAAGCAGAGTAATAAGCGCTTTCATACGCAGGTTCCCAGGTATCCAGCGGACTCGGCCGTATTGCGGCTGAGTGTCTCTGACTCGGCTGTGTCCCGGCTCGATGCGGCCCAATGTGAGCCAGCTTTGGCCCAATTCATTGTTGCCATATCTGGCCCGGATGTAGCTGTTACGGACATGGGCCTATTCTGGCTAGGACATGACAACCGGGTTTATCGGCAACCAGCACTGAACCAGTTTTTAAAAAAATAGTTGTAACGGCAACAGGCAACCATTAGGGCTTCCCTCGTGGAATAAAAAGCATAAAAAGGACCGGACCTCATGCAGTCGCTCTTTCTTTTCTTTCTCCACCGACATCCGCTCTCATGGTAAGTACCCGCATTATTAAATTGTTCAAATATGGTGGGAGATGTCTATTTAACACATTTATAGACATTACTCATTTTTGAGAGAAGCTCAATTCCTCCACATGGCCCGTGTATATTCAATGCTCACCGCGCTTAAGCTAGCTAACCTTGTCAGGGGAGTTCAGCACGTTAGCTAGAAAACGTGTCCTGAGGACCCGAATAATGCTGTTAGCTGACTAGTCTGTAATGAAAGAACACTTTTGTATTTATAAGCCATGATGTTTGAGCACAGACATGTGTAACAACGCCTCCACTGCATCTAGAACTGTTTTAACCAGCCAGCTGGTTTACAGCAAGCAGGGTTGGAGTAACTTTAACGTTTATGTAATGGACACGTGGTGAAATTGTATTGCAATGTTTTATCTCCTGAAATCAAAATGTATAGTTACGATCTAGCAGACGTGGACGGTGTCAGATATTATTACATTACATACAGACACGATATTCAATACATAAGGAGTAAGAACGGTTTGCAATACTATTGATAGATTTACCATTTATGTTTTGTAAATTGGTTGCTCCTTGAACATCGTTGAGCTGTTAATTAAAAAAATAAAATAAAAATGGACTAACACTAAAAACATACACATGTATGCTTTACATCTGCCAAATGTGAGCCCTTTTTATTGTAATTGATCTCCTTGGAGGCTGCTTTTAGCATTCACTGCGTTATGAATATGTATGAAACACTGGACAGAGGGAAGCTGTACTGCTCCTCTCACGTCTGTTTGGACCTGCACCAGCATAGTTGTTGGCTAAGCCCAACTACATGATTTGCTTCATTCTACTTTGAGTAAAAAGAATAAAAAACCTTAAATCCAGATCCTCCGGTGAGCCGGTTTAACGTTAACGAGTGACTGGTGAACTGAACCAGACCGGGGGGTGACGGCATGTTTCATCACGTTACGTTTTTTACAAGCAAGACTGAACTGTAACGGAACATAACGTAACTTTAACGACAATACACAACCCAAACACGTTAGCTAACGCGATAGCAAGCTGACTAGCTTCCATTAACAACAAGTCTGAGGGAAATGAAGACGCTGTAGACATCTTAACGCTGATTGGCCAAGACTCGACACGTCAAAGATGTTTTATTTTGAGAAGATCACAACCTCAGCTTTTTTCCGTGTCTCACTCCAATCTCAGAAACACTGGCGGCCAGTTGCTCTGCTACGCTCTTTTTTTTTTCTCCGTGACTTATTGATTGCCGTAATAATCGCGCGACACAACGAATCGATGATGAAATTCGTTGCCAACTCTTTTGATAATCGATTTTTATCGATTCGTTGTTGCAGCCCTACACAGAATATAAGGATTTCATATTATCAGTTATCACTCTTCATGCTACGTCACCTGACTCCCGACCGAACTACGGCCCGTATTCAGTTGGTAACCATTCCATATATGAATACACAATGATATAGTCATGATATATTCATATGTTCATAATAGTTTTCTGTCATTCATTTCATTACTTTTTTGTCTCTTGTGTGCACTTTACCCTGTTTCCTGCTGTAATCCTGCAAATATCCCCACTGAGGGACTAATAAAGTAATATCTAATCAAATATATAATCCAGTCTAATAATGGGAAATAATGCTACACATTGAAGCCTGTTGGAACCAGTTCACCACACAGTGTGGCTCAGCTCGAGCATGTCGTCCTTTAATCAAAGGATCCGAGGATCCTCCAGTCCATGTCCATGTGTCCTTGGGCAAGACACTTAACTCCAAATTGCTCCAGTGTATGGATGCCATGTGGTGTTGAAGCACTTTGACTGGTCAGGAGAATAGAAAAGTGCCGTACAAGTACAGTACATGTACCATTACAGTCCATTTACCATTACAGTACATTTACCATTACAGTACATTTACCATTATAAACGAATACACGGCAATTGTTCCAAAGGCCCATTACTTCAGAAATACACCGTCTCCCTGCAGACAACAAAAGCACACGGCTAAGTACCATGCACAATGAAGCCACGGGACCTTCCTGATTTATTTTGCACATGGGAGAATTTAGCCTTCTTTCTGCCAGAAATCTCCTTGTTTAGGAGACAAAACGACCTGGTTAGGTTTATATAGACCTAAGACTAACCTGAAGACCAACTTATCCTTTGGGCAAAAATATTGTGACAGGGAGGGCCAATGACATAATTCTGCATAATAATTAGCCATGTGCTGTTGTTTGTTTTGATATTCCAACAGCACACTAGAGCAACAGGTGTTCATGACAATATGAACCGGTGACTGAGACAAATGCACCTGTGCTTTCTCATAGTAACTTCCATAAATGGTTGGCATAGATAATACATACAGAGAGTATGTATTTCAAATTGATTGAAGGCTTTCAGGAGGCTTTGCAATATTCGGTGGTTAATGCCCGAGCATAGTGTCAAAATGCGTGCACTACATTACACATGAAAGGCCAACTTTCAACTTGTACACAAACGGGTTTAATTGAAGTAGGGAGATTGCCAAAAAACTTACTGAAAACTTTATTCATGTATGTATTTATCTTCATTGAAGAGAAGCTACTGTGATATGCTTGTGGTAGCTGCTAGCTACTCATTATTTGTGTACACAATGTAACAGTTGTAACCCTAACGGTTAACCCTTAAATACAGTGGGTTTCTCCCACTCCTCATACTGTGTAATGAACAATGCAGCCTTTAGGGGAACCTTTGAGTCTTGTTATTATGCATTTTCTTTGTCATTTGGATACATTGTTGTGGGTCATGCCTTTTGGAATAGACAGCTTGATCTTTTAGGATATAAAGTTAAATATGGAATAGAAGATAAAAGTGAGGAAAACAATGAAGTTGCCAGAGAAAGCGGCTGAACTCAAAACTTGAGTTCAGCGGCCAGTGAAAGCAGCTGGTCTGTCCAGGTGAGATGTACCATACTGTCAGCTGAGGACACGTTGCAGGCTTTTAACACATTTGGAGAAGTTTCTTCTAGTGCCTTTCAACAGAGATCAAGTGGTTATTTTTATGAAATATATGCAGACAAATGACAATTTTATGTATGCGTATCATGTTTCTTATAGAATCATAATGACTCCCGGATTGCATGGAGTCTTTGCTCTTTGCTCGTCCTCCCTCGTCCCGAAGACATAAACCCCTTTCACATTTTCGAATGTGGTACCAATTACGCATGTCTGTCTCATGTTGAATGTTCTTAGTTCGGACATTGTGACATATACATTTCATTTCCAACGCAACTTGAAGGCAAAGCTGATGTATTCTGTGCCCCATTGTGACATCTAAGTCCACAAGCTACATAAACCAGTTCACAAAGTGTAAATGTTAAACGTGATAAGGCAGGGAGGGGTTAACTCTGTCAGCCCTGGAGAAAGAAAGGGAGAAGAGACGTTACACTCTTTGAGCACTACCTCATCTAACACAGTTAAAGCCGGATGAGTCCAGGAAGACCAAGATTCATCTCCCAGATAGAAACATCTATCTGTGGGCAGGAGGAAGCTCAGGATGCCGCTGTGCAGAGGTCTGCCACTGCCGTCCCTCTGAGGAGGGCCACGGATGAAGATAAAGGTATTGTGGAGTGCACCCAGATGCCCTGTGGAGGCTCCATCACCGCTGCACCGTAAGCTTGTGTGATGGCGTCACACAGCGAGGGAGACAAACCGCTTTGACAAAGCCTGGCGAGGGGACTGTGTAGTGAACAAACAGCTGCTGGGACCACCGATGCTGTTGCAGCCCATTTGCTACAAAAGAAACATGACAAACCAAATCCAAAGATAGTAGTATATTCCATACCAACAGGATTGTAAACCGCAACAACAAAACACTTATGCCGGCAAATGATGTGGCCTGCATGTTAACAATTCAAATGTAACATCAGGAATACATTTCCCATGAACTTTGACTGAGTTCTAGCGAACATGGCGCAGTGGTAAAGCAGGTCATTCTTCAATCGAAGGGTCGGCGGTTTGATCCCCGGCTACGCTAGTCCATGTCGATGTGTCCTCGGGCAAGAAACACACTTAACCCTGATTTGCCCCGCTGTTCATGTGGTGTGTGTGAATCAGTGTGAATGGGTGAATGATGATGTGAGAGGTCAGAAAACTAGAAAAGAGATATACAAGTACCGTCCATTTACCATTTAAGCACCAAGTAGTATTGATGTAAACGGGGTCCCTCCAGAGTCCTACCCTCTCTCTGTCCTGCTGTCCGCCCGTTAAGTGCAGCTTAATCTGGGATGCCAACGTGAAGCCAGGTCTCTGAAGAGTAGAGGTTGGATTTGTGCATTCTCTTCTTAGACGAACCGATCCACCTGCGCCTTCCCAAAGCTGCTCCACAACATCTGAACAAGTGGGTCTCAGCTTCTAGCAGCCGAGTTGAGCACCGGCCGCCCTGATGATGGATGAACGCTGCTGCTGTGATGTTGTCTTTCAAACCGTGACATATCTGTCCCACACAGAGAGGACGCTCCTTCGTACACTGATGTGTGTGACGCGTCTCTCCTGAGGGGTTTTCTAGTGTGGCAGGTCTGACTGCAGGGAGGGAGGATTGAGGAGGAGGAGGAGGAAGCACCAGCCATGGATTGTTCTCATGATGAGTAGATCTAGGGTAACACTCCCTGCTATCATCGTACCTCGCAGACATCAGTCTGCAGGGAGCAGGGTGTGACAACACTGAGTTTAGTGCGTCCAGCCTGGCTAGAGCCAGCTTTGCTCTCATGCCGGCTGAATTCATAATCACACCCAGGGCAATTAACGATAGGCGGGGAGCGGAGCGTTCTCCTGCCAGTTCATGGTGAAACCCAGTGTCGGCATGTCGGTATGACTGCCTCCATGTGGAGTGCAGCTTTCTCCAGGCAGAGGGCCATAAAGAGTCGGGCAAAACCCTGAATTCTCAAAAATAACTCCAGCGCTGTTTCCATCCACTTGGAGAAAGTACACAGCCAGAGAAGAGCCGGTTGAACTGGTTTCTGTTTTTCCTAGAAGCAGGAGCTTTCTGTGCTTGGGAAAGACCGGGATATGAATATGAACATGAACATGTATATAGGCATCTTTAAGACAGCGTTTTTTTTGTCAAGCCCCCCTTCGATGAAATAGGAACATCGTAAACCCACCCCAAAAAGGTCGTTCTTTGTTTTGAATTAATTGCATTATAATGTATAAACTCTATAAAATATTTGTTTTTCTTTCTAAAATAAGTACATATCACTTCACTTTTCTACTTCAGTTGGTTTTACTGAAAAAATAGCAATAGTAAAATAAATTTCCAAAAAGAATTTAGATTGCTTTCAGATTTCAAATTAATTGCATTCTTGAATATATTTTCAAATGTTAACATTTAAGTTAGGAACATTGCAGCAACTTACCCCATATTTCCCCATTTAACAGGTCTTTCAAACTGAATTGGTGTGCAATAAAATAAAGAAATCCTAGAGATAGAATAAAGAATAAAGACGAGATGTGTTACTCAGTGCTTTCTCTGGATAGATCGTGTTCCTATTCCTACATGGAAATTGCTTTCTGTCATTTGTAAAAATAATAACGTATATTTCCCCACATTTAACAGCAGGTTCTCTCAAACAAGAAAATAACATATCCAGAAATGATTGATGTGGATTTACTTTGTTCTGATTGCTTTCAATAAACACGTTTTATAACATACAAGAGTGCCACAATTTAGTTTAACCTCTTGGGTTCTTAAAAAAAAATAGCTAGCTACATTCCTACATATCAGTCAGTGACTGTGTGGGCTTGCCTTGTTTTACACATTTGTGTGTTTCTGGTTAGAGTTGCCACACACAGTTGAGCTTTGATCTGTATTTGGTCTTCATTTTAACAGCTGCAGAACACCCTGTTTCAGTGTCTTCACACCAGCGTTGTTAGACACAACACCGGGGTCGCTCTCCTTCTAGTGCTCGCAAAGCCCAGGGACAGATGCGCCTCGTTAGTTTATCGCTTTTACTTTTCTTTGTGCCGTTGTTGTGGTGGTCGCCAGTCACAAATGTGTCCATCTTTGTACATCGCTTCCTTTCCTATGTCTTATCTCTTTCCGTCTTTCTCACTCTGGTTTTGCCGCTCGTGGTCTGTAACATGAGCCGCTCTGGGGGTTGGAACACAGTACACGTCACGTTGGTTCCGCTTAATTTATTTGTATTTCTTAGGTGAAACCATATATTATAGCGCCCTATCTTCTTCATCTTTTTGCTGTTTGTGTGTGTGTGGGTTGGTGATGCATTCATCCTCTGCATGTGAAGTCACTGCTCTTGCATCAAACGCTCTGCAAGAAGAAGAAAGCCTGCACCGCTCCACAGCCTACAAGCTAATGATGGTGTAATTCACACAATAAGCATTGAGATCTGAGGAGAAGTTCAGGAGATGTTTCAAGGTGCGTCAGAGAAGGCAGAGGCTCTCAACATTCCTTTACTGTTGTTCCTGGTCAGGAGAGGAAACGGAAAGTGCAGTGTGTTTCCAACACAACTGCATCACAAGTTAACTATGAGAGTGACTCTGTGGAGTCATACTACAGGAAGAGTGTGTGCTACACATGTATTGATACCTTGACTGTGGAGCTCAACAGGAGATTCCATGGAGCATCACTGGAAGTCCAAATGGCACAATCATACAGTCCTTCCACTCCAACAGTGTGTGCCAACTGGACAAGTAGGACAAGCAGAGTTTTGTTAGAATATTTTTGATTGCATTTGGTTATATAATATGGCCGTTTTGCCTGTTATTCATTTATTTATTCAATTTGATAATTTGAGTTAGTTTGTTAACAAAAATAAGTTAAAAATATCCTACTGTGTTTTTTATTTATTATTATTATTATTTTGAATTTCATAAATAATTTTGTTGATGGGTGCCCTTTTTTGGGGTTTGAGCACCTGCCCCCCAAAATGTCTGTGCACGTGCCTGCAGCCTTGGGAAGGCTGGCCAGGACGCCTAAAACACACGACAGCAGCAGCGCTCGACTCTGTGTCCTAAACCTGAGTCTGGAACCGGTTGTGCCTGCACTGACTCGCCCCGATGGGTCAGAAGTGGTTGATGACAGTAATCCACATTTTTAGAAGTAAGAGGATTTGTTACTCCAGGAAATGTGATGAAGGGCCCGGGCTGCAGTTGAAACACGGCTGCTACATTATGCTTTGCAAGATTAGTCAATATGAACTACCATTGCAGCTTTTGCTGTTACTTTGAGCCATATTCAGACAAAGATTAGTGCTGATGGACCTGATTTCTAAAGAGTATCAGTCAAAGTCACTCCACGTTATCAAGTGTTTGTACTGGGACATTTACCATCTGCTGACTTACAGATACCCTTTTTTACACTGTAAGTCTTTGGAGGAAAACATTTGGGGTCGGATGCAATCAATGATGGACCCAAAGTTGTAATTTCAGTAGAATTTGCTGCACCTCAACACAATCAATTTGTTTGAATAACCAGATCTATAATTATAATAATGCATTTAATTTATATAGCGCTTTTCATGATACTCAAAGTCACTTTAAAATATCCTAAAAGCTAAACATTAAAACTAATAAAAGAATAGAACAAATAAAATAAATAAAAACAATAAGAACACAGTCCCACATTAAAAGCCGGTGGGTGTTAATCAATAGCAATTCCATACTTCTGTCACCAGCTGTTTCAGTTAAATGCAAATGATTTATTGTGAATAACCCGTCAATATGTGCCGTCATGTATTATCATTGAGGACTCTCTTGAAACTGTTACATTTCCACAAAACAAGAATACGACGTGCAAAACCAGAGGTTCGTACTCCGAGCAAAAGCAGGACATTGGATCATTTAAAGTTCCCAGAAGAGCATTAATGAGGTTGATTATTTCAAGATGGAGCTTTAAACATGAAGGCTATCTTAGCAATTGACTTTTAATAATTATGGGAGAAAAGTACAAGCTGTTTGAAATAGTGAGGGAAATTGTACACAACAACAAACTGCAGCTAGTGATGTCTTCTGATGACGAAGTGGGCAAATTTGGTTACGATTTTTTTTCCTTAACTACAGGTTTCATCAATCCAATTTTTATTCAAGTCACCTAATATAATAGTTTTATTTCTGCAAGTCATACTAGAAATACAGTTGGAGGATTCAGCAGATGCTGTTGATGTTTCCAATCGTTATGTACTTACTGATGCAGTTACCTTTTCAATATATTTCATTACAGTACTACTAGATAACTTATTGTAACCCAATTAGATGCTGTTGCATATACATATAATAATAATAACAACAATTCATTGGAGAAGCTGTTGCAAAACTTTGTTTTATTAATTAATTACAATCTAGAGATGAGGGGAACAAATATATACTGTCCTTATACACATTCGCTTTACCGCAACTAGTTATTAACAAAAACTGAACTTTGGTGTCTTCAGAAGCTTTGTGACGGATATCTGGCTAAAGCAGGCCACTTCATAACATAACAGATATGCTAGACAGTTCACAGAAGACTTGAAAACAGCTTGAAGAACCTTCTGGTCACTGAATAGCTGCTCATTGCAATCAACCAATACAAAATACAAAAGGAATTCATTGCGATCATCAACACAATTAGCAGCTTAAGATGACAGAAACCAAAAGACAATGGTCCTAAACTTGATTTAATCCAAGATGAACTATAAAAACTATAAAGTAGAAATGACAAAGATTTAAGTTTTGAATTGGGATACTACCAATGGCTATGTGTGTAGTTGAGAATCAGAATGTGTCAGAGCGGCAGCTGAAACAACTTTTGAAATGCTTACTGTATTATAATATATATTTCCAGTACATACACCCTTAACAATATGCAGCAAAATATGGATCCACAGGGGGGCGGTGCCTTATTCCACTGACTTCAGCAGTAAGAATAATTATGTTTCCCAACTGTTGATCCAAACTAAACCGCAGACCATTTGAGACATTAAGTACTAGTTCTGCATAAACATGGTCCCTAAAAGCCTGTACAAAACATAACATTTTCAAAATGTTTCATGGAATTTGGAGAGAAAACAAGGATGTGGAAGAGAAGAAAGGACTGAGAGAAAAAGAGAGCTTAAAACACAAGGCACCTCCCTGAGAAATTCTCTGGTTTTCTCTCATTGGTATTGACAAAGCCCAGCATTAGAGTGAGAGGATTATTGAGATTGATGCCCAGTGAATGTGCATGACAGGAGATGTCTTGTCTCATTGAGTTAGTCACAGATGTATAAAGAGTGGGCTGGGCAGAGGAAATAGCCCCTAGTTGGACGCCACCACCATGTATTTGAACTGAACTCTGTAATGATGTATTTCCCTTCTCTAGTAGGCAATTCATTTTAGGTCGGAGAGGCAAGCATAGGGGAGACTCAGCGATGAAAATGTCATTTCCGATTCTCTCCTGCCTCTTCTGAAGGAGTGGAGGTCTGTCAAGATATTCCAGTTTGTACTTTATGCAATTAGTTTGTCACAGGAAGCTCAGCAACAGGGCCGTCAGCGCATTCCCAGCCAATACTTGGCTGTTTGCCGAACGCTTGTATGCAACTTGATCTGATTCAAATGGATTCCCTTGAAGCAAACAAGATCCTGTAAAACACTTGGACCTTCACCCGCAGGTCTAAGAATAAGCCTTGCCATTGCATCATTGTTTTAAAGGCAAAAATTTTTAAAGATGACATCGTGGCTACTTCTACATGACGAAAGTCTCAATGCAGCATCAACGACCATGACAGCAGCTGGACAATAGAGAACTGGCGTGGGACATGTCGGTACCCAATCCGTTCCAGCTGCTCGATCTGTTCTGTACATGTGCAGGACTGCCTGCCCAGAATGCCTTGCAGGAAGGGGAATACCTGCCCTAGCAGCCGACACTAGTCACAAGGCAGCAGTCAAATCCCAGTCTCTTCCTCTTTTAAATGTGCATTACTAATCTGAAAGAAGAATTTAAGATGATGAAACCTGACTGTCTATGCAAAATAAATGACCAGAGATAACAGAGCTGTGAAATATAGAGCGCAGCCTTGAAAAGTCTAGAAAACCTCAGTGTGTAGCCTCCATTTCAACCCAGATGATTATGAACACAATGCTGTTGGCCAAACCGAGGACGTAAAGAGGAAAACAATTTAAGAAACTGCCTTTTCTTCTATTAACCCTTTAAAAACAGTGTGCGAAAATCTCCCTGCGCCTATTATCAGACAAAAAACAACAACATATTTTGTTAACGTTTCCTTACTTATCTCCGGAACCACATCGTTGTTTAACTTCATTTAAAGTGCTAAAATACCGCAACCCTTGTGAGAAGATACACCTGAGCTAAAACATAATTTAAGTGACCGTTCAGTTGAAGTACTTACGTAAACTACGTCAGTTCCGTAACTACGGCGGGCCGTAAGGTTTTACTAAATCCTTAATAAGTAGCTCTTACAAAGTTGTATTTCACTAACAAACACATATGTAAGTCTACGAGCGTGTGTGAGTCTAAACATAAAATATAAGCTTACCAGACCCCCTAAAAATCACAAAACGGTCGGAGTATCTTTTTTTTCTTCCTCCACCTCACGTTTTCTCAAGAAAGAAACTGTCACTACTAAAAGTGATTTCCATAGTGGGAATGTATTTGAGAAGCAAATCATTGTGATCCGCCAAGTACAATGTGTTAGGGTTGAAGCATTTACAGACGAGAACATACTGGAGGCTAATATTTGTGCTTGAGCATGGCGAGATTGAGGCTGGGAGTGGGATCACATCAAGGAATGACTCACGGATTTCTGAAATATGTTTGAAGTTTGCGTTCCCGGTGGGTGTTGGGCTGCCCTTTTTCACCGGTCCTGTTCGTGACTTTCATGGATAGGATATCTAGGCGCTGCCGGGGGGCGGAGAACGTCAGGTTCTGAGGTCGCCTCTCTGCTGTTCGCAGATGATGTGGTCCTGTTCGGATAAACTGATGTATAATAAAACGTATGGCCCTTTCCAATACATTTACTTCCACCAGTAGTGGAGTGATAAGGGCCATAACAGGACAGAGCAGTCTGCTACAGTCCTACTGTCCATATCGGGTCCAACAGCATGCAGTACAGGTAAATAAAGTAAATTGTCAGAATGAACACTTCCATATTTGGCAACCACATTTTTGTGGATCCGTTGGGGATCTATCATGTATGGACTCTCCACCAAGCTGGCTTTTAGAACCAGAGACAACGCGTGAGATATTGAAATGACTGTGCCATCAAGCACAGGAATAGGATGGAAATGCCAGGTGGCAGTGTTTATTTTTGCTCCAGATCATCTTTCATCTTATCCAGTAACTTAAGTACAGTGGGACTTCAGAGCTTGCAAAAAGTTCTCACATGTTGCTCTTGTATGCCAAAAGAGGATTCATGACTTTAAACCACCTATTTTGTTTTCCTACATATGAACACGGCTCTCTCTCTTTCTCTTGCTTCACCACTTACTTCACACACACACACACACACACACACACACACACACACACACACACACACACACACACACACACACACACACACACACACACACACACACACAGCTCTCCAATGACCTCCACTCTGGATGAGCATTTTAACACTTGCACTCCTTCACAGTAACATACATCCACATGAACATTTCCATGTGCAGGTAAAGCGGTCCCATTTGCTCATTTGAGACGATTCAGTGGAACCAGTGACTGTTAAGTCCGTTGCAAGGGGTGCACGAGCAAAAAGAGCAAACGCAGTGAGAAAACCTGTTGCAGTTCATTTTTGTTTGGTGTTCATGTACAACAAAAGAGGATAGCAAACCCTGAAAAAACATTAATAACACCAATTGTACAGGTTTTGATTTAATCTGGCAATCTAGAACCGTGGCACCATCGAGAGCATCCTGACCAACTGCATCACTGTGTGGGGCGGAAGCTGCTCAGACTACAGCAGGAAAGCGCATAGTGAATGCAGCTGGAAGAATCATTGGTGCCTCACTCCCCTCCTTCCCCTCCCTGCAGGACATATACAACACCCGCCTCACCCGCAAAGCGACCACGACTGTAAGCGACCCCTGCCACCCCTCACACGGTCTCCTCAGCCTCCTGCCTCTGGGAGGAGATACCAGAGCCTCTGGGCTACACCACCAGGCTGTCCACCAGCTTCACCACCAGACTGTCCACCAGCTTCACCACCAGGCTGTCCACCAGCTTCACCACCAGGCTGTCCACCAGCTTCACCACCAGACTGTCCACCAGCTTCACCACCAGGCTGTCCACCAGCTTCACCACCAGGCTGTCCACCAGCTTTACCACCAGGCTGTCCACCAGCTTTACCACCAGACTGTAAACCAGCTTCACCACCAGACTGTAAACTAGCTTCACCACCAGGCTGTCCTCCAGCTTCACCACCAGGCTGTCCACCAGCTTCATTCACCAGGCTGTCCACCAGCTTCACCACCAGACTGTCCACCAGCTTCACCACCAGGCTGTCCACCAGCTTCACCACCAGGCTGTCCACCAGCTTTACCACCAGGCTGTCCACCAGCTTTACCACCAGGCTGTCCACCAGCTTTACCACCAGGCTGTCCACCAGCTTCACCACCAGACTGTCCACCAGCTTCACCACCAGACTGTCCACCAGCTTCACCACCAGACTGTCCACCAGCTTCATTCACCAGGCTGTAAACTAGCTTCATTCACCAGACTGTCCACCAGCTTCATTCACCAGGCTGTCCACCAGCTTCACCACCAGACTGTCCACCAGCTTCACCACCAGACTGTAAACTAGCTTCACCACCAGGCTGTCCAACAGCTTCACCACCAGACTGTCCACCAGCTTCATTCACCAGGCTGTCCACCAGCTTCACCACCAGACTGTCCACCAGCTTCACCACCAGGCTGTCCACCAGCTTCACCACCAGGCTGTCCACCAGCTTTACCACCAGGCTGTCCACCAGCTTTACCACCAGGCTGTCCACCAGCTTCACCACCAGACTGTAAACTAGCTTCACCACCAGGCTGTCCTCCAGCTTCACCACCAGGCTGTCCACCAGCTTCATTCACCAGGCTGTCCACCAGCTTCACCACCAGACTGTCCACCAGCTTCACCACCAGGCTGTCCACCAGCTTCACCACCAGGCTGTCCACCAGCTTTACCACCAGGCTGTCCACCAGCTTTACCACCAGGCTGTCCACCAGCTTTACCACCAGGCTGTCCACCAGCTTCACCACCAGACTGTCCACCAGCTTCACCACCAGACTGTCCACCAGCTTCACCACCAGACTGTCCACCAGCTTCATTCACCAGGCTGTAAACTAGCTTCATTCACCAGACTGTCCACCAGCTTCATTCACCAGGCTGTAAACTAGCTTCATTCACCAGACTGTCCACCAGCTTCATTCACCAGGCTGTCCACCAGCTTCACCACCAGACTGTCCACCAGCTTCACCACCAGACTGTAAACTAGCTTCACCACCAGGCTGTCCAACAGCTTCACCACCAGACTGTCCACCAGCTTCATTCACCAGGCTGTCCACCAGCTTCACCACCAGACTGTCCACCAGCTTCACCACCAGGCTGTCCACCAGCTTCACCACCAGGCTGTCCACCAGCTTTACCACCAGGCTGTCCACCAGCTTTACCACCAGGCTGTCCACCAGCTTCACCACCAGACTGTAAACTAGCTTCACCACCAGGCTGTCCTCCAGCTTCACCACCAGGCTGTCCACCAGCTTCATTCACCAGGCTGTCCACCAGCTTCACCACCAGACTGTCCACCAGCTTCACCACCAGGCTGTCCACCAGCTTCACCACCAGGCTGTCCACCAGCTTTACCACCAGGCTGTCCACCAGCTTTACCACCAGGCTGTCCACCAGCTTTACCACCAGGCTGTCCACCAGCTTCACCACCAGACTGTCCACCAGCTTCACCACCAGACTGTCCACCAGCTTCACCACCAGACTGTCCACCAGCTTCATTCACCAGGCTGTAAACTAGCTTCATTCACCAGACTGTCCACCAGCTTCATTCACCAGGCTGTAAACTAGCTTCATTCACCAGACTGTCCACCAGCTTCATTCACCAGGCTGTCCACCAGCTTCACCACCAGACTGTCCACCAGCTTCACCACCAGACTGTAAACTAGCTTCACCACCAGGCTGTCCAACAGCTTCACCACCAGACTGTCCACCAGCTTCATTCACCAGGCTGTCCACCAGCTTCACCACCAGACTGTCCACCAGCTTCATTCACCAGGCTGTCAACTAGCTTCACCACCAGGCTGTCAACTAGCTTCACCACCAGGCTGTCAACTAGCTTCACCACCAGGCTGTCAGGAAGCTGAACTCTCTGCCCACCCTCACTCCCACATCTATACTCATGTCCTCTGCTGCTAAACTGCTGCTATAACAACAGACTTACAGTTTCCTAATGTATGTTGTTCTATTCTATTCTAGTTGTTTTAACTTTAACTGTATTACAGTACATTCACTTTGTCGGACAGAAGAGAAACACAATTTCAAGTCTTCCGTATGCTTGCACAATGGAATAATTGACAAATAAAACTGACTTTGACTTTAATCTGGCAATCTAGAGTCTCTTTACTCAAAATATCCCCCATTGCAGAAAATATACAGCTGTTTGAGATACATATGTAATTAAACCACTACTTCTCTATTCTTTTTTTCACATTAATCAACACTTAAAACTAACAGTTTTTACTACTTTTCTTTCTACATAGTGAAAATGTTCCTTTCACGGGAAACTCTTTTACTCAGTGAGCCACCCATTCATCATACCTGGCAGGAGGTCTTTGAGAACATTGGCTTGCCTCTCCACCCCTACGATGTTCAGGGTCCCAGGAGCAGAAGAGTCCTCCCCGTGAACAGGTACGTCTTCAGGTTGTGAGAGGTAACATGCGTCTCCGTGCCCCGTGACCAAAACAGCACAAACTTCCAGTTCATGTGAATACTCACTTTGTGCTTTAACATGAAGCACATCAGGCTCCAAACCTACCGGGCGGACTATTGTGGAGGGAAAATGTTTTATAATAATGCATAATGTTAAGTATTGTGTTTAGATTGTTTTATGCGTAAAGTACATCTGCAGACATCCCATGAGAAATCATTTCCCAACGTAGAGCAGCTTGAACATCGAGCGTTTATAGTCGCAGTGGCCTTGTTCTGCTCAGGAGTCGGCCAGAAAGCCCAGACCAAAACAACGATAAGGGAAGAAGTCACCGGCTTGGACTAGTATGCAGAGGAGAGTGGGTGACAAGGAATATGTAAGTAGGGAGGTTGGAGGCGGGGTGGTACCTAGAACTGTTTGAATTGATATAATAATGTGTTTGTTTGTTCGGGGGTTGTTGCGTTATGCTGTGTTCACACCAAACGCGACATGAATTATTTGCGTGACCAGATTACATGCAAAGTCGATGCACAGACGCTAGATAGTCTTACTCTCTCTCAGATAAAAGCTCGTAGTGTGCATTGGATGGCTGGCGTGGACGTTCACAATTGGGGGTCGAGCCCCTCGACTGCACAGTCTGACAATATCTTTGTTCTTGTGAATGTCAATAGATAGGGCCTTTTATTATGTCACAGCAAGGGTGAACAGCCCTGGGCATGTGAAGCATCGGAGATAGCAGGGAGTGATGTGCTATGGATGTAACTGCCCTGGAGGGCAGGGGAAGAGGGTTTGGCATGCGGCGTTACGATAGCAGCAGCTGGTGACAGAAGCATGATGTGCAACTTTAATGGTTGTTGAGTTTGGATGTTGTGCACATTTTATTTATTGCAGTAAGTGTCAGGGTGGAAAACAACAGTCACTCTAATCCATTCATATCATGTTTTATTCTACATCAGATAGTGGATGAATTGCTATTTCTCACTCGCTGGATATTTTAGTCTCACTGATTCTGTCTTATGTGGCTTGGTCTCCACTGTCTTTTTTGTTGGCCACTGCTGCCTAATTATAACTAAACTGCTAAATGTAACAAGTTCTTCCTCCTGTCTTTGGGGCAGTCAAATAAATCACCCTTCCAAAAGAAATTCATTCATAATCTACTGTTATAAAATAACAACTGTATACATGTTCTAATCCCCAAGGGCTAGTACTGCAAAGCTGCATCATGATCTAATCGGGCAGTCGCTGATTGTTCTGATAGGTCAGTTTGAGTCCCATTTCATACTGTTGCGTTCACACATCAAAAGTTAAGAGTTTACTGAGCATTTCCAAGTAGAGAAGGGAGTTCCTCTATATGATGAAGGGTTATCAGTCATTTTTATAGAGCCTGCAGCCTCAGTGACAGTACTCCGTTTCCCTGTTTTATCTTGCATTTAATAGCATCAGCATGTGGTGTCAGGCAGATCCATGGGGAGACTGAGAGACTGAGGAATAAAGAAAAATCTGGAGGATGCTTAACTGCACTTTTCTCCTGTGTGGTAGAGGGCAGATGGGGACTCAACCGTTTTCCTTTTGAAAACATATATATATATTCATGTGTCTATATATATATTTTAGTTTTTTTTAAAACGGCACCTTGCATATCTCCGCAATCACAAAGTCGATTAGATTCATTTAAATTGCTAAAATACTGTAACTGAGATGATGGCTGTGGTTTAACAAATTAAAATAATCGTTGAGTTTAATTATTTACGTAAACGATTGTAATGTTTAAGTAAAACCTTTATAAGTAGCCCTTAAAACGTCGGATTTCAGTCAAAGAGACAACCTGCAACCGTACGTGCCTCTGGAAGTCTAATAAAGCAAATCCTTACAAATCCCTAATAGTATCTCTACATTTACAAACACAGCAAGACTTCTTCCATTTTTTTTCGGGGGTGATTCAAAATCCTACGTTCTCATTGGTCCGTCACCGCTGCGTAGACCGGGTCATACTACACATGTGGAAACAGCTGATCATTTTGATAGTAGGCTCCACTAAATGAGACACTGTCATGGCACAAAGTGGGTCATTCTTCAATTTCTGAACCAAAAAACATGTTTGTTTGACTGAATATGTTTCCTAACATGCCAATGCTTTCCTGGATTGTGTTAATTGTCGCTTGTTGCTTTAGGTCTCAATCTTTCTAAAAAGGTGCACTATTAGTCTGTGGGTTGTTGTCACGGCACCGAATAATACTTTTTTTTAAACTTAGGAGCTCTCGAGGACTTCTTTTTGATAAACCTTGTGCATACTCATGCTGGTTTATAGTTATGATCAAAATATTTTTAAAAGTGATTTTTTTCCAGGAAACACGCCGACCAATTACATGCATGTAAATCACATCACGTGATGCTACTCGGTCATTCAAATATGCGTATTCGGATAAGCATCGCGGCTTGAGTGAGAGAGACTGGACAAGAGGCCGAACAGTCCGCGAGTGAGACAAGTTATTTCATATGAAACAATTTCACCATAAAATAATGGTAAAATACTGGCAGCAGTCACTCGTGATTTACAGTTATTTTACGGTGCAGCTACTGTAATTTATTTTACCGGTACATAGAATTACTGGGTTTCACGGGAATTTTATAGTATATATAGAAAACACAAGTATTCATAGACAATACAATGTTGTTGAAGTGTATTTCGAAGAAAAATATATGACACACATTGCATAAACTACATGACAGTGTAAAGGAGAACGAGAAGAAATGGAAAAAAGAGAACGAACAGTAAGAGAGAAGAATTGGACTGCCTCACTTTTTCATCATCTTAGAGACACACTATCATCTCCAGGTCGCTACTCCCTTTTTTAAATCATCCCGTTCTTTATACAGTCGGCTTTATAAAAGCAAAAGTAAACACAGTAATGTTACATCTTCACACTGTAACTAACTTTACTCACGTTAAATTTGCTGGCTATGTTCAGCTCACTATCACTACAGCTACTTGAACTCAAGCTAGCTAAAGTTAAATGTGCTATGCTGTTAGCAAGCTTATGTTACAGAGCTTGTTTCTCCAATTGTAACAATCTGATTTAATGAAACAGATCAAATTAAATGTGATCTGAGATGTTAACAGTTCAATAATCATGAAATAAAAAAAATAATGAGCTATGAGCAGTTTGATTAATACAAATGTGCTATCATCATAGCAGAAACGTTGGCCTATAATCAGCAGTAGGATGTTGATGGATTGTATAGAGGAGATAAATTACAGTTATCTGCCGCTATGGTTAACTAGCGAAATTAACTATTAATTTAATACAAAAGATGAATATTTAACTGTGTTAAAGTTATTATGAAATACTGTAAGATACTGTTGTAAATCCTGTGGTGAAGCCTGACCGGAGTGGCTGGTAGGATGCAGACATGAGAAACCAAAAGGTGTTTATTTACATAAATTGCTCTGCTACCCGTGAACCAAACTTATATACAAACAATATAAATGAACAAATCAAACAAAATTAACTTACTGAATAAAGGTAATAAAGGTTAGATTAACCTAACCTCCCGTGCACACAGCTACACAGTAATGTTCTCTTTCCCCGTAACAGCCAAAGGCAGAAGGTTAAATGCAGCCTCCATCAGCAGGGGTAATCTATCTACTTTGCACCATGAGTGCAGGTGAAACTATTATATTCTTTAAACATGCTACGGCTCCTTCTTTGGCCTCTGAAACTCATGGTGGGTATGGTAAGTACCAACAAAAGATAAGATTAATGGAACGCTGCACTGAATCAGCAAAGAAACATGGGGACAAGTGGTGCGTTCTCACCCACTCTGATTTTAAACCGGTATTGCGTGAGTAGGATGTGGGACTGTCTCTTTAATAAGAAAGTAATTCCCTCATTTGGTTGGGAGGGGTGGAATGAGACAGAGTGGAACTTCAGCTGCACAGATTGATCTGCTGGAGACCGGATCTACTTTCTTTTGTCCCAACGGGGTGAAGACTCTACGTCCCTTTTGGACATTGTAGAACCAACTGGGTGCTGAGGACTGGATCCAGGTGTTGGGTGGGGGAAGGGACTAACAAATGAGGAGGCAGTATGCCTTTGTGTGAAGAATGTAAACTAACCCCCGTGAAACTGGAAGGCACTTCTCTTGGATCACAGAGGCGACCGGAAACTGGGGGACGGACTGTGAATCTGTGGGAAAAGAGAGGGCCTTGATCGAGTAGTGTATAAACTGTTTTGTCATCACCTTTTATTAAATTTCATTTTCACCGTTGAGTAACTTGTTTCCCTTGCGAAGGGTTTTTGACTGATGTACTGCTCAGGGAACTGGTTTCCAGCCTGTCCTTGCAATAACACTGCTCAGAGACCTCCTCCAGAAAGATCTGTCTTGACAGTAAAGGGGAGAGTGGAATCTGGACACTGGTTCTTGACACACACAGTTTTTCATGTCCTTGAAAGCATTTTCATTTTCTTGCGTCCATTTCACTTTTATTGGGCTGGATTTGCGAGTCATGTCAGTTAGTAGTGCATATCTTGATGAAAAGTTCGGGATAAGTCTGTGATACAACCTACTACCCCCAAGAATGATCGTAGCCACCTCTTGGTGTTAGGTAGTGGTGAAGCTGCAATCGCTTCTACCTTTCCAATTTGAGGACAGATGCCTCAGCCTTTCAATCACATAGCCAAGGTACTGGGCCTCTGGCTTGGCAATGTGACACTTCTTAGCATTGATGACTAGACCAGCACTGTGGATGCATTGAAATACATCAGCAAGGTTCGGCTATAGATAACGATGTCGTCAATGTAGGCTGCTGTGTAGTCCTCTGCTCCTCATCAACCAATCTCTGAAATGTTGCTGGTGCTTTGTGCAAATCAGAGGGCATCATTCTGAATCTGAACAAGCAGCTTGGAACAATGAATGTCGTCATGTCCATCGAAGATTCAGTTAAGGGCACTTGCCAGTACCCTTTACACAGGTCCAGAGTCGTTCAAAAATTAGCATTTCCCAAGCGCTTAATCAGTTCATCAACTCTTGGCATTGGATAGGGATCAAACGCAGACACAGCTTTTAACTTTGAAAAGTGAACACAGAATCTCATTTTATGGTCATCCTTCTTTGGAACTAACACCACATGGCTACACTACTCACTGTGAGACGGCTCGATGATTCCTGCACCCAACACTTCCACTTCTTGCTTCAGTCCTGGAACAAGTCTGGGTGGAATGTGGCCGAATTGGCCGCTGTTCTCTGTTCATGTGGGCCTGTAGTTCCTGCCATTTGTCTGGCGCAAGATGACTAACGATCTGGAAAATACTGCTCCTGAAGCTCTTCCTTGTCAGCAATTGTGCGTGCCCACAAGGTTGAAGACTGCTCTGGTTGGTCTACCCATGCTTTCAGAAGGTTTACATGAAAGACTTGATGCTTTTTCCGACGGTCTGGTAAAAAGACTGGGCCGGCCTTTTTTTGTAAGGTGACGAGATGTTGGCAGCAATAAGATAACTTTCTGGCCCTCCTGGAAAACTCTTCTTCTAGAAGCCTTATCATAACTATTATTCTGTGCTTGAGCCAGATTACCAGTGTAAATCTTGTGATATTTGAAGAACTAGTTAAAAATCTAACTGAGCAAACAATCCAGAGCAGTAATTTACATAAACTAAACTCAAATCTGTAAACCCTGAATAATTGAGGTAATTAAAAAATAGTTTGCTGACCTTTTTTTTTTTTTTTTAGCCTTTATTTTACCAGGTCGGTCCCGTTGAGATACAATGATCTCTTTTCCAAGGGAAGCCTGACCAAGATAGGAGCATAGACAACGTTTCAACATACACAAGACACACAGAAATCACATAAAACAGATGAAAGACATTAAAAGATAAAGCAATTTTCACACAAGTCATAAGCTCCTTCAACTTTAAAGTTTTTTGCAATGCGTTCCAAGCAGCAGGTACAGCGAACTTAAAACCGTGCTTACCAAATTCAGAATGAACTTTGGGTATAATTAATAAATAAAACTCATTGGAACGTAAGCAGTAATTGCTCTGGGATTTAGAGATGTAGTTGCATAAATAGTGGGGGAGCAGACCCAAGATAGCTTTATAAATAAAAATATGCCAGTGTATAAGGCGGCGTGCTGCCAGAGATGGCCACTCAACTCGAGCATACAAGATGCAGTGGTGAGTGAGGGCTTTACAATCAGTGACGAACCTTAAAGCACCATGATATACAGTGTCTAGAGAACGCAGACAGTTTGCTGGGGCATTCATATATAAGAGATCACTGTAATCAAGTACAGGGAAGAAAGTGGTAGCAACCAACTTTTTTTTTTTCTGCAAAGGATCGCTGCAGGAAAGATCAGGACAAAGTCATACATCTGCAGGACCAACAAAAACAGGCAGCAAAAATTCACTAGCTGCTTTTCCTAATTGTCAAGTAAGTTGTTGGTTTGGGTATATGTCCTCAAAAGTAAAGCACATAAGTAATGCACATTTAAACAATCAATTTGTATCTAGGATTTACATTCAGTTGGTTTCCCCTAAAAGATGACAGCAAGTCTAGTGGTCTGATGTCTGCTATATATTTTACATTGATCATTTCATACTCATCATTCCGCTCCACCACATTTGAATACAGATGATTATCAAAGTATTTCACAGTTAAAATCCTAAGAAAAATGAGCACCTCTTCCTTTTCATAATTGGGAACCAAATGTACACCTTTCCAAAGACACACTCTCCTCTAAACACAGTTGAAAGCAAGTACACAACCTGTTATATATCTGAGCAAGCACACAGACAGAGGAAGACACATGAATTGTGCTGCAAGTATTGAGAATATCGTATCCAAATTTTCAATGAACAAATCACTTTTTTTCCAAAGATCCAACCATAGCGTTTGGGATGGTAATTATTTTGTTCGTGGATTAAATTTCAAATTAAACATACTTTGAACTTGATTCTTATATGCCAAAGTCTTAGAAATATTTATGAAATTACACATAACATGAGCATGCCTTTTCAGGGGACCGTGCTTACTTTTAAATCTCATACACCATGACTTCAAAAGTGGGCCAAACTTTATCATCATCCACCAATAGTGACTGTGTTCCTACGCCGTCCGAACAGTCTACCACGCTACGCCCTGACCCGCTGCGAGACGGCACGCGGACGGAGCACCGGTGCAGTCACGTGTGATGCCGGAGACACGGAAAGAAGTCTTGCTTGTAAAAACCCTTTCACAGGGAAAAAAAGGGGAAGAAACCTGAGGGAGAGCAACAGAGGATGGACAGAAGCAATAGATGTCATGTGACCAGAATGAACAACGTAACAGAGTTACAGCACATTCAATGAATATGACAGAAATAACAGCTAATGAGTAGTAGGCATGGTCCATGATCCAGATAGCCACGATCCATTAAGCAGAAGGAGGTAGAGAGGAGGGGCATCAGCAGGGCCATGGCAGCTGGCAGAACTGGTTCCAGGCCGGTTCCATCAGCAGGGCCAGGGCAGTAGGCAGGACCGGTTCCAGTCAGCCACGATCCATGGAAAAAGAAAGATAGAGAGAGTTAGAAATGTGCATTGAAGAGATGCACATTACAGGGGTATCCTACACACACAAGCTTGGGCTGCTCGTTCCAGTCTGGAAAAGCACATCAAATAGGGCTGGTAAAATATCACATAATGTTTTTTTTATTATATCATAATACACAAATTTGATAGCCGGGAGATATAATCCCTCCAGCGTGTCCTCGGTCTTCCCCGGGGTCTCCTACCAGTTGGATGTGCCTGGAAAATTTCTAATGGGAGGCGTCCAGGAGGCATCCTGACTAGATGCCCGAACCACCATAGCTGACCTAATTTATAATATTTTTATAAAAAAAATAAAAAAAATGTTTTAATGGTCATTTTTCATTTGCACACACCCCATGAAGCTTTATCTGCAGTATGAAATCATTTCTCAGTCCAATTTTTATCATTTTGGTAAAAAAGTGTGAAAGACCACATTTCTACTCAAAAAACGATAATAGAAAATTCGGTTTTAGACATTTATTTACATATATCTACCAATTTCCATCACCAAAACCTATATACCACCATTTTTCATCTTTAGAGTGATATTTTGTCTTTACACTTGTGCCTTATGACAATGGTGCCTCATTATATAGAGAGCTGAGATTGTTCTGCAATTTATGATGTAAAACATGAGTATGTATCTGATATGCAAGTGCCTTAAAAGGTGAATTTAAGAAATTATGTCAAATCGAGAAAATCGACTGAAAATGACCTCAGTGTTCCAAGAGTAAGGACTGGTGTACATGAGACAAGTGAGGGACAAGGAATATGGAATTAGGGGGTGGACAGGGAGTGTACCTGAACTGAGTGTTATGTTATAAATGATGTGTCTGTTTGTTTGTGAGTTGAGAAAGACAGATGTGGAAGGAGGTTATTGTCTTTGATACCGGACCCAACTCAGATTTATTTGTGAAACTGTTTGGTACAAATAAATCTACGTGAATTGAACTTTGATCCAAACTCTATGCTGTGTGGGTGTTTTGATTACTGAGGTCCCGTGAGTGAGTTCCCTGTGGCGTCTAACGAGCAGTCAGATTGGAGACATTAGTCATCATCGATCCAGAAGAAAGAAATCAGCCACAACAAGACCAAAGGTGAAACCGAGGACACACTGGAGGGATTATATCTCCCAGCTGGCCTGGGAACGCCTCAGGATCCCCCAGAATGAGCTGGTAAATGTTGCGGGTGAGAGGGAAGCCTGGGTCAGCCTGCTGGACCTGCTGGATCTGCTGCCACCGCGACCCGACCCGGATAAGCCGATGAAAATGGGAGGTCTTCCTTCCCCGGGAACATTTTCCATTTTCCATTTTTCTCAGTTTCAGTTCGATGAATCCACAGTGGGACACTGGGTCATAGAAGTGCTCCTGGACACATTTAAATAAAAGGAAAATAGGTTTATAAAGGGTTGACTCCACAATTCGTTATGCGATTCCCATGCTATTCTTGCCTTAACCCTCTGGAATCGGGGGTCATTTTCTCGATTTTACATCATTTCTTAAATTCACCTTTTAAAGTCACTTGCATATGATATATACCCATGTGTTTTACATCATAAATTGCAGAGCAATCTCAGCTCTCTATATAATGAGGCACCATTGTCATAAGGCACAAGGGTAAAGTGATAATATGGCCCTAAAGCTGAAAAATTGAATCTCGATTTTGGAAATTTTTCATATCTCTTTTGAAAACATACATTTACTCATGCGGTCGAACTGTTTTGGTGATGGAAATTGGTTTACCAAAGGTCTTAGGTTCACAAAAGCAATGAAATATATGAATACAATGGTAGACAAATGTAAATAAATGTCTAAAACCAAATGTATTATTATATGGTGGGGCTGATGTACTGTGGCGTGTGGTGATGTGTTGGCAGGCAGATGGACCTGGAGGCTGCTGCAGCGATGTTATGTTGTCCTCTGGACCCTCGCAGCTGGAAATCCTCTGTAAAATAAATGACTATTAGTTAGAATGAGTTCACTGAAAGAAAGTAACGATTACACAATAACACCTAACACTGACTATGCTCAAGACACTGCATGAGATACGTGATAACGTTGCTAAGCTAACAGATCCAGCTATGCTCATGGCATGAGCTAAAAATACTATCGTAACGTAAACACTACTGTAGTAACGATTAACGGAGATCCAACACTACTAGTTGTACTAAGTTCATTGAAATACAGTTACAGGGCTCTCAAGTTTTTAAGACAGGTAATAGGGACATATCCTCCTCCTCCCCCCCCCTCCCCGGTCGCGCCTCCGCCCATGCCTTATGCACACAGAACAGCCCCCCTCCCCATATTATTATTAGCTTTATTTTCATTGGTTGCTGGATTACATTTCACCCAGATACAACAGATATGTTTTTCTTATTGGCTATTCGTGTAGCCCATTTTTTTTTTTTGATTGGCTGATGAGTGGCACCTCGCAGCAGAACTCCAGGGGATTCGGGGGAGACGTGCTTGATTCCTCCATGGTGAGGGCAGCGCGACCAGGTCATGTTTGTGCGCTGCGGCACATTAAATAGCCTAGAGTTTTTTTCAGCGTGAGAAATACGATGTGTGGCGGGAGGGCGTGACTTAAGACCGAAATGCGTGACAGTTGAGAGCCCTGCAGTTAACAGGGATCGTGACAATATTTGATTACCCACCGTTCAGTCTTATGGAGACGCTGTAGCCATCTATCTCTGTTAGCTCTTGTTAGCGCGCTCCCGCTAGCTTTGTGTTAGCAGCAGCTAACGTAAACACTACTGTAGTAACGATTACCAGAGATCCAACACTACTAGTCGTCCTACGTTCACTGAAAGAAAGTTTGTGACAATATTTGATTACCCACCGTTCAATCTTATAGCCACCTGTAGACATCTATATCTCCACTAGCGCTTGTTAGCTCACTACCTCTAGCTCCGTGTTAGAAGCAGCTCTATCTGGCTACAGGTCCCGTTACTAATGTAAATATGCTATTGCAAAGTTCAGTAAATACACTGAGATGTAAACATTATGAATATCATACCCCATTCTTACTACTAGACCTCCCAAAATGCTACACACTGGACCTTTAAAGTACAGCACTTGACTAGATGTGCTGAACTTTCCACCCCTGCCTTTAATTAGTTAAGAACATGTTGCTGATGTTGTTTAACATTGAGGTAGAAAGGGCAGCCACTATTTCATTAGTTATCATTATAGGATTGTCAGCATCTATACTGGTAACTGCAGATGCACATCCCAATTAGTACAATTACATTATTATTATTCATGTATTTTTCTTTTTCCATGTTTACAAAGTCATGTAAGGGAAAACAACATAAGGCAGAATATATTGCTGCATTGTCCCAACATTGGGGTGACTGCTGTATGTAAAATAGGACAACGAGTTACACTGTTAACATATGGATATGAATCTCCTCAAGTATCCTGAAAATTAGCACTTCAAATTAGAACTTCAACCTCATAGTCACGGTTTCATTTCAAATTCAATATGCTGGATCACAGAGCCATAATGAAAAACCATCCCTGTCCTCATACACACTTGAAGCCAAGGAGCTGTTGTTGAGCTCAGTCTGTCTTTGCTTATCTGGAAATAAGTCACCAGGCTCACTTTCCCATCTGAGCTGCTCCTCACAACAACAAGTGTGTAGCCGCCAGAAGACTAGTGTCTTTTGTCTCTTCTTTGTTTATGCAATGAAATAATATGAAATGAACCAACAGTGCTGCAGTTGGCTCCAGAGGGATTAGAAAGGGCTTGTATATAAATATAAGTATTGTAATCTCAATAATTGTCACACTGACTCTGATTACCAACTGGTCCTTCTGATGGAGCCGAGTGTGTCTTCAGGCTGATTGCATCTCACAGGAGATTACTGTGTCCTGGAAGATCACGAGGCTGCCACTGACGAAGCTTTGAAGAAAACATCAAGGGAATGACGAGCATACCTAAGATCAAAAATGTTTTTCATGTTTTATAATAGTTTGAATTACTTTCTGAGATTAAAGTCGTGCAAGTTTGAACATTGCTTTGTAATGAATACATGGTCACATCCAGACATTTGACCATGGCAGAAGTTGTTGGATGGAATGTGATTGTATAATGTCTCCAACATAATGTCCTCATCTTGGTATGTCTTTAACATCCAACTTTCCAGCTTCTCGGACTGCACCTATTGATTACTTAAGTAATCAAGTTCTATTGATTATTGCATTGATTAATCGGATAAAACATGCTTTTGCTGTATTCTATTTGTTATATCCCGGCTCAAAGGCTGCACAATGAATGGGAGATTGTGCAGTTAAAAGTATCACATTTAAATAAACCACATGTATTGATAGAATACCAATGATCAGATGTGGCTCATAAACTCATGACCAACATCCTGAAAGACAAGAAGAGCCGGCAAACAGGACACAGACCCCTTGTGGAATAGAGGTCATCACAAGGAGCAATGAACCGGTGAAGCGTTTCAGCTGCAGCGGCTTCCACACCGCCCCCGTCAAATGCTGTAATACGTCATGGAGTGGATGTAAAAATGAACCTCTATGAAACATATCTGTCCAAAAATCTATATCATTATTGAATAGCTTTCATTTCCACCGATAACTTGTTTCAGCCACAGCTGCATTTGCTGACAAGGCCTTGTCAGTGCAGCAACATTCAGTTCATTAACACAGAGCGAGAAGAAGTATCCGCTTATCTTATTCAGACAGCCGATCCCAGCTGACATTGGGTGAGGGCAGGGTTCACCTGGACAGGTGGACAGTTTATCTCAGGAACGTATGTAGAGACATTCTCACTCACATTCACACATACGGGCAATATAGAGTCTCCAATTAACCTGAGCTGCATGTCTTTGGACTGTGGGAGGAAGCCGGAGAACCCAGAGGGAACCCACGCTGGAGAACACTCACTCCACACAGAAGCACTGCCCGGGATCGAACCCGCGGGCCTCTTTCTGTGAGCTGACAGTGCTGTGCACTACACCACCGTGCAGCCTGAGATCAAGTATGTCTCTTATATGCCATCTATGTGTTTAAAGGTATCCAATCCAACGGTTTGCAAAGCCCCCTCTCCATCAGACATGAAAGCCACAGTGTAATTTGAACCCTGCGAGTAAAGAGGAAATGGACTGTACTTGTGTAACACTTTTCTAGACTTCTGAGCGCTCAAAGCGCTTTAACACTACATGTCATCCTTCCCACTAAAGACGGGCTACCATGCAAGTGGTGGGAATGTCTTTCGTCTTATGGGTGCAAGCAGGTTTACCATCTGTTAGGGCCTTTGGCAGTATGTACAACAAGGGGTACAACAAAGGTACAGCAAGTCCTGTCAACAACAACCTTTAAGAAATATATATACACATGAAAACAAAGAATGCATTAAATGTGTCAATTGTGTATCATTTTCTTTATGTGTGGCGCAGCTAACCTAGTCTAGACTAATTTCTAAGTATTCTAATCTGATAAATGTGCCTCTTTAATTTAGAGGTATCACGTCTGTAAAGTTTGAATTTTAGCCAGTGCAAGGTGAATATGTAACCTGGACCGCTGTGGTGTGAGCCTTACTGGTGTGACTGGTTAAGTTTCCCTTCTGCTGTCCAACAGATAAATAAACGGTTCCCCTTTTTCAATTCAGTTTGGTAAAATGTTCAGCAACAATGGCTTTCTTAGGAGGAGTTGATTAGTGGCTGTGAGGATCTCACAGGTGTTAATGCAAGCTGCACAATTGACAGGAGAAAATCAGCATTAGTGTGTGTGTGTGCGTATGTGTGTTCATGTGCAGCACACCTTATTTAGAACTTGAGCAAAATGCAACAATAGCCCTGATGTATTTGTACGGTGAGTGCACCGCTGCTGAGTTCTTGCATTTGCAGTTATCAGCTCCTTGCAAATGCCTTTTGGGTATTACTCAGCATATAGTGTACAGCCGGCACACTTTCTTTTCTTTTTTTACATAAAGCCATGCAGTAATTGTTAAGAAACAGTCATTGCAGTTACAACGTTATTTATTACCCAGAAGCTGTTTCCAAGCGATATTCAGTTTCTGTGTGTCAGAGGAAATCCCATGAGTGCAAAAAACTGTTCATGCAATTAAAAACTAATGCAAAAGAAATGTAATACACAATATGCATTCACTTTTCAGAAAATCTAGTATAAAACATAAAAAGGGGAATTTATAAACATGTAAATAATTAGTTTTGCTCTTTAAGTTGATGAGAGCTCTGTGTGTGTCTGTGTGTGTTTACATACTGTGTTTGATTGACATCTCCCTCACTCTAATGTTAGCTTTGTAGCACATACAAATTACACCTTATTAATACTTATTGGAACCCGGAGCTTACTTCAACTCAGCCAGGAAATGTCATGGTACTGGGTTTCTATTTGGGTTTCATTTTGAAAGTTACTTTCCCCATGTGTCATGTTGCACCACTTTACCACACCTGGGTATCATTAGTTCATCAGTCCCTGGTATTGAGTCACCAAGCTCCCCCTGTCTTCCATTACTACATGGTGTTTTGTTGGGTCCTTACCGGAGTGCTGTTACCGGCCTGTATCTTGGACTTAGTTCGTTAAATACATCACTGCATCAGTCAGCTATTTGCATCTAGGTCCATCTTCCTGCTACCGGCACTTTAACACCCACGTGTGATAGTAAAGTTTAAAGTTTACCACTTTAAAGTGGTGAAGTAGATGTTGTTCCTTCTATTATTTTAATTTATTATTTAATTCACAAGTTCAGTGAGGCATTCTATGTAATGTATTTGGATTGGAGTAATACTTTTCTGGATGGGTGAGGGAAGATATGTGCATATATTAAAAATAAAATAATATATACTGCGGGAGATCGGGGCCCTCGAACAACGTACAAAGCCACCGCCTTCTCTTTTACCGCGGTGACGCTCCGACAGTCTCTACATATCTCATATTTTCGAGTGGACAGTTTCTCCACTGAAGAACGCTCTCATCCATCAGTCCGATAAGAAAAGCTAAACTTTCGAAACTGTTGATGATGTCATGACGCATCCCACGGCCGGAGAAGCCCAGCTATCCGCATTAGTCCCACCCTCTTCAAGCTCCGCTCTGTCTCACCTCGCAATTTATTTTGCCCAGACTTCAACCCATGCCCATTAATCTCTTCATCCCAGCATCCTTTCCTAATCTCTTTCTTCTCCCTCCACCCTTACCCCCACTACATGCTTCCCTTTTTTCCACAGCTCCGCTAGCAGTCAGTTTCAGCATCGTTTCAACTTATATTTCTCGGCCGACCAGTTTCTCTTCAGCCACAGCATATACATCCAGTGCGCCCAGTCGCATCTACTCGACCATCACCCGTGTCACGCTCAGGCAACAGATTATTGCCGGTAACCACATCGACCTTGCTCAATTTACGAATCCATCCACATGCATTCTCCACATCTCCAAGGAATTACTCACCTCTCCTGGCCGCTTTTTACACAATAAGCTGCACTTTTTTTCAAATTTTTCCCCGTACTGTGAAATCATCTGCTCTGTCTTCTTAGACCGTAGCAACACTAGACCCCAAGTATTATCTTCAGTTTTTAGCAGCTCCTTCTTCCCTGAATTGTGAGCTTAGGGGCACACCATCCCATCTGGTCACCACACCACTTCACAGGACCCCGCGTTTTGCCTCCGCTCCTAGTAAACAAAGCCCCACCGTCATCCATCACCCCTAAACCAGCCAACCCCCTTCGGCCCTCTCCCCAAAGGCATCGATAGGAGAGATAAACTAAATAAAGGAAGGGATGCAACACCTCTAGTTGCCCACGGCAGACCAACCTGTCCCCACAATACAACCAAACACAGCCCGTGTAAGTATCTCAATACCCCTCTGCTGGATCCTAACAAAGGTCCCGAAACTCCGGACTTCCTCCGTCACCACCCCCCTCCCCCACATTAACACCAGACACCTTCCCATATATGTGTGTGTGTGTGTGTGTGTGTATGTATGTATGTATGTATGTATATATATATATATATATATATATAGAGAGGGAATCTCTGTTTATACTGTCTTCGTTATATTATCCACCACATTACACTGCACCTTAACTGCTTCTCCTTTGCACTCTGGACAGATGCAAACTCCATTTCGTTGTCACAGTACTCGGCGTTCCTCTTTCCTCAGGATGAATAAATGAATAAAAAAATATAACATATGTCCTTGGAAATCCTTGGCATCACCCTCAACTCTGTCTTACTCTGAAGCATTCCTACCTACCGAGAAAATCCACCAGATTTAATTACTCATCTCAAATTTCTTCCTGGCCCTCAAATGCACCAAACACCAACCCCTTTCACTGCTAGGCCACCTAAACTATGGCACCCGCATCATCCAGGAAGATTGATCCTTGTCGCACCTCCTTCCAGTTTCTGCCTCTGTTCCAAATATCCACTACCAGGTCACACTCAACAAAGCATGCAAACGCAGCTAAAACTGTGGCGGCACCAGTTCCTCTCTTTTTAAAATAGCATCTCCTTCTTTCATGACGACCATATCACCAAGCCAGAACATATTCAGTTATTCACAGACGCAGCCCCCTCCATCAAGGGGTTCTCAGCCCAAGGCCGCTGAATTATCATCCCTCACTCCTTCCATAATGTCCATTAGCAGCCATTCTTTGGAGGCACGAATGGTCCAACAAGACCATTGCAATCTGTTCAAACAGCGCTGTCGTAGACATCCTAAACAAAGTAAGGTCTCATCGCTTCGAAATAATGCAGTTCAATCAGGAGAGACTGGTTAAATAAAGAAAGGAACGTTGTTTATTGTTAAGAGATGAAAGGTGCTGATAAAGATGACCCCATCATGCCATTAAGGTTCCCGGCCGCTGGTCTTCCCCACCATACTTCACATACATCCATTTCAACCTGAAGGATATCAGAAAACGTCTCCATGGAGCTAACTTTGGGGACTCTGCATAACCAGAGCTTCCGAAGAGACAGCCCCCACTCAAGAGTCTCTACTCCCCCAGTTCCCACCAGCCACCGGATGTCACCCATCCATCATCGCTCTCCTCCATTATTCATTCCACCAGCCTTGTTACCCTCCTGGTTCCTTTACCCTACACTCTCTTAATTCCTTAACCTACATCTCTCCCTCCCACAACCCTCACCCCTTCATCTCTTACTCTACATCCCCTACCCTCATCCTTTCACCCCCTATATCCCTTCATCCCACAACTCTCTCCCTTTCCTCCCTCAACTAACTTTCGTTTCCAAAGTCTACCCCTCTCTCTTCAACATGCAATAGAATAGGCGAGGGGTCAGCAACCTTTCGTACCCAAAGAGCCATTTTTACCTTTTTCCACCAAAAAAAAATTGTCTGGAGCCGCAAAAATGATTTGATATCACAGCTTCTGAAGTTTTATATATAGTCATATTATATATACAAAAAACTATAGTTTGTTGTATTTATGAAATTATAGAACAAGAATAAAGACATTTTTTTTACATTGTATTGCTATTTTACCTGTTTATAACTATCAAACAAAAAATAGTCATGTGTCGGCTACATTAAGGTTAATTAAAAACACAACTATGCAGACCTTCAGGTCTATCTATATTTGTGGCTCATGTGGTAGAGTGTTTGCCCTGTAACTGCAAGGTAGCAGGTTATACCTGTCCTCTTCAGTGAGTTTTACATTTTAAACGCATATCTTTTGCTACGTTTACACTGAGCGTCCTCCTCACTAGAGCACCGCAAACGGACGCCTCAGTGTCTCATTAGTAGGGATGGGTATCGTTTGGGTTTTTTCCGATACTGGTGATAAACCGATACTTTTAAAACGATACCGGTGCCTAAACGGTGCCTGAACCGATACTTTTTTATTGCCAAGGCAATTTTTTTTCTTCAAATTGAACAATATTATTAACTGTTTAAAGTATACTATAGATATAAATAAATAAGTACATACAAAACACTTGACTTCAAACTACAGCTTCAAACCTTTTAACTTCAAACTATAAAAATGTATATTTAAAAAAAGAACAGACACCAGTCCAATCAGGTGTTCTGATGGGACCGTGTGCAACAGAACTCAGACTCTGTTGGATCCTAAAACTGCTGCTTTATGGACTACACGTCACCATTAATATCAACTGGAGAGATTTGTTCCATCAAGCCGAGGACGGACGTTCAAAAGCTCGTGCTCGTGTCTCCAGCGTCTCTGTGTGCGCGCAATGTGTGTGTGAGCGCTGGAAGCCCCGCCCCTCGAGCCCCGCCCCCTCGAGCCCCGCCCCCTCGAGCCCCGCCCCCTCGAGCCCCGCTCTGCATGCAGGCAGACAGAGAGCAGAGCAGCAGTGTGCTCTGATCCGCTATTTTAATAATCGTTTTTAGCGTGCGGGCACCTTGCTACCTTTTTAGTATCTACATACCGTGCAACTTTACAGAGTAGTGTAAAAAATAAGTATTTAAATCGGCTCAGGCACCGGAAGGAAGCACCGAAATCTGCGTTGCTTTTCGGGCCGGTAGGTACCGGACGTGTTGGAACAGGTGCCATACTGGCACCGGTTCTCGGTACCCAACCCTACTCATGAGCTGACACAGAACCAGCAGCAGTAGTGGAGTTTGGAGATGTGATCCACTTCCTGAAAGTAGATCTACTTTACTCAGTTTGCTGCAGCAGTTGAGGAATCGCTCTTCTGCACTCATCTGCGCGTGAGGGCGGGAGGAGCAGCTGCAGGGCGGAGGCTTGACAGCCACGTGACACACATTTTAGTGAAAGAAATATTTAAACATTATTTTTATTTTCACTGACCCAATATCACATAAAACTCCAAGATAAGAGGAATTCCCTTTGAAAGTTTTTCCACTGGGCAAAAAAAAAAAAAAGTTTTCTATTTTTTTTTTTTTTTTTTGTTGTCAAAGCCTCAGGGAGCCGCAACAGACGGGCTAAAGAGCCGCATGCGGCTCCGGAGCCGCGGGTTGCCGACCCCTGGAATAGACCATGTGAAACCCTTATCGTTATTAGCGTGGTCTTAGTAAGTGAATAGCAATGTTAAGCTCCACTGAGGAGCCCTGCATCTTCCATTAGATGGTAAAAGCTGGAACGGGAGCAGACACTATTTTCTGAGTTTGTTTAATAACAACTGCTCATAAAATTTTGAATATTCTTTTACACAGGTCAATGTTATAGCAAATTGCGCCTTGCAAGCAACTTGCTACTGTAGTTGGAGATGCGCTCACCGTGATCTAATAACACATTCTATTGTACTGATACTTTAGTAACAAAAGCCTCTGTTTGACACCAATAACTCAAAAGGTTTGTAAAAAAGTGCATCTGCAGATAATATCTGAAATGACTCTAAATCTTCAAATATGTGTTATATTACTGTGAAGACCTGAGGATCGATGTGGGTGATGGGTTGACCTTGGAAAACAATCGACTATGGGGTCACCTTCTCTTCAAACGGCTCCTTCTCACCAGGATAATATGTTATAATAGCATGGTGAGGTTATAATAACCTGTCAAAGTACAATATCAAGTCACTCATATGATTTAAAATCATCAATTTAAAAGAAAATGTTCATCTCTTCAATCACTTTAAGAGCAGTCTTTTGTCACACACAAATAGTGTCCGACACGACTAATACCCTTTGCTCCCATTCCCCTGAAAACAGCTGGTTGAAATCCCTACAGAGCTCCACCACTGGAACCAGAAAGTGGTTGATGAGTTGCTAACAAATGGCTCCTGTGTGTGCAATCAGTTGATGCACAGCTGTTCATCTCCCTTATCTGTTTAAGACTGCTCTGTAATTAGGATTAAAGCACGTGTGAAAGCATCATCCTCGCAATGAATCCTGAGCCTTAAGGTCTTTTACCATAGACTGTGTACAAGAAGCATTCTTGCAACCAATTAACGGAAGTGGCCTTATTTGGACAGCGGAGGAGTGATGTAGAGATGCCATATATGGTTCTGTCAAGGCATGTCAATCACTATGTGGCCCCGCCTTACAGCATACCCTGCTTGATGGTCTATTTGACTCCAGTCTAAATGGAGCAGAATGTACTAAATGAAAATCATGCTGTCTTGGTGACTTGAAACTAGAGAACTCATGTTCACACATGATAACTTAATGACAACTGCAACTATTATATGTCAAGGGATTTTACTGTGAAAAGCAGTGGCGCCCGGCCAATAGAGGGCCATGGGTCCTGGACCCACCTTGAGCCACCAAAAAAAAAATGAAGTATAGTATTATTAAATATAAAAATTATAATAATATTAATAAATTATACAAATTGCCAATATTTGTGTTTTTGAGCTATGGAATATACCCAGTCATGTTTATAAAATAGGGTATCTACGTAAAATATATGCTTTTCCTGCTTGTCCTCTCTGCTAGTGCACGTCGTGGGGCCAAGTCCATTTGGCCCAACTGCTCTTCAAAGAAGACCAAGCGCTAACTCGGTAGAATCTCTCCTCCAACACCCGTTTGAGGGAAGAACTTTAGCGGAGAAACTACAGGTAAAAACACCTGGTCCCTGGTTTTTATTATATAGTTAATATTGTTCCTTCTGATTGTGGCTCGTGCTCTTGAGTGCTTTAGTGCCGCAGTTTTGTTGGATTGTTTTGTCATGTTTTGTTATAACTAAATGTGAATTTGTTCTTGTTGATGTGGACTACATGCATTATACTTTAATGACGCAGCATTCCGTCATGCGCGCTTTTATGTATGTGATATCAGACGGCACAGAAGGCCCAGGTAGAAAATGCACGGCCCGCCACTGCAAACCACAAACCATTGGATGATATTGTTGCACCCTTAAAATGAACTGTCCACAAACACGTCCTTCTTCGGTTTGCAACTATTATTAAACTAATCCATGGTCAAACACACGTTTGTCTTCAGCCTGCATACTGCACGTCTTTCTAACTCCTCTCTTAAAGCGACAGCGCTCTCTTCTACAGGGTCAATGCAATACATCTATTCCCTTCACAGTTCGTATGTATACAGGTAGGTAATGTTCTCAAACATTGGAATAATACAATGTGAATTAACTAACACACATTTAAAGTACATTATTAGAAATGGATACAGTGGTATTAAATGATGATGTAATAATGCCCCATAAATAATGTATCAAATAATTCACAATTCTTCCCCTCGACATTTTGTGACGTATAAGAAATAAGAAACATCAAATGAAAATACCTTTAAAGTTGCTCTTAAGTACAGTACTATAGTACATGCACCTTTTAAGAAGGCCTTACGTGCTTCTAACTGAATCTCTGGTGTTCCACTCCTGTGTTAAGCTTCACAAAAAGGTGCAATTGATTTGGTCAGCAGTTGGTCCTGAAATGGGCTTGGTAAAGTAAATCTAGTTGCCAGACATTGCGCTGTGGCCTCGTATGGTCCGTTGCCATTCCAAACAGCCTTCCAGTGGAGGCAGAGGTTCTGGATGGCTTTGCAGTGTGTGCACTGCGCTGTGCAACGGTCTGAGAAGTGGAACATTGTCCCTGCTTTCTTTCAAGGGACCGTGTGACGCGCCTCTGACAGAGATGGACAGCAGTGGTGTTGTGGGTCAGGCAATCTAAAGTTGCAGCCATGGTTTTTAGAAATACCACAGTAACAATAGCTATACAACTATGGAAGAAGTCAGTAGCATGAATCTGTCAAGCAGTAATACATGATGATCAGGTCAGATGTTGAAATGAATGATCCACACACGATAATTTACATAAGCAGAAGAGGCGAAAAGGATCCCAAAACTTCTGACAATGAATGTTGACAGTGTCTAATTCAAGTATTTAAGTAAAATAACATTCACACACTCACTCTTTTCTCTGTGACGCCTTGTCTCTCTTGCCAATATGTATTACCATGTATTTACTATAATGATATGTTCTTTATGTGTGTGTTGTTTGAATTTTTATCATTTTGGATTGGAATTATAGAAATGAGTCTCAAAGTACAAAAACATGAGCAAAGTGTTTCACAATAATGGGTTTATACAATAATATGTTGAATACTGAAGTGAATAGCTTCCATTGTTCTATTCTGCATGATTAACTTGTACATTGTGTCTGTACAGTCTTAACTATGCTGGTATTTCACTGTTTTTAATTTGTTTGATTTCTTTCTGTATTTGTAGTCGTTTTTTTTTATAGGATACTATATATCCTATACTATACTATATACGATACTATGTATCCTATACTATACTATATATCTATATACTATATACGATACTATGTATCCTATACTATATACTATATATCTATATACTATATATATATACTATATACAATACTATATATACTATACATCTATATACTATATACTATACTATATATCTATATACTATATATATACTATATACAATACTATATATACTATACATCTATATACTATATACTATACTATATATCTATATACTATATACTATACTTTATACGATACTATATATCCTATACTATATACTATATATCTATATACTATATACAATACTATATATACTATATATCTATACTATATACTATACTATATATCCTATACTGTATACTATACTATATATCTATATACTATATACGATACTATATATCCTATACTATATACTATATATCTATATACTATATACTATACTATATACGATACTATATATCCTATACTATATACTATATATCTATATACTATATACAATACTATATATACTATATATCTATATACTATATACTATACTATATATCCTATACTGTATACTATATACTATATACAATACTATATACTCAGATCAGACTTTTTGTTCAGATCTGATTTTCTTTTTTCTCCTCATTGTGTTGGCCGGTCATGTCCTGAGGAACATGCATCATTGGAATGAATACACATCAAGTCATTAAAGTGTTGCCCTCTGGCTCCTAACCCCCTGCTTTGATTTCCTGAGAAACACAAAATGTCAAAGTCAGTTTTATTGTCAATTTTGTGCAATGTGCAAACATGCAGAAGATCGAAAGTATGTTTCTCTTCTGTCCAACATATAGAGAATTGTGCAATAGTAATAATAATAATGATAATAATAATAATAAAGTGCAAAAAACTGTTTAAAAGTTAAAAAAACAACAACATATAACATATAGACAACATAAATTAGGAACTATTAAGACTGTGAAGGACTATAAATAAATGACTGTGACTCCTTAGCAGCATCCAGACATACGAGTCTAGAGAAGAGGACGGAGTGGGACGGTGGGGAGGGACAGAGAGATGGCGGGGGGTCACAATACTTGGCATGAATTATGTAAACAAGCATTTAAATATGAACATTAAAAATGAATTTTATGTGAACATGTTTTACTTATAGCAACAAGAGAAGAAGACCTACGTCTGACGGGCTTGAGCCGAGTTCTAACATTTTATTTTAGTTCTAACATTTTATTTTAGTTCTAACATTTTATTTTAGTTCCAACATTTTATTTTGTCAAAAAGAAAGTTCCATTGAAAGCCGAAACATATGAACATGTGTATTTTGTTATTTATAGTTTCAAACATCATATAATACATAACATTGACATTCTAATTGGAAAATTACACATTTTTGGCAGAGTGATTATTATCCAGCTGAGATATGATTATGGTGCCTCAGCATTGTTGTATTATTTGTGGAGAGCCAGTAATGAGAGAGAGGCGTGGGTGGAAGCCTTTGTGTTTGCAAACATACGGCGCAGTAGAGTCCTACTAATCAGTGTGGATTATATGGAAATTAATAAAACTGTTGTCTCCCTGCTTGGCAGAAATCGAACACTTTATGTTTCCTCGCCATCTGCAACACTGCAGTTGAATGGCAAGCCCACTGCCAGCATCAATAACACAATAGTTTAGCCTCAGATGAAAATGATAAATGCACTGGCGTTCCTTCAGACCCCGACACGGCCCGCCATTTATTTTAATATTTCAGCAACTACAAGGCGCTGTCGTTAATCACTGTTAGACTGCAGATAGGAGGGGAGGGATCACGGCGAGCCGGAGAGCGGAGGAGCGGCGGTGGGCTGACGGCGAGGGGGGCGGCGGACAGAGGAGGAGGAATGGGTTCGGGGAACGCCACTTCTCATTGGGGAAGCTGTTGCTCATCTGTCGCGGCTCGTTGGGGCATGGCTAAAGGCCCCCGCTCAGTCAAACCTCTCCTGTACGCATGACATTTCAATTACACAGCCAGCTCTCATAGCTCCTCTCTGCAGCCAGATAAGGCAGTACGCCAAATGCCACACACACACACACACACACACACACACACACACACACACACACACACACACACACACACACACACACACACCGCAGGGTTTGTTTGAATGGATGTCATCCTTGCTGCTGACAGGTCAGTGCACTGTGTGGAAACATTACCGGAAACCTGACTAAAATAGATAGTTGAATGATGATTCAATTTATTTAAATCCCTTCTCATGTGCAATATACACTATATAATGTAAGATGATAAGACAGTGTAACTAATAATAGGTATGACAGATGACACGTCTGAGGAGAGGGGGTGGATTTCAACATAATGAGGACGGATGATGTTCAAGTTTAGAAACTATAGAGCTGAGAAGAGTGTGACTGTAGATCCTACACCGCTATACCAGCTGGTGTTGGGCATTAATGCACGGCTAGATGTAGGGATACAGGTATATGATGAATGGGGGGAAGAGGAGGCAAAACATGGTGAAGCTGACCTGCTCTGTAGGGGAATGTGGCGACTAACCTGTTACACTCACTTCTTCCTAAGGATTGCATGGTTTTATGCTTTTATTTATATATATATATATATATATATATATATATATATATATATATGTATATGTAGGCGTGCAGCTGTTTGTGATGGCTTCATGTAATAGGGACTGTCACAAGCTTTCTCTGGCCAGAACCACCTCAGCATGGAGGCAATCAAGCGCTATGGTGCAAATCACAGATGTATGTCAATAATACAATGGTGTTTAAAACCATAGATGGCAAAACACAAGTTAAATGAAAGCTAATTTAGATATAATTTTATCAAATGTGACTGACATGACCATCAACGCCTGCTGAGGCAATGGTCAGCCTGTTAACCTCTAATGTGGTCAATCATTTAAAATATAGGGCGGTCTAGTAAATCAAGTTTAACCAATGACAGGTAACCCTTCGTGGTAGCGACCTTAAAGAAAAGAACCCAACACCCCATCATTCCAGTTGGAACATGTAATATGTAGATCTAGAGTGTTGGGGTTCCACATAATGTATGCTGGTCTGTCTAGCTTCCAGGTGAAGAACCTCCCTGTTGATCCCTTTGAGGGATCGTCTCCTGGACGACGCTGCATCACGTGGTCCTGATGCAGGAGGTCACAGAGGAGCTCAGTGTGGATGGAGACCGTCAGCCTGGAGGCCACTGGGTCCTGTGTGGAGTCCACATGTAAACGTTGGCTGATTCCTTTGTTCAACACTTCAATACCAGCAGGTAGTTGTGTAGGTGACAAGCTAGCAGGAGGATTTGAGTATTCTTCTAATATTATAAGAATAGTATTTTCTCTGTACTTGGATTTTTACCTGGATATTGTTCTTTTGATTGAACATTATTCCATAAACATGGGTTAGTAATAAGTTATATTCTCAATAGTCCATTGTCCATTTTTAGGTAGCATCCAACAAAGCTGTCTATTTCAAACACCCTTGCACATCTTTTCTTTTCTTATTTAAAATACACTTGCCACTTGCCACTTTTACTTTAAAATGTATACTTGTTTTAAAGTACTGTTATCGGTTTGTGTTGTTCCATATATATATATATATATATATATATATATATATATATATATATATATATATATATATATATATATATATGTTCTATGTTTATTGTTATGCACTCTTCAGAGTCAGGTTCCTCCTATGTTCAATGTACTTGGCAAATAAACAATTCTGCTTCCGACCACCAGGCTGCTCCGGAAGAGACGCTGCTTGTCTTCTGGCTCCGTCTGTTAGAGGCCATCAGTCTGCTGATGATACTTAAAATAATAATGAAACAAATCAGGCAAGCGTTACGTCCTGGAGCACTACGTTTATCATGTCACGCCATGTGGAGAGTTCCTGTCTCTTCTTCTTCTCTATAGAGTAACTCTAGACATCGCTCTCTCTCTCTCTTAATGTAAATGAGATCAGTGGTTCTCAATATATTTAAAAATAACATCCATTCAAAAATCCTTTAAAAATAGTTATTTAATAAATATTCAATAAAATATAAGTGTATATTCATAAACTAACTTGTATATCTTGTATATTAAATCTCTGCTGGTACGTCACGGTAGAAAGGCTGAGAGCCACTGCTCTAGATAATCCAGTTAATCCCAATACATATTTTTTGTTTGATTTCCATATGTGTGTGTTTGTTATTTTCCTCAGAAGGTAAAAGAAGAATACTACAGGGATCGTCATGGCTGACCCTCCACTTATGTATTCTCTTTGTTTACCGTGATCAGCCACAGTGTATTCATGCTCCTTCTGGATATTAATTGTTCCTCGTGTGTCTCCCTGTGTGAACGGGACCTTGTGTGTGTCGTCCATGTTCTTTCCAGGTCTTTGTGGTAGAGATGAGCTTTTACCTCCCTGGAAGCTGCTGAGCTTGCTGTGAGACTTGAAGGCTAAATATTGAAAGATGCAATGTGCTGTGGAGTTTTACTTTATTCAAAATGGTCACGATTCATTAATAACATAAACAGGGCATTTCATAACCTAAAAAACTCTTTAGGTTTGTACACTTTAAATTGAATTAGTCCGTACATGTTCGCTCAGTGGTTTTCCATCTTCATATCCAGCTTATTCCTCCCTGCAGCTGTGAACATTATTTTGACAAACTAACTCTTTGTTAACATGCTTTATTACCTGCTTTAGATAACACACTTCATCATTTAACATTATGAAGTATACTGCGTTCATAACCTGAAACCAATGAAATCTTACTCTCAAAATGTATTTGAATCTTGTGACTCCTGAAGTCCTGAAGTCCTTGTGACTCAGTGAAATAAATAGGATCGCCATGAGGTTTAGTGGAGACATTTATTCACCCCGGACTTTTTGACAACTATTGGATGGATTGTTTTGAAAGTTGGTGCCAATACCAATAGTCCCAAGAAGGAGACAAAACTTCCACTTCTTAAGTAACATACTTGTGACTTTGGATTCTCGCTTCACCTTCACCTCCTTCTTCCGTCACCCATTGTCAGCAATAAGCCAGCCTTAAATGAATGTTTTTCATTCAGCCGTATCCCCTCTTGCCTTTAGTTGTCCGGCTCACTCCAGTTCACCCTTCCCACCCGGGGACAGTGTGGGGTTCACTGTCCCGCCCACGGACGCGTTGATAACACGCTCTGCCTCGTTGCTTATTGCAGTTTGTTGTCCTTACTCGGTTGACGTTGCACTTCTGTGTGTACAGTACACACCTGTACAGCCAATGGGTTGGACAGAGTTAAACTGAATGCAGGACACCTGAAGCATGCTTGCATACACTGAACATTGTGTGTGGCGGCAGGTTGTCCACTACCACCATCATGTTGGCCGGTCCAAAGACACTGAACCCCACATGGCTTCCAGCCAGCAGTGCAATGAGAGGCCCTTTGAATAAAAACACATGTACATCATAAATGCGGTCCATTGAATTAAATTAGAATTCAATTTATTTCTAAAGCCCAATATCACATATGCCTCGAAGAGCTAAACAATCTGTGCAGAATTGATCAGTTGTCATTCATTCATTTGCCTAGTAGCTCACACTGTGGCACTATAATGACAATTTGCTTTTTAATGCACAAAACCATCCTTAGCAATAATAAACTGTGCAACATGACACATCTGTCAGCAGATGACTGTCATGCATATATTGGTGTAATACATGCCCACATCTCCATGACAAATCAAAATGCATCAGTCCAGTTGCTCCTGGTTTTCCCGTTGGCTTTCACGTCATTTATTTGCAGCTGGAAGACACAGTATCTCTGTTTGAGTGAGCGTGTGCTGCTTGCCAGGAGGTAAGTGGGTCCCAATGCTGATGCAGGTCAGCATTGGGACCCACTGACCGTAACACTAGCGGTACTCCATGCTCCTTCCTGTCAGCTGATGAATTACATTCCGACAGAATTATGCTCAGTTGCTGCTGCAGACACTTCATAGCCATTATGTCGCAACACCCTAGGGACAGAATGATGTTGCATCCTGTCAAAATAAAGAACACAATCAAATAAAACCCGCTATGTCTTATGATAAAGGCTAAAAGATAAAAACTTAAATGCCAAAATATCAATTATCATCTGGGGGTTACAAATATCCACACCACATTGTATATTTAGGTCAGTAGCGGTCAGGAGATCTTTAAACAAACGCGTGTTGCATGAATTAGTGAATGAAAGACTGAAGGACCTCCAACACCAGCGTCCACATACGCAAAGTACACCGCTGTCAGCCAGCAAAGCAAATAAAGGCACGAGAAGATAAGCCTTAAGGGCATCTCTAGGAGGCTTAGACAGCTTAAGGAAAAGATGGTATCAGTGAGCCCCATAATCATTTCAATGCCTTTTCATTTTCTCTTCATGTCCAACATCGGTCATGATGTCCAATAAACCGTTTGGGAGAAGAGGTTCTTTACTCTGCAAGTCGCAGTGACCGTCTGTCCTGCACGACGCTGCTGGATGCTCCTCAACTAAAGGAAGATGTTGCATCCTCAGACATTTTGGTTAATGTTTAACTAATTAGTTTTTTGCCGAGAATTACATGCAGTATCTTGCTGCTTATAAATCATTATGACTCTTTCAAAGCCTTTTGCAGTTGTCTGATATTTACAGAAGTTCGATTTTCTTTTGCCTGATTCACAAGAACATTTAAAATAGCTCTTTTTTATTAAACACGTTACACAAGACAAGACGTAAAAATAGCCCAGCACATAACCTCTTCTGAAAGCAACACTTGACCTTAACTAGTTTCTGTAATATCAAATGAGAGAAGATATACTTTGTGCTCCCCATGAGATGAGTATGCGACAGCGTGTCAGTAACCTTGTTAAAAAACACAAACTCACGGAGAGATGGCATTTTAGAGCGGTATTATTAAAAGCTTTCTTCCCGTGAAGCCGACAGACACATGTCATTGTTACGTCAGCGCTGATCCAATGGTGGCAGTTGAGCGGTGACCTTTAATCACACGTCTTTCTCCTCTTCACATCAGTGTGCATGTGCTGCTAAGCGTCTCTGTGCTCTGTGTCTTACTAGCACCATGAAGCCCACAGCTACCACTTAGCCTGTCCAGAGCAGTGGAATATCTATCAGTATTATGAAACCAAACCTTTGATCAAAGGATTTGGGATTATCAAGGACTTGCAATTTAGAGTTAAAAAGAGGCAGCTGATAGGTTGAACTGCTAAAACCGTTTCAGCTGACAAAGTAGATAAGGCTCAAGAGGAGTGCTGGGAAGAAATACACAATACCGATTCCATAGTGTGTGTGTGTGTGTGTGTGTGTGTGTGTGTGTGTGTGTGTGTGTGTGTGTGTGTGTGCGCGCCCCTTGAGCCATTTCTGCAATAAGGCAGACTGCCTCTGCTTTCCCCATTTAACAGCCCAATGTCCTCCAGCAAACAGTCAAAATGAGTAATTTCCATGAAGATGTACTCTCACTGTAATTGGTAGGAAACCTTATTAAGATCCAGATGATGTGTCTTCTTTCTCTTCAGCTGTTGCCCAAACAAGACCTCTCGCTGATCTTATAAATATCCACACAGATCAAAGACACTGTGAAATGAGCTCAGAGACGCATGAAGCACGCTCTCTTTTCTAAAGACATGGCAGCAAGGGCCAAGGAGGGCACATTTTAAAAGAGGATGAAATCATCTGAGAAATATGAGATGGAGTTTGTTTTCCTTCCTGCTGTCCAGATGAAGGAGACGATGCAGCTGCTGACCGGCCTGTCGGACCCGAACGCCGGTCACCTGATCGAACCTCCTTCACGCCGTCCGCCCAAGCCAGCGTCTTCAACACACCTCAAGCACGTACGTGTGTGTGTGTGTGTGTGTGTGTGTTAATGTGTAGCATGAATCAAAGCGTACTCTGTTAGTTCACATTACGTTTCATTTAGCTGACGCTTTTATTCAAAGCGACTTACATTCTTGCTTTATACATCTATACACCGTAGACACAGCAACGGGAAGCAATTAGGGTTAAGTGTCTCAAGGACACATCGACATGGACTAGTCCTGGAGGAAGACTCCTGGAGGGAGGAAGACTCCTGAAGGGAGGAAGACTCCTGGAGGAAGGAAGACTCTCCTGTAGGGAAGAAGACTCCTGTAGGGAGGAAGACTCCTGGAGGAAGACTCCTGCAGGAAGACTCCTGCAGGAAGACTCCTGCAGGAAGACTCCTGCAGGAGGACTCCTGGAGGAAGACGCTGGAGGAAGACTCCTGGAGGAAGACTGCTGGAGGAAGACTCCTGCAGGAAGACTCCTGTAGGGAGGAAGACTCCTGGAGGAAGACTCCTGGAGGAAGACTCCTGCAGGAAGACTCCTGTAGGGAGGAAGACTCCTGGAGGAAGACTCCTGCAGGAAGACTCCTGTAGGGAGGAAGACTCCTGGAGGAAGGAAGACTCCTGGAGGGAGGAAGACTCCTGGAGGGAGGAAGACTCCCGTAGGGAGGAAGACTCCTGGAGGAAGACTCCTGGAGGGAGGAAGACTCCTGAAAGAAGACGCTGGAGGAAGACTCCTGGAGGAAGACCATGGAGGAAGACGCTGGAGGAAGACTCCTGGAGGAAGACTCATGGAGGAAGACTCCTGGAGGGAGGAAGACTCCTGTAGGGAGGAAGACTCCTGGAGGAAGGAAGACTCCTGTAGGGAGGAAGACTCCTGGAGGAAGGAAGACTCCTGTAGGGAGGAAGACTCCTGTAGGGAGGAAGACTCCTGGAGGGAAGAAGACTCATGGAGGAAGACTCCAAGGCTACGCCTCTTGATCACAGAGTCTCTAACTTTGTAGACGTCTCGTTCATTTATCCTCTAGATAATCTCACCTGACTCACGTTTCATGCTTTGATCGACAGGAAATGTTCCTGTTTGAATTGGTACAAAAGATAAATAAATATGCTGGTAATAATATAAATGTTTATTTATATATCTGCACTCACTCGTCAAAATGACAAAATATTTTCATCATTGCACTCTTCAGCTCATCTTCAAGGTTGAAATCTAGCGTTTGTTCCTTTTGAGAATCAATGGACTTCCTGTTTTATTGTTTTGTCAAAAGATATTCAGTTTACTGTGATAGAAAATAGAGAAAACCTCACACTGGAGAAGCTGACAGCAGATCATTGTGAAGAGCATTTGACTAATAATAATAATACATTATCTGTGGATCCATTCAAAACCTTTTTTTTATTCTGCATTCTGTCATAATGCAACATCACTACATGAATAACATACTAAAATAATAAACGTCACCCGTCTACAGCTCCAGATTTTTCCACATCAAATTCCTTTGCAGTTCAAACTGAATAAATATCATTTCTGCTAGAACTTGCTGTGTCATATTATTTATAGATTCACATCTCATATTCTGATCTCTGCCATGTGGATGTGATAATGTGGTATCTCTGTGAGTGACTTTGCACTTCTGTCTGTCCACTAATCTACATTTTTGCTGCAGCAAATTGCATCACATGTTTGAATCCTCTCTGCTGCCCTCTGCTGGTTTCCGTGGCTCTCGAGGTGTTGTCTCATTTATTCACAGACAAATCATCTAAATTCTTCGCTGCACTGCTCAGACATTAACAAGGAAGGATTAAGACCTGAAAAGCTCCCGCTGGGCGAGCAGCTCGAACTAACGGCTGCCAGCTAGAGGCGCAGAAGGCAACTTATTTATTATCTATTTGTCACGTACTTCAGTAACGGCTTTCCGTAGTTATTTTAACCCAAACAACGATCTGAACCAAACAAAGTACTATTGTTTCCGAAACATAACTACGGTCTTTTCTGTGAAGAAGGAAGTTTATTTTGAAAAGGCCGTATGTAGGAAACGACTGGAAATGTGGTGCGTGTTCCTGACTCTTTGACAAACAGCTGGTCAGTATAACTACGGAAACCCATTTTCCACCACTGATGAAAAATGTAAGATCCTGTAAGTCATAATTAAGACTGCTGAGTCTCAGGATGCTTTTCTTAATCCATAATCTGTTGATAAAAAGCGGATCAATTGTTGAGTGCATCGCAGATAAACTCCAGATATCTATCTAGCATGCTAAATATCTGAACCTGTGAGAAAGCTACGGACAATGAGACCACAAGGATTGTGTGGTACACTTACAACAAAGATGGCGGCTCTTAATATTTGACAGTCAAACTGTGACATAGCCGTCAGTGCTCAAAACATGATTTAACCCAAAGTGAAACATGATTTGAATACCTATTCAATATGCGGATGCCCCCTGGGACCGGTTTCTAAAACAGGAACTGGTTCTAAATTAGTCGAAAGCCGGATTATGCTGAGAATGCGTTTCGGGCTGCACGGTGCTGTAGTGGCGAGCGCCGCCGCCTCACTGCAAGAGGACCCGGTTCCGTTCCCGTTCGGCGGTCCTTCTGTGGGGAGTCTGCATGTTCTCCCCGTGTCAGCGTGGGTTCCCTCCGGGTTCTCCAGCTTCCACCCACGGACCAAAGACATGAACCAGTGGTTCACTTTCACAGAGAAAACATATTTCACAAGTTCTGTTAATAATTAAATTATAATACCAATGAATATAACAAATATTCATAAACCCGTCACATGTTTCTTACTGTCGAATATCCTCGTTCATTACAGAACCAGCTCCTGTCGTAAATACTTCTTTTATAACTTTGATACTTTTTTTTCATTTTTAGTTCATTAAAATCACAGTACTTCTTTAAAATCACCATCATGTCATACAATTGTATTAATACTCTAATCATAGAGGCGGGAACATAGAACATTGATTTATTTTGGGAGGAAACCCAACATGAATAGGCCTAATTGGAGATGATAAGAGTGTCCAATTAGTGAATATGTTGGGATTATGTGGGAGTAAACCCACACGGACACGGGGAGAATATTCAAACTCCAGACAGAGAGAAGGGTGGAGGTGTCTCTGTGAGGCTGCAGTGTTAACCCACTTAATCACTGCAGCCTCTGAGCCCTGCGTCTTTGGGGGAAGGGGGAGGTTGGATGGATGATGGGAGGGAGATGGAGGGAGGGGGAGGAAGAGGGAGGAAGATGGAGAGAGGGGGAGGAAGAGGGAGGAAGATGGAGAGAGGGGGAGAAAGAGGGAGGGAGATGGAGGGAGATGGAGGGAGGGGTCACTATGATGTTGAACATCAGCTGCAGCCTCGTCCAGCTGGGTGAAGCAGGATGTGGTTAACTTTGGCCCAACTGTTAAAGATATTTTCCTTCATAATGTTTATCCAAGGTAAATACATTTGAATCAGGATCCGTTATTGTTGACACACCAGAAGAAACACGTCGGCCCGGGTCTGGCTGCCGACTCTGCTTAGGTCCGGTTGAATGAATACGATAAAATAAGACAAAATGTTACAGTACATTTTTATTAACTGAATGCACACAGGGTCAAATTAAATTAAAAATAGAACTCTAACTGAAGACAAAAGGACCACCGTCACTCCGGCATCATGGCTTCCCGTCCAAAAATAAAAAATCCGTAGGTGGCAGCCTGGTAGAAACGGAGACAAACAACTGTTGTGAGATCTCACAATTTACAAAACATAAATGGTAAATCTATCAATAGTATTGCAAACCGTTCTCACTCCTTATGTATTGAATATCGTGTCTGTATATAATGTAATAATATCTGACACCGTCCACGTCTGCTAGATCGTAACTATACATTTTGATTTCAGGAGATAAAACATTGCAATACAATTTCACCACGTGTCCATTACATAAACGTTAAAGTTACTCCAACCCTGCTTGCTGTAAACCAGCTGGCTGGTTAAAACAGTTCTAGATGCAGTGGAGGCGTAGTTACACATGTCTGTGCTCAAACATCATGGCTTATAAATACAAAAGTGTTCTTTCATTACAGACTAGTCAGCTAACAGCATTATTCGGGTCCTCAGGACACGTTTTCTAGCTAACGTGCTGAACTCCCCTGACAAGGTTAGCTAGCTTAAGCGCGGTTAGCATTGAATATACACGGGCCATGTGGAGGAATTGAGCTTCTCTCAAAAATGAGTAATGTCTATAAATGTGTTAAATAGACATCTCCCACCATATTTGAACAATTTAATAATGCGGGTACCATGAGAGCGGATGTCGGTGGAGAAAGAAAAGAAAGAGCGACTGCATGAGGTCCGGTCCTTTTTATGCTTTTTATTCCACGAGGGAGTCCCTAATGGTTGCCTGTTGCCGTTACAACTATTTTTTTTAAAAACTGGTTCAGTGCTGGTTGCCGATAAACCCGGTTGTCATGTCCTAGCCAGAATAGGCCCATGTCCGTAACAGCTACATCCGGGCCAGATATGGCAACAATGAATTGGGCCAAAGCTGGCTCACATTGGGCCGCATCGAGCCGGGACACAGCCGAGTCAGAGACACTCAGCCGCAATACGGCCGAGTCCGCTGTGAATTAACACACCCCATTACATTTGGAAAAGGCATAGGTGTACATCTTGGTGATAACCATCTTTGCAGATGCTACATGCATGTTCTTCAAGTTTTATCCTCTATTGCATGCACTGCTAAATACAGAATGTGCACCGTGTCAGATACCACAATAATAAATCTCTTTTTTGAATTCCCTCTTATCCTTGAACCTAAACTGCTTCATCACAATTGGCCTTGGCCTTTTGGCTTACTCTCTCATTAAGTCGGAAAACTAAGAAGAAAAACATCTCTGCTCCCATTTGCTGAGATAAAAATGCCTGTTAACATGCAAACATTTGACAATTAAAATTAAACCCAAAGTTCAACTGAAGCTGATGAATTTCATTAGCTTTGCTGGTATTTGGTCATGAATTGAAGTCAAGGGATCACTAAAGTTATTACAATTCATGCTCAGGTGACCTTGAATATTGGTTCAATGCAATCAATTGATCCAACAGCTGAGAGATTTCACTGTGAAGAACATATATAAAACTCAACAATATGCATTACTAGAAGACAACATGCTTTGACAATGAGGACAGACCAATGTGTTTGGCAAAGATACTTGTCGTATTACATATTTGAAGCTGACGAAAACGCAAACAAATGCAATGACTAATCTGTTTCTTATACTTTTGCTCTTGTGTTATTGTGACACTGGGAATACAACAACAGCCTCATGCACGTCACGCTCATCCTGACGGACCTACAGTTCTACCTCAGCTATGATTGCACTGTTGAACCTGGAAGAAATACATCAGCCTCCTGCGAGGATCTTTTAGCAAAACTATTAATGCCTGTTGTCTTTTAGCCAGACTGCTGATGATATGGATTCGCCAAACTCTGTCTCTCTCGTCCCATCTTTCTCACACACTCACTCTCCCTGACACACACACACAAACACACACACACACACACACACACACACACACACACACACACACACACACACACACACACACACACACACACACCTCGGTTTTCTCCCTGCTTTCTTCACATGCCTTTGCATGTGTCCCTCTGGCTCAGCTCGCCAGTGTGGATTATAGCTCTCTCACGGCCATCATAATCTTACACAAACACCATTTGTCAGCTCATTTATCACTGTTCCCCCCCCCGGTTGTCCACTCTTGTCTATTCATCTGCTCTCTAGTTCTGCATCCTTGCCTCCAGGATGAAAATGCACATTACCTCCACAACTGAAAATAACCCCCAAAAGTCCCCTTTGATATTTGTGCAAATCCCCAAATGATCAACTGAGATAATTGATGCTTGACTTTCTTAGTAATGAGACGGGACGAGAGATCCTTGTAGAGAAGATGTGATGCGTTTTCATTATACCAATTGCAATGTCACTTTTGCAGATGATTATCCACTCGTCATCAAATGTGATAGGAAATGCTTTGGCTCATTGGGTCAACAAGGTGTGAGTCAGAAGCACTTTGATTAACATCCATGGTCAAAGTAGATGGAAACATGTGTTTGTATTCTAAACCAACAAATCCAGCTGCATGTGAACCTTCATAGTTAACGTTTGTTAACAAATAGCCCAAAACTCCTTGAACTAGTACAATGTGTTGTATTTGCTGATGGGCTCATGCTCTTTTTTGATTCTTGTTTGATGAAGCGCAGAGATGTTGAGTGTAGAAATGATATCAGCATTCAAAGTCCCATAATTCAAAAGGATGAAACAGCATTGTGCCGTGTACAATACATCTACCGTAAAAGTCAGGTTACAAGCCGCTACTACCGTAGGTCAGTCCCCGTTAGCTCCCTGCTGTAGCGCTCCCTGCTGTAGCGCTCCTGCTAGCGCTCTGCTAGCTCCCCGACAACCACCGAAGGTAGTGGGACCAGCCCCGTCTCGACACCCAACTCGGGCAGAGGGGACGCGGGCAGTAGCAGCAGCAGTGGGGAGCTAGCAGCAGTGCTAGCAGCAGCGTTAGCTAGCTTGCTACAGCGGGGAGCTAGCAGCAGCGTTAGCTTGCTACAGCGGGGACAACCACCGAAGGTAGTAGCGGCTTGTAACCCAGCTTTTATGGTAGTTCAGTGCGGTTTAAATTATTTTCATTTGGAGAGTTTGACATTACTACCGTAGAGCCACATTGTTCAAGTTTCCCTCAAGGCAATCAAAGAAACATTACATCACATTAGTTTTACTTTTAACAGCTGTTAAACACGGTTTCCAGTTTGCTCGCTCAGTAGGGGCATTTGAAAGGGCCAGAAACATCCAGGGTGGACTGTTCGGTATCTCTTTCTTTTCCACATGATCCACAAAGTACAATCCCAAAACATTGTTTTTTACGTTGAAGAGGCAGCTTCCGATGGTACCTGTAACCACCCGATTCAAGCTGTGTGATCATCCTACCTCTTTGAATTATTGTGATAAGGTGAGCAGGAGATTTGCAGTGGAGATTGATTTGCTGTATGTGTGTTACTGAAAAGATAACTCAACCTTCATTTCAATTCATGCTGTCTTTTCTCAAAACAATCTCTAGTAATATTCTTTAGGAGTTTGACCATGGATGTATTAGGAGAGCTGCATACCGCTCTCTGGTGTGGTGGCTAGCACTGTCGCCTCACAGCAAGAGGGTTAGGGTTGGATACCTGGGCTGCACAGACCTACTGTGTGGAGTTTGCATGTTCTTCCCATGTTACCGTGGGTTTTCCTCAGACTAACTGGACCGTTCGTAAATATGCTGTTAGAATATACCAATACAGTTATTCAGAGCACCACCTTCTCTGGGCTACTCTTCTCAGGATGGAGCATTTGGCGAGCCAAGTGCAGTGAATGTGTAATGAACTACTGAAATCAAACTGTATTTTCATTAAGAAGAACTTCAAGCACCATGTCAAGTAGGCCTAATCAAAACTTGAACATCATTTGTAAAGAAAATGGGTCAGGTTAACTCTGAAATTATATAATTTCAGGGTGGTTTTGAGTCTCAAAAAATGCATTCCTCCTTTGACAGCAACATTTCACAACAGCTAAGCATGCATCCAATATCTGTCCAGAAGAAATCAGACACATCTATGGAAAGACAAGATGAGTGATGAGATAGGAATAGATGATCGGGTTCTGTACCGGTGAGTATGAGCCTCATGTAACTGACATGCTGTGCATCTTGCCCACAGTGACAAACTGCCTCAATAAAAAGCAAGTGAAGAGGATTCTCATTGCAGAACCAATCTCCTGAAAGGGGGGAATAATAGATCTTTCACATATCATCTCAATGGAAAAGTGTGTCGACAGCGGTGCGTTTATCCTTCCCAAATGAAGTGATCGAACAGATATTACAGTTCACTTTTGAGAATGTGTGTCCGGCACTGATGAGACAGCCACAAAAATGACTGAAACCACTTGATACCTCGATAAAAGAGATGAAACTTTATTGATCCCTGTGGGGAAATTGGATCATTGCAGCAGAAAAAAAAGGGATAAGGTGCAGCATGGGAATAAGATAAGTAGACGATGAGCACACAAAGAGAACAGATGGGTATGGATCGATGTGAATGCTTTAAAAGTTCTAAATAAAAATTTAGATTATAAATATTTATATCGGATGATGGACCTGGCTTTATCAAGTATATATATATATATATATATATATATATATATATATATATATATATATATAGAATGAAATGTAATTCAATAGACCATCAGCCATTCCTACCTTTGTTAAGCGTGTAATGTTCTGTTTTTATTCAATTGTTAAACCCTGTTTATTCAAATTTGTTGTTACTATATTGTAAGTACATCATATTGAGGCAATACATAAGAAATATTTAACATCCAAAAAAGAAATAATTAGAAAATATAATGATTTCAAAAGAATAGTGAAAACATGTGAATAGGTGAAAGGTATAGTCATGATAATAATCCTGGCAGTGTTGCACAACAAGGCAGCCCCATCTTCATCCAGAGGGTTTAACAATCTGGATGAAGTGGCAACCAACGGCTCCGGAGCCGCATGCGGCTCTTTCGCCTCTCTGTTGCGGCTCCCTGAGGCTTTGAAAAAAAGCCTCTTTCTTTTTTGCAAAGTCGAAAATCTTCCAAAGGGAACTCTTCCCCTGCAGGTGGTCATCGTGATTTTCAGAGCCCCGCCCTCGGTAAACTATCAACGGATTAACAAATTAAAAGTCACGGAGAAAAGTATTCTTTAAGAGTTTAATTCTGCGTGGACGTATTCATTTGCTTTCACTGCCAACGATGCTGTCTGACCCGTCTGCTTGATATGTGGCGAGAAATTATCAAACACCAAAACATTTCATGTTGAAAGACTCTTCCAGAACAAACACACAACATCTGATGAACAGTATCAAGCTGCAGAAGAGCAAAGAAGAGCGATTTCTCAACTGCTGCAGCAAACTGAGCAAAATAGATCTACTTTCAGGAAGTGGATCAAGTCTCCAAACTCCACTACTGCTGCTGGTTCTGTGGCAGCTCAAGAAAAACGGATCTGTCCTCGTTTGCGGTGCTCTAAAACTCGGCGTAGTGAGGACGCTCAGTGTAAACGTAGCAAAAGATATGCGTTTTAAAATCCCATGGGGATTGAACCTACTACCTTGCGGTTCAAGGACAAACACTCTATCACATGAGCCACAAATATAGATAGGGCTCAAGGCTTGCATAGTTGAGATCTTAATGGACCTCAATGTAGCCGATACATGACTATTTTTCTCCTCTTGATAGTTATAAACAGGTAAAATAGCAATACAATGTCAATGATTGTCTTTATTCTTGTTCTATAATTTCATAAATACAACAAACTATATTTTTTGTTGTATATATAATAGGACTATATATACAACTTCATAAGCTGTTATATCAAATAGCTTTTGCGGCTCCAGACAATTTTTCTTTTGTGGAAAAAAGGGCAAAATGGCTCTTTGGATATGAAAGGTTGCTGACCCCTGCTGTAGTCGAAGGCCCTTGATTAAGATGAGAAAAAAATGCTTTAATTTAATGGGTAAAAAATTACTCAGAAAGAGCCACATATATGAATACGACTAAGTGTTTTCAGCAATGCCAGCAGCTCTGTGAGGTTGTACTAAGGCACAGCAGTGCTTAGCACTAAATGCTAACATCACTATTTTAAAGTAGTCACGCTGACAACGCAAACATGCTGAAGTTGAGCAGGTATAATGTTTATTATTTGCTCATTAGTACTAAACAGCTGAAGCTGACTCTAGCAGGTGCTTTGTTTTAAAATAAAGTATTTATTGGGGTATTTTTCATCATTTTTAGAATGTACAGACGCCACCCAGGATTACAACGTCACTCTGGAAGAATATACATCAACAGTGACATCATAAATCAGTGAATATGTTGATGATTTGGTGATCACAAAGACAATAAAATCGTTCTCCAAACAGAAAGCCTGTTGAGGGGATGACCAACAGAGCAAGACTGAAGGCGTCAAGAGAGACTGATGAGACCTCAACACCATCAACACTAAAGATATGTGGCAGGAGATCCATAATTTCACAGGCTATAAAAGCAGGAGCATCCCCATCATGTGGGAGGCCAAGCTGCCAGATGAGTTGAACAACTCTTAGAAATAACAACACTTACAGCAGAATGTGTGTTGATTGCAGCTCAGCCTTCAACACAATCTTCCCCATGGACTGTGACACAATTTGTGTTATTTTCCTTTTTACAAGGATTTGAAATGATGCAGTCAATATGAGGTTGAATATGTGTAGATGTCCAGCTTTAATTCAATGGATATAACAAAGCTAGCGCATTAACTGTTTAGGATTTACAACCATTTGTACACAGTCGCCCACATTGTCAGAGGTTCAAAAGTAATTGGACAATTTTCTTACAAATGGTTTGATGGCCAGCTGGGTTCTGTTCCCTCATTATTTCATGACAAACTAACAGATAAAAAGGTCTGGAAAGGATTCAACATGTTGAGTTTGCTCCTGGTAGCTGGTCCAGAGAACTCTCAGCATGAGGGCCAAGGAGGTGTCAATGCAAGTGAAGGAGGCATTTTAAAGACTCAGACTCCACAAACCTATCAGCAGATAGCAGAAACATCAGGATCGACCAGATCAACAGTTTGGTACATTCCTAAAAAGAGAAAATGCCAAAAGGCCGGACGGAGACATGTAAAGTAGACGTAGCAGAATTCAAAGTTGTGTCTTTATTAAAGTCTTCAGTCAAGAGAGGCCTTCATGAGTCTGAATACAGAGGTTAACAACTAGGTGCAAACCACTGGGAACACTGGAGAACAGGAAGGCCAGATTATACTTAGAAAACATCTGAATGATCCGGATCAGTTTGAGATGAAGGTTCTTTGGAAGATGAAACCAAGATGAACCTGTTCCAGACTGATGGGAAGAGAAATGTGTAGAGAAGGAAAGGAACGGCTCCTGATCCGAAGCAAACCACATCCTCTGGTGAACATGGTGGAGCAGTGCTGTGCATGGGCTGTATGGATCAATGGAACTGGTTAATATGGTGGAGCTGTGCTGTGCATGGGCTGTATGGATCAATGGAACTGGTGAACATGGTGGAGCAGTGCTGTGCATGGGCTGTATGGATCAATGGAACTGGTTAATATGGTGGAGCTGTGCTGTGCATGGGCTGTATGGATCAATGGAACTGGTTAATATGGTGGAGCAGTGCTGTGCATGGGCTGTATGGATCAATGGAACTGGTCACTGGTGTTCATTGATGATGTCACAGCTGATAGAAGTAGCGTGATGAGTTTTGAGGCGTTTAGGGCTTTACTATCTGCTTAGATTCATCCAAATGCTGCAAAAATTGTTGGACGGTGCTCCTCACACAAACAATTTTGTTTTGCTGGTTTAACACACCCTTGTTTTCTATGAAGTAAAACATGTATCAACACATATATCAAGCTGTTTTTAAAGAAACAGTGATTCCCTACTGTGATGTTCAAGGTGAGAACGACGCCACCTGGCGAGCATAGATATGCATGACATAGGCAAGTGAGCAGACAGCATATAAGGTATACATGCATGGTAGCGAGCAGAGAATAAAGGCCCGGGAATGTACATCAAGTTGCTGGTCATCTGTTGTGAAACCAACCAACAGAAACATTACACCTGACGATTTCAGTCAGCGGAGCGTGGGTGGTAGGAGTCAATGCCTGCACGCCCTGCTGCGCTGGTATTTCCAGATTTCAGGTTTTGCAGAAATTTGTAGAATGTCAGAGGATTAATATAGGAGGTAGATACATGCCATGTGATGCATCCTAATCACTGGCCAAGCCTACTGGCAAGAGTACTTAAGTTTGGGAAGCTCCCTACCACATTAAGGAGTCACAGATGGAATAATTTAATTCGCGATTTCTGCTTCAAGTTTGGAACCCACAGAGTGGGGGATGTGTTATGTGAGGCCAATTCATTTTCACAGTGTTAAATTAATATGGAGTTTAAAGGAATACTAAGGTGAAGAAGTTTTTCATATAAAAGCAAGATAGCAAGATGGCCAGTACTTTTAGTAGCCTAATAAAATGTATTTTTTCTTAAGTTGTTTTCCCACATTTCCACTGATGATGTTAGTTCGCAGTTCCCCATTAAATCACTGAACAGACCTGTCTCCCTGCTTTTGTCTGTGTTTGGGCCCAATCCTGTATTTCCTGAGGCATGACAGATAACCTTCTTGCTGTAGAGTAGTAGGCTTGCCTTAAATGGATGTGACCATCTTGCAAATCACAGAGAGACTAGCCATTGAAATCCACAGAATGCTGCCCAGCACAACGATTTTCCAACACAGAATGAAAAGATACACGGCCACAAAAGGCAGAGAAAAAAACACAACAAAAAACTTCTCCTGTCTGTCCTGAACCAGGATTTCAAACTCAATCATTGTTGCTGCTTAGCCATGCACCTCTATTTAAAAACTGCTGCCTGTCTCTGCTGCTTTTGAGGATGGCTGGCAGTGAAGCCATTGTGCAACACACACGAGCCGCTTTGCACCGCGTTGCGTCATTTGATTCACATACAGTAGCACACATCAGATGCGCCATGCAGACAAAAGAAGTCAAGGGATTGGGATCTGTGAAGAGCGAATATAAGGGTGTCATTTCCAATGGGGTTGTGGATGGGGGAATGACTGCCTCCACATGGCTCTCAAAATGGCAACGGCAATATGGCAATTGGTGACGAGCAGCTATGTGTGCTAGCCGTCCAAAAAAGACAATACAATATTGCCTCAGAGACCTTATGGTGGTTACCTGGGAAGAAACCACAAGGTGGACGCTATGCTGCCTGTCACGATGGTGTTATCAGCTGTAACCGCTGTATGAGCAGCAGCAGCAGCTAGTGGGGCATGCTCACATGCACACACATGCACTAAAAGGCATGCACAGCAACAAAGCACAGAGAAGCACAGAGTTGGATCCAAACACACAAAGGGAGAGAGACGTCATTTTCTACTTGGGAAGTAATCACTCCACTATATCTATATTAGAAAATAAATAGTTGATTGCTGGTTCATGAATGCTCCAGATATTGTAAAGAGAACTTTTAACTACCACACTATCACATAGGCATTACAGGTTTTTGACCTAAACAACATACACGGCTGTCTGACCTGCAGTAAGACCTGCCATGGTGACTGGTGGGGGAGAGTTGGTAATAATTGCATCCATCTATCAAACCCCAGGTCAGTGTCACCATCACAAATGACAACATCCTATGGTGCAGCTGCTGACGAGGACATTGTCAGCAATGCTATCATGCCGTGTTCTCGGACCACTGTGTTAGAAATTGGCAAAGGGAAGGCCCGAACATGAAAAGGTCATCAGCAGAGGTCTGGAGTTTAACCCAACGCTGCCACAAAGCTTGAGACTGCAAGATAGCAGCCAAAAGGTGAAAGATGAGGTAATTTATACTGGGTGGAAAAAACACACAAAAGCAGCATCAGATATAACGCATTCTAAAATGGTGTCACAAAATGAATGAAAAAGCACACATTAGAGCATACTTCATATATACATGAAATACTGTAACTGTCCTAAAGCACATACGTTGACATTTGATAAATGTAACATACTGCATATTATCAGAACTACAAAAGATACTGTAGCCACTGGTATGTTCCTCGTCCTTAATGTTTTCATCCATCAGGAAGAACCTGCCAGGGGGCTGGAGCATGTCAATGATTCCTTGGGCAAGACATTTAACCCCAAATTGCTCCCGTAAACTGTGCCTGTGGCGTATGAATGAGCATGAATGTCTGATGGAGTCCTGATGGGCAGGTGGCACCTTGCATGGTAGCTCCTGCCATCAGTGTATGAATGGGTGAATGATGTCATGTAGTGTTAAAGAGCTTTGAGTGGTCAGAAGACTAGACAAGCGCTATGATTTCCTCGCTGCTGGCATTTTTGGGCCATCTTCTTCCCCTGTTAGTTCTGGTTTCTTTTTGGTTATGAAAGAAAAATCCATGCAACCATGCATTGACCTCCGAGGTTTGATCAACATTACCATTAAAAACAAGTGACCTCTCCCACTCACCAGCTTGGCCTTTGAGCCTCTTCACGGTAGACCTGAGAAATGTCTATCATCATGGTTCGGGAAGGAGATCAGTTTTGTGGTACTTAGATGACATTCTGAGCTCCTCTCGTAACAACATTAAGGACATGTCCAGTATATCCACCAGGTTCTGCAGAGACTCCTGGACCATGATCTGTTTCTTCATGGCAGGTCTGTGAGCTTCTCAGGTTTCATCATCGCAGGTGAAGACGGATCCAGAGATGATTCTGACAGTGGCAGAGTGGCCCAGGGAAACAGCTCCAGCGCTTCTTGGGTTTTGGCAATTTCCTTCGTCAGTCAGAGGTTTTGCCTGTGCTTCTCCGTGTTTTTCTCCTTCACCTATGTATACCTGGCTGTGTATGTTTGGGGTGGCGCTCCTCTCCTGGCTTCCAGTACCGCTCATTAGCAACACTTGACTTCAATCAAGCTTCATGTAGTTTATTGACTACGGTTCTTTAGTCACTCGTCGTCAAATGGCAACTCGTCGGCAACAGAGAATTGCACATGACAGAAATGATTTATATAATTAGTAGTAGGCATGATGAAAAAGTTATAACTACCAAAAGTAACAGCAACAGTATCTGATAGTCTATTCTGCAGCGTTTTTGCACAACTTACAGTAATACACAGTTGAAGCAGTTCACATAATTCTCACCTCCCTCCACCAACGCTTTGTCAGTGCCCCTCTGTGTCCAAGTGTTGGTATTTTATAAATTGGGAGTGAGAATGTTGCCAAGGTGGCCCTGAGCAAGACCCTACTTGTAATCAACATATTTTAGGTGTGACTGAGCGAGGAACAACAAAAGTGTAATTGTTCAATTGTAGTATGTATTTTCTCTTTTGACGGATCACAAACTCCATTGTGCTTCCAATTCTGCCACAACAACGTATACTTCCAATTTATATCAGCTGCCTCAGCCAGTCACTGGCCATGTTTCTTGTGATGATTTTCAGCTTTCACCACCACAATAGCAAAATAGCTTTTGGTCACCCATCTATCAAACCTGTGTAGATCACATTTCATAGCAGTAATAGCAGTGTCAAAAGCTCACTGGTCCGTGTGACAGAAGCAGGAGGGTCCTTGTTACTTCTTCACTGGTCATATAAGACCAAACACCCACACTGGCATGCTGTTTTTCTCTTACTCTGCATAAAACTAAGCATGCAGCATGAACAAATTATTGACATTACTCATGTCCTGAGTGCTTAAGCCCATAGTAATTGTGTTTATGGGTGAGGGAGTGTAATGCATTCGTATGAGCAATGAGTTTTTGTCTGAGACTGATTATTACAAATGGCCATGTTAAAACTAATCATAGGCACATATCATTCATAAGCACAGCTCACAAAATAACAAATATTACATTCATATGCAAACTGAATGTTCTTGTCTGTAATCTGTATTGCTTGCAGGTTATTTAATATGGTAGGGCATAAATATATTCATATACTGAAGCTGTAACATTCATGTTGGCACTTCAATATTTTAAAAGCTTAAACATATTCAGTATATTTAATCAGACTGGTGAATATTATTAACTTATGTGAGCTGCACAACCTCATACAACCTAGAGCAGCCTCAGGATCCTAAACTCTGCTTTCCTTCTTCTCCTCCAGTGTATTAATAGAAAGAAAATATATGTGATGAAAGATAAAACAGTACAATAGATTAAACGAAATTGCAAAAGAAATGCAAATAAAAAAAACACAACCCTTCACTTGAGGATTCATCAGTGTTCGCACAGCTCCCTCTGGAGACATTCAAAATGACTTTAAACTTTATTACATCCGTCAGACACATACATGAAGGCCTTTGCAGTCAACCCATCCTAAGCAAAGTAAAGTGCCAGGGGTCCAACTTGGGGTTCAGGGTCTTGCGCAAGGACACTTCAACATATGGAAAATATGACAGGCATTGAACTACTAACCTTTTGTTGGAAGGATGACACAGGCTGCGGTCGAATAGTGCTTTTTGCATAGAACCTTCCTAACTGAGTGAAATGACCCAGAAGTACCTAAGTGGCCGCCATGATAAGTGCTGGTCGAGTTCTCTAAATACAAAAGAAAGGAGCTTCAATGCTTCCTTACTTATCTCCTTTAGCATAGGAAACACTGGACCTGCCTTTACGAAAGGAAAGGAGATAATGCTTATGTCGTCTGCATGACACAACGCTGTGAGAACACACAGACGCAGTATTTAAGATGAGCTTCTTTGTAGTACACCTTGTGAACATTGTAGTTTCACCGCTGCATTCCGACCTCACTAACATCGCCTGCCGTCGCGTCATAAGCACGTCACTTAGTGAAAGTGGAGTTGGATTTGCAAAACACTGCGGTTGTCTTTTCCTAACTCCTCATGAGTTCTCCTTGCCATCTTTCCTTGACCCTGTGGCATTTTCCAGAGAGGTCAAGGAATAGTGCTTAGGGTTCGACATTCGACCGCAGTCCCACTGTTGTATAAAGGCTTTACACTCCTTGTTTCCCCAGATATGCAGAAAATTATTAGTGTTTTTTTTTTGTTTTGTTTTTCCATCACTGAGCAATTTGGGAAGGTAGTGTCAAGCAAGGTGTTGAGGTTCGTTGCATACTGGAGAGAAGGGAGGCCATCCTCATCCAACGCATCATCATATCAGTTTGTATGATATTCTAAGACATCTCCATGCGTTCTCTACAGCATGTTCAATGCACCTTGTTATCTGGGCACCAACACTAAGGTTCAGGAAAATATTACATTACGCCTCCTGGAAACACAGAAAAATAGCACGCGATAACATGACCAGACACAAAGATAAGGTGTAGATAAAACAGTCTGTACTTTATCGGATCAGGTACAGTCAGTACCGGCAAACTATTCAGGAAGGGATAAGAAAAACAGGCAGAGATATCCAAACCCAGATGATGAAGACTAGGCCTCCGCTGAACCACGACAGGACAGGGTTTAAATACAGCGGGAGGTGGAGGTATCAATTCAGGGGCGGGGCAAACAATCAGAGTGGCGGGAAAACACACAAAGGCAGGAAGTGAAGTGATCTGAAGCGAGAGGCAAGTAACACAACATGAATTACTGACCTGACAAAAATAAAAAAATAAACTTTACTGGGGAAAAGGACGAGTCATGGGCTGCGGTCGAAAAGTAAAAGAATGACCTAATGTCTATTCCTATACACTTTTCCTTTCCTTGACCTCAATAGAAAATGTTGAGGTCAAGGAAAGATGAGGAGGAGAATTCATGAGGAGTTAGGAAAAGACAATGTGGTGCTCAGAGAATCCGACTCCTCTCCCACAAGGCTGCCCATTTTGATCTCAAGTGGGCCGGACCAGTAAAATCACAGCATAATATCGCATACATAATGACAATATTTCTCTGTTTAAATCACTGGTGAAGGTTTTTGGATGATAAAACCTATTTTAAGGTCTTTCTACAATAAACTAGAAACATAAAGAGCAAACATTCAGACATCAGCCCACTGTCTACCTGCCTGGGCTCTCCTCTGCAGATTCCCTCGCAGTTGAGCAATATCTCTAGTAATGTCAGTACTCCAATTGATTGTGACTGTGGCTCAATGGTTAGCAAGCCCGTCTTTCAATCAGAGGATTAGTGGTTCTTTTTTTTCCCCTGCAAGTTTAAAAATGATCCCGCAGGCCGGACTGGACACCCTTGCAGGCCGAATCCGGCCCGCGAGCCGTATGTTTGACACCCCTGTACTAGAGGTGTCACGACCCGGGTGTGTGGTGCGCGGAGACTCAGGTTCAAAGGGAAGAGACCGGAGGCAGGTTTGAGGGAGGGAAAAATCCAAAACGTACTTTACTTTAAAGTTACTTCACTGCCAATAGCCGTTTCACAGTGAAGACCGGGCCGCTGTCCACGATCCGGGGAGGTGGAGGGGGTTTGGAGGCGGGAACCAGTGGGCTGGTCCTTACTGGCTTGACCCTGGAGACGTGGAAGGTAGGGTGGGCCCGCATGGCTCTGGGGAGTTTTAACCGGACTGCCGCAGGGTTGATTACCCTGGAGATAGGAAAGGGACCGATGAACCTGGGCATAAGCTTGCGAGACTCCCCATGAAGGGGAAGATCCTTCGTGGACAGCCAGACCCTCTGTCCCACCCGGTAGCAAGGAGCTGGGGTACGGTGTCTATCGGCTGCCCTCTTCTAGTTGTCCGACGTCCGAAGCAGCGCCGCTCTCGCCCTCCTCCATGTAAGATGACGTCTCCGCACCAGCGCCAGTGCGGCTGGAACCGCAATCTCTCCCTCGAGGTCTGGAAACAAAGGGGGTAAGTACCCATAAACACATTGGAATGGGGAGAGACCTGTGGCAGAGACTGGAAGAGAATTATGGGCGTACTCCACCCAGCCTAGTTTTTGGCTCCAGGAGGTGGGATTCTGAGAGGCCATACAACGGAGCCCTGTCTCCATCTCCTGGTTGTACCGCTCAGTCTGTCCATTGGACTGGGGATGGAACCTGGAATAGAGGCTGGCAGTAGCCTCCATCTGGCGTCAGAACTCCCTCCAGAACCCGGCCGAGAACTGGGACCCACGGTCGGAGACTACATCCTGTGGGAGACCATGAAGGCGAAAAACCTGGGAGAGCATGATCTCTGCTGTTTGTTTGGCAGAGGGGAGCTTGGGCAGGGGAACAAAGTGAGCCATCTTGGAGAACCGGTCAACAATGGTGAGAATGACAGAGTTACCTTCGGAAGGGGGCAGGTCGGTGACGAAGTCCAGAGATACGTGGGACCAAGGTCGCCGTGGCACAGGAAGAGGGTGTAGGAGCCCCGATGGGTGCTGGCGGGAGGTCTTATTCTGGGCGCAGACCTGACAGGCGGCCACAAACTCCCCGGTATCCTCCACCAGTGATGGCCACCAGAACCGTTGCCTGAGGAAGCTGACCGTCCGCCTCACACCAGGGTGGCAGCTGAGTCTGGAGGAATGTCCCCACTGCAGGACCTTAGAGCGGAGGTTTGCAGGGACAAAGAGGCGGTTCGGAGGGCAGCCGTTAGGAGGCTGTGCCCCGTTGGCGGCTCGTCTTATCTCGCTCTTAACGCCCCAGGTCACCGCACAGAAAGAAGGCAAGATGGAAGTAGGGTCCCTGGGGTTATCCTCAGGCTCGAACTGGCGGGAGAGAGGGCCAACTGCTCCCGGTTGCCCACATCGTAGTTCCTCTCTGCTGGGGACAACCTCCTTGAGAAGAAGGCACATGGGTGGACCTTGTTGTCCTTGGGGGAGCGCTGCGAGAGGACCCCTCCTACCCCCACATCGGAGGCGTCAACCTCGACGATCAACTGAAATTCAGGGTCAGGCAGTGCGAGGATGGGGGCAGAGGTGAACCGCTTCTTGAGGGCTTGGAACGCCTCTCCAGCTTGAGGGTTCCACAGGAACCTGGTGTCTGGAGAGGTGAGAGCATGGAGGGGGGCTGCCACAGAACTATAGCTCCTAATAAAGCGTCTGTAGAAGTTAGCAAATCCCAAAAACCTCTGTAGCTGCTTTCGGTCAGATGGGACCGGCCAGTCAGAAACTGCACTAACCTTGGCCCTCTCCATCTGGATACTCCCTGGTGCCACAATGAAGCCTAGGAAGGGGACGAAGCGTTGGTGGAACTCGCACTTCTCCGCCTTGACAAACAACTTATTCTCTAGCAGCCGCTGTAGAACCCTCCGGACATGCTGCTCATGTTCCTTCTCATCCTTGGAAAAAAAAAAAAAAAAAAAAAAAAATCAAAATGTCATCCAGGTACACAAACAAACACATTCAACATGTCCCTAAGGACATCATTGACCAGGGCCTGAAACACGGCTGGGGCGTTAGTGAGACCAAAAGGCATGACAAGGTACTCATAATGGCCGCTGGGGGTATTGAACGCTGTCTTCCACTCATCCCCCTCCCTGATTCTGACAAGGTGATAGGCGTTTCTTAAATCGAGCTTTGTGAAGATGGTAGCTCCTTGCAACAGTTCAAAAGCAGAGGAAATGAGTGGGAGGGGGTACCTATTCTTGACAGTGATGAAGAAGAAACCAGCTCCTGCTGGGGAAGAGGATGGACGAATGATACCCGCAGCCATGGAGCTCTTGATGTACTGGCTCATCGCCTCCGTCTCCGGGGCAGATAGAGAGTAGAGGCGTCCCTTGGGGGGGAAGGCCCCTGCGAGAAGGTCGATGGCGCAGTCGTAGGGGCGGTGAGGGGGAAGGTGGGTGGCATGGGTCTTGTCAAACACCTCCCTGAGGTCTTGGTATATGGAGGGAACCCCAGAGACGTCTCCCGCTGTAACGGGGCCCGAAGGCTTGGAAGAAGTACTAGGAGAGGCAGATCGGAGACAAGATGAGTGACAATGGGTGCTCCACCCCACTATGGACCCTGTAAGCCAGTCAATGTTTGGGTTATGTTCCACTAACCAGGGGTAACCAAGAATGATGGGTGACATAGGCGAGTCAATGACAGGTAACCACTCTGAACAGCACATCTTTCATGACATGAGGAGGCCTAGGGGTGGAGTACGGTGAGTCACACGGCAAAGCAGACTGCCGTCCAAGGCGTTGGCATGCAGGGGAGCCTCAAGGGGTTCGAACCGTAGCTGGAGTTGTTCTGCCAGCCCCCGATCGATGAAACTCTCGTCTGCGCCGGAATCAATGAATACCGCCAGTTCCAGGGAAACAGCAGAAGACGACAGGAGAGCATGGGTCAGGGGTCTGGAGGTACGTGGGGAGGAAGGGATTTGGCTCACCAGTAACCCTCCTACTGGTGAGCCCGGCCTTTTGCTGGACACTTAGCCAGGAGGTGTCCCGACCTCCCGCAGAAGAAGCACCTCCCCTCCACTAATCGGCGCTGGCGCTCCTCTGGAGAGAGGTGAGTGCGGCCTAACTGCATGGGCTCCTCCCCTCCACTATGGGGTGCTGAGGAGCTGGCGTGGCGGTTCCAACCCGAGCTCGGGTGTAGGTCTGGCTGATGTGGTGGAGAAAACTGCCTCCAGGAACTGGGAGGTACCCCCTCTGCCTGGCGTCTCTCCCTCCTTCTCTCGTGCAGCCGGTGATCAATCTTGGTCGCCAAAGCAACCAAAGCCTCGAGGTCTGTGGGTTGGTCGAGAGGTGCAACCTGGTCCTTAATCTCCTCAGAAAGCCCACCAAAAAAGGCATCTGAGAGAGAGGGGTCCTTCCACTGACTGTCCACTGCTAGGGTGCGGAAGTGGATTGCATAATCAGCCACCCGACTGCTTTCCTGCCGTAGAGTCAGAAGTTCCCGGGCCGCCTCTCTGCCCGGAGTCCGGTGGTCGAACACCCTTCTTAGGGCCCCGGAAAAGTCCAAAACAGAGTGGCAAATAACCAACTGATGATCCCACTCAGCTGTGGCCCACTCCCGTGCCCTCCCTGTGAGGTTGGTAATGATAAACGCCACTCTGGACCGTTCCGTGGGGTAGGACGAGGGTTGGAGGTCAAAGGTGAGGGAGCATAGTGAGAGAAAGGAGCGACATGTTGCAGCGTTGCACCTCTCAATTTGTGGGACTCTGGGCTCCGGGTGCGAGTTGGATGAGGGCCCCGGGGCCAGCGGGACCGGTGGACCAGACGGGGCTGGTACCGCTGGAGGTTGAGCACCGAGGCTGGAGAGCACCTGCTGCATCTGGAGGCTTAGAGCCTGCAGCTGGCCTGTCATGTCGTCTTGAAACGAACCTTGGCGAGTGTGAAGTTCCTGGAGCCCGCCCTCCAAACCAGAGAGCAATTGTTCGTGGTTGAACAATTGTTCTCCTTGCTTCCGGAGAGCTAAATGCATGGGGCTCTCCTCTGCTGAGTCAGTCATGGTCGGATTGTCCTGTCACGACCCGGGTGTGTGGTGCGCGGAGACTCAGGTGCAAAGGGAAGAGACCAGAGGCAGGTTTGAGGGAGGGAAAAATCCAAAACGTACTTTTTTTTAAAGTTACTTCAAAAACTCAAAACAAAACTAGGAAAAGGTGGCACAGGACGTGGAGCACATGAACACACAGAAACAAAGACAATCCGACAGGGGACAAGGGAAGGTGGTGGAGTATATATAGGGGAGGGGAAACACAGGTGAAGGGAATGACAATCAGGGGACACCCATGTGAGTGGCTGAGGGCAGGTGAAGGCAATGACCCAATCAGGAGACACAAACACACACACACACAATTAACCGGGTGTTACTAGAGGCATTGCACATCCTGGGTCACGATTACGTGGACTATATATTCATAGATATATTCATGACCAGTGAATGAGAGCAGCCTGCACTACGGCAGCGATAACAGTTTATATCAGCAGCTGTAGTTCAACATTCAAGCGGACAATGGTTAACTCCTCAGAAAGGGTCACAGGAAACTTTTCCATGGCGAACCTATTTTAAGAGCGATCCAACTACTGCCACATGTAACCCCTCTCATAAACAGGGAGCTGTCTGTTCAGCAGGCCCTGAGCGCTGGTACAGACTGCAGTGACAGTCAATTAGCCTGCTTCTCTCTGCCAGCGCTCCCACCCACAGACATGCCCGTGGGTGGCCTTCAAAAACGCACACACCTCCAGGATTGTTGACATGATATAATCAGAGGGCTTTTTATGATATAAATGCAGTTCAGTATGCTTCACCTGATGGCTAGATAAAGTAAGAAAAAAACAATCACATAATACCCTGTCAGTGAAGGGAAGGAGGGGGGCTGTATTTGTTATTGACGTGATGAGACTAATAAGCTCCCCTGTGAATGCATCAAAGAACAAGGGAGAGATAATGATACTGTTTCTCTTTTTATATAACTCATAATCAGTTTGGCTTTTTTTCATTTTTTCCTAACCTTCAGCCTCTCCTCCCGCTCGGCTGTAGAGAAATCGACCGAGGTGCTTCATAATTCATTAATTGCCGTGTTTAAGAATAATCTTTATTTTTAAAATCAGGTGTGTGACCTGGCTTCCTGTCAGGTTATAGCCTAACGGTAAATGGACGAGCAGGTGGAAGGCAGCGGTGGGGCCGAAGCCGCAAGAGGGCGGAGCGGCGAGAGGCCGGAGCGGCGAGAGGGCGGAGCGGCGAGGGGCCGGAGCGGCGAGAGGGCGGAGCGGCGAGAGGGCGGAGCTGCGAGAGGGCGGAGCGGCAAGAGGGCGGAGCGGCGAGAGGGCGGAGCGGCGAGAGGGCGGAGCGGCAAGGGGCCGGAGCGGCGAGAGGGCGGAGCGGCGAGGGCGGAGCGGCGAGAGGGCGGAGCGGCGAGAGGGCGGGGCGGCGAGGGCGGGGCGGCGAGAGGGTGGAGCGGCGAGGGCGGGGCGGCGAGGGCGGGGCGGCGAGGGCGGGGCGGCAAGGGGGCGGAGAGGGCGGAGCGGCGAGAGGGCGGAGCGGCGAGAGGGCGGAGCGGCGAGAGGGCGGGGCGGCGAAGGCGGGGCGGCGAGGCCGGAGCGGCGAGGCCGGAGCGGCGACGCCGGAGTCTGTCCACTGTAGACTGAACTGAAGGACTTTCTGATTTTGTGAGGAATCTGACCGATGACACGATCATATAGAGGCATCAGTATTTAATTTAGACTGTTTTCAAACAAAACATAAGTATCATAAACGTTTGTTTTCTACAGATCTTATTTTTAGCAATAATCCTGCACTCTATGGCTCCTGTAAACCAATCCACCCCTTGGGGGGCAGACTGAGCGATTGTTATATAAAACTGCAAATCATAGCTTGTTTTATGAAGAAAAAAAAGCCTCAAACTGCTGTATTTGAATGTATTGAACACCATGAGTAATATACAAGTGGAATATATGGACATACACATAGTACATGAAACAAAATTCCAATTGTGGAGTCCTTGCCTGATTGTTCTCTGTTCTCAACCCTCTCTAACATTGTTCTGCTTCACTTTATCAAAGTCAACTTTTGCAGAGAGAATGTTCACATATTGAGCTAAAAAGTACACATAAGCTGTACATAATGCATAATTATGGTCAAAATAGAGCACAGAAAAAAACCTTCTCATAATTAATACATCATATATGGTCTGCCAGTTCTTTCAAATGTATGACACAAAACACACAAAACACAAACCAAAGGCAAAATGCTTAACATACATATTCCTCATAACGTGTATTTTGTCCTGTTATTTTGTCTCTCCATACAGTATATACATTTTTGGTTTCAATAATCTGGCATATCCCAAACTCATCTGTGCTGCATTTTTCCAAGTAGAGAGCTGCTCAAACCACCACGGTCTGCGTCACTGGACTGTTTGTTGGTGATCAGTAACAACATGCCTGCATTCAGAATATACTTTCACAAGTTAATTTTTTTCCAAACTCTGAAGCTAAAACATACCATATCAGCAGTCCTATAGACCAGCTATGCGGCCTCAGAGAAACATCTAGTGGAGTTACTGTCAAATGCTTAGATTAATGGGTAAATATATTGTTTGGGGTAATTTACAACGCTTTTTTTGTTGTTGTCAAAATGGGCTCAAGAATTCACATACATATAAAAAAATCAAAACATGATTTCAACGACGAGTTGCGTTTGAATATCACCACACCAATCACCAGGGCCAGGTATCATATGCCAGTGGCAGTAACAGTACTCTGAAATACTATAAACCATAGTAGTACTTAAATGCCCCTCATACAGCTATACGCCGTCCCAGGGCTGAGGCACAAAGTGGACCCTTTTGGTTTGCCCCATGGTTAGAACGGTTGCCTTTGTTAGCGCCAGCACCGTCAGCTCTCTGAGGTCAGACGGGTTCAGAGCCGTGCAGGCAGTGGCCCAAGCGCACGCTACAACACATCAATGATCATTGCTTTCCTAGATCTGAGGACAACATGTATCAATTGAAGCTATCATTATATTATATGTGGGAGAGAAGCTTTCTCCAGTAGAAGCTTTAAAACCATGTGGTGAAGAAATGTGACTGAGAATCCATTACATTCAGGTTCCTAATGGAGGCAGTGATGCCGGGCTGAAAGCACATGGTGTTGAATGTTGTAAAAACCTGTCCAGTGAGACGCTCAAACCACAGAAGCTCCAGAAGCACTGAAAGACAAAGCACCCGGGATGTGTGCAGAAGCCAAAATAACATTTCCCTCAGTCACGACAGAAAGCAATCACAACATTAACAACTCAGTCAATAGCTAGCTTAACGGTTGCTGCTCGTGTAGCTCGTAGCCAGAACGCCTTCACAGAGCAGCTCATCCGGCCCGGGGCAGCTCCTTCACACACTGCCCCTCTCCCTGCGCCTCACTGAGGGCACGCAGGATATATTTACAGCCCAGTTTATTTTTACTGCTTTCTTTTCACATAGTTTTTTCTCACTTATTTGGCCCGGTGGTTCTGCTTTGTGAATTACTCTTAGACCAAACTCCTTGGAGGCCTAAAGTAAGAACTGAGTCGCAGATTATTTCTGCTTTTTCTAAATTTGACCAGTTAAGGTAGGAGTTCATTTTAGCCTCAGAATCTTTTGTGAATCTGACTAATGCAGAATTTTTCACTAAACAAAAAACATGACTCACCTTTTCAAAAAGGGCAAGAATGAGGACCCGAAATCCACTGGTCTGGTTTTAATAACTGCATATTGGTACCACCGTCCTGCTCCTTCCCTTCTGGTGCTTCCTGCCATGCTCGTCAAGTCAGTTCACTTAGCACATTTAAAAAACAACAATTGACCCAAAAAGCCTTCCAGTGAACACTTCAAGTACAATAAACAACAATCAGATCTGCTTCAATACAGGTATACAAAAAGTACAGTAATTCATAACGCAGTCTTAAAACAATGAAATAAAAATACAACGTACAATTAAAAACCGGTAAGAGGACGTTAGAAATAAAAGGCCATGGCCAAAGTCGGGGAGGGGGGAGTCTTTAGATGTGAATTATAACTAACACACACACACACACACACACACACACACACACACACACACACACACACACACACACACACACACACACACACGAAGCAGGTTCCAGCATGTAATGATTCAACTGAGGTTTCTACTAATAGACATTATTGCACATTCCTTGAATATATTTACAGGGACAACAGTGTTACATATATACGTTAATTATAATTTTTGGGAACAGAATCAAGTACATTTCCTGTCTCCTGTCCTCCATCCCTCTGCTATCTGGACCGCTCAGTGTCTGCGGCCCCACTAGAGCTCATTTGCTGCGTCAACACAATTATCGATATTGTTCATTTTTTTGTGTTAATTTTAAGGTGGAGGTGTTTGGTGCACATTGAACCAAAACGGATCTTTTTTTAACACATCTGTTGTAAGTGAAGAATTCTCTTCTCACTTTCAAAATGTTTCATGTCAGCATCCTGACTGACCTTCACACAGCATGCTCACTTGTCTGCAGGTGGTGTGGTCATGTCCTGGCAGTGATGTATTAAGCAATCACTCACTGGTTACTGTGGCCGTTGCTTTAGGATGTGCTTTATCAGCGGGAAGACATGAAAACTCTGTATAGCGTATAAGCTGAGAATCACTAGTGTGTGGGGATCCACAGGTGAAGTCAGTCTAATGTTCTTTTTTAGTGATAATAATATGCAACTCTATAGCTATGTATTTTGGAACAGAAAAAAGAGGAAAAATGAATACAAGCCTTTATGTTGTGAAAGAAAATAAACCATGTTGCAAAAGTGTTTTATTAATTTAGCTTCTATGTAATATGTGTTTATTTTAAGACATGAATGACCATTGAGCCACCTGGTGCTGTCAGTCCGGTTACACCAGCTCGTCTGTCTACTGCATTAATAATCAGTACTATAGATATTAGTAGTATAGATATTAGTACTACAGACATTAGTAGTATAGATATTAGATATTAGACCGTGCATATTAGCACTATAGACATTACAGTAAAGCTACCGGCTGGTCGGAGAACGTGAGTTTGATCCAGTTTGTGTGGAAGTAATGAGGGGAACTAAAAACAGATAAATTAAACACCGCACAAGATCTGAAGTCACAAAACGTATAAACTTCTAACATGTTTTAATGAACCCTGATCCAGCTAGCTTGGTTCTTTGATTGTCGTTATACAACGGATGTGCATCTTAAATGAAGCTACATGGAAAACCAGTGTGATCCGACTTTGCAATAAAGGCAACACGAGTGGGATGAGATGTGAGGGAATGATTCTCCATTAGCTCGCTTTTTGGCCTCCTGAGAAAAACAATTCTCTCTAACTCCACTTTGTTCACCAGCTAGCATGCATTATTATTAACTATTCTCAATTTTTTTTAAATATATACTGTGTAGATATATCTCGTTATATATGTTCCCCCTGTACCAATGTGAGGTCCTGAGACAGAGGATGTCGTATTTGTGCAGATTATGAAGCCTTCTGAGGCAAATGTGTGATTTTGGTTCTGATCAAAGAGGTGTTGCCACCTTTAAACACATCTGCGGTCCCCCCCTAGTCCAGGTGGCTCCTCCCCTCCCTCTATGCATCTCCTCTAAGAAGCATCTGCCCATAACGAACCTTATGGGCCCTTAATTTCTCCCAGAATGTTTTTAGACCGAGGGAGGGTTCTCTGCCATGTACAGACCTAATCATAAGTGCCTGCTCACTTGAATCCTTACCCAGCCATCTGATCAGCAAATCCATCTCTTCACTTGTCGACAGCTCAAGGTTTTCAATTGTGTTGATGAAGGTCTCTCTCCAAGCTTGGTAGTGTTCGGGTAGGTCATCAAACTCTGTCAATCCTGAGCACACCAGCTGGTTTTAGAGAAACCTGGCAAGATCAGCTAATGCAGTGTTGTGATGACTTTGAGGGGAGAACTGCGCTGATCATAATTCCTTCGTTGAAACACATCTGTGGGACGCTCCTGTGTGTCCCTTTGTTGATACGTTGGTCTCCTATTGATGGCGTGCAACTGGGTTTGAGCAGTGTCGTCGTGCTGGGGTGTGAGTATTGGACGTAAGGGGTAAACATCCTTCTGCTTGATGCAGCTGCAGGGAGGATTTATGCATCGTTATTGAATATAATGACATGTCTTGTTTAATCTTCACTGGACAAACCTCCATACACAGGTTAGTCCATGTGCTCTTAACATGCAACTGTAAAGATCACCTAAAGGAAGCATTGCTCATCAATCAGTTCAGTGCATGAAAGGTAAATACTCTGAATAAATTGGCTGAAAAAGAAAGATGAACGTTGCAGTCCTACATTAGTTTTGTGTTTTTTTTGTCCTTCTGCTGAGCGGACGGAAAGATAAATTTCGACATTAAAGATTACCTTATGTTTCCCCATATTTTCTAAAATGCCAAAATGATACTTCCCGTGCTTTTGAAATGAATGCATCATGAAGGGATTTGCCCTCTAGGAATACTGGACCCATCCAACACCATACAATGATGTTGTATTAGAACGTGCCACAGGACACATTTCCAAGCTTTCACTTGAGGTGGTTTGAGCATGTTGGCCCAGAATCAATGCTTTTTATTGTCATGTCTCTTATGAAATAGGGAATGTTCACTGACAAAAGCCTTTGTTTATGTTGGCATTAATGCAAGAGCTTGAGAACTGCATTCAGGTAAAAATGGTGTCAGAGAATCACTGTTACTTCTACGACAGTGATGCCGTGGTGCTTCATGTAGTCTGGGCCTTTCCTTTATTTTCTATTTCAGCAACAGCCTGCTCCTAAAATCAATTGCTCTTTCATAGTTGTCAAAGGACTACAAATTATCAAGGTTTCTGACCCTGAATGTGTTCGTTATATGAGGCTAGAGGGAGACGTTGCCTTCAACATGTTACCACCCAGCTAACCATACCGGTGGCTACCAGGAACAAGTAGATATGTGATACCGGTAGGACTCCTTTATTTTGCACATAAACTTCAACATACTGGATTTTGTTCGACAGTCTGATACAACAGAGATCTTCCAGCCAAGTGATCATCACAAAGCAGGACAAGTAAAAGATACACAATCACGTTCATCACTCAGCGCCTGTGATCTGCATGATTGAGAGTCGATCTATTTTCAGACTGAACTAATCAGAGCAGAGCTTGATGACACCGCCTGATACTCCCATATAGACAAAGCTTCCACTGACAGCATTGAGTTTATAGCCGTGTGTGTTTACACCTCTCAGGGCCTCGAGTCTCAATGCATTTGATGGCACATGCTGAATGTTTTTATGTTTATTTTAAAACCATGAAGAGGAAAAATACAATTGTGGCTCTATGTCTAACAATCTCTGCTCCGTGTCCATCCAACACACACACACACACACACACACACACACACAACATTATTCTGAAACAATATTTATCTCAGACAATAATTTAGTTTTTACTACTTTTCTAGAGATATAGGTGTAGGAGGTTCAATGGGCAAAAAGAAAACGACGTAACTCTATAAGCAATATACTCTATAAGCAAGACTTAATTATTGTCGACTATTATTCAACTATGGAAATCCTTAGTCGGAGATATTTTTTGAAAGCAGGATTTTTCCTTCATTGTGTTTCTGTGTATGATGTGTAGACATGTCTGTCCTTGCCCTCTCTTTTGCACCTCATTTTCAAGTGAGGTGATTATTTTGTAATCACGCTGACGGTGAATTTATTAAGGGCTCTCGAATAAACAATGGTTACTTCAGGATCCAATTAGCCAAGCAAACACATTGTATCAGTTACCAAGACCACGCCGCTGGCGAGTCTTCACTGTGAGAAATACTGTCATCAACACGGGGATGTCTGAAAAGTATCACTTAAGCTGAGACCTCTTTGATGTGATGCTGCTTGTGTGCAAAGCCTCGTTCTGATGGGATTCTCACTTTGAATGATTTGCTTTTAGCATCTGTCTTTGCAGTGACAGTAAAGAAGACACACACAAAGGTTATGCTACCGTACTGTTCCCTGATAGTTGCTCCTGTGCCGACTGCAGAAGGTTGTTGTAATCCACCACATATGTAAAAGAGTTTCTGCTTTACGTTTAGTCAACTGGAAACTCTCAGGGGTCAGAGGTGACGTATACATCCGTAACTAATTGACCATTCATCCCACTCTTGCACACAGACTGACCAATCATATCGTGGTTACCAGCTTGTTGACAACTCTTCGGCCAAGCCGGATTTATTTATTTGATTATCAGTCTAGTTTGATGGATTTGGAACTCGTCATGGTTAAACATTGTGTAATAGTGATACTCGCTACCTGGAAAGTTGTCTTCTGTCTCGCTGATCATGTGATGTTTCCCTTCAGCTTCTGTCTTTATCTTTATAACCAGTTTTCACGGCTGAATCACGCTTTGTTAATACTTGTTGACAGTTTACGCAAAATTACGCAATATCAGCCTGTACGTTGGGCACAAGAGCTTTGTCTTCCACCTCACTTTTGTAACTTGCCATGCGCGATGACATGACTGACAGTTCATTGATAAAAGCCTTATATACATGTCTAGGGATTTTACTAAGGTGAAATGCCTTAGAAACAGGAGGTCTTAAAAATCTTAATTTGAATAAAACAATCACAATCAGAACTGTTTATTGCCAAGTACGCTACACATACAAGGAATGTCTAGGCGAATGGTTTATAACAATAAACACAGTGCAATAGTATGAGACATAATAAAACAATAGGAAATATGAACATTTACAATCCGGTAAACAAAGAGTATGTTAAAACACGTATAATGTTAAAAAGTGTCCTGTGTATATTAAAAGAGAAAAGATGTACAAAGGTGTGTAACTATAACAAATTGTCCTGGGGATGTACGTGTGTGGGTCCGTGGGGGTCCTGCGCTTTATTGATGGACCCAATTGTAGATGGGAAGAAAACGGCAAAAAATAAATGCAATAAAGTAGTCCATGAATATGAGATATGAGTTTACAGAGAATTACAATCCCTCATCGTAGTTCATGGCTTTGTGACGGTTGCACTCATCTTTTTTAATTCCTCACGGTTCATGTGGTTCGTACGGCCTCTGGCGTGTCGGAGAATAATGCAACGAACTGCACATTGAGCATCAACACCTCAGTTCTTGGTCAGAGCTCACACACTATATATATATATTTAGCATTATTAATGTATAAATATACTGAGTATACTTTATATTTACAATATTGGCGTACCTTGCATAACTGCATGAACCCTTATGACACAATAATCTCACATCAGTGTGTAGAAGTCAGAGTGGCCGCAGTGCTTGTCCAGATGCGCACAGAACATCCGTCTTTGAAGAGCTCTCATTCGAATAAACGATATTTGTTGCCACATCCATGATCTCTTTCATGTTTAGCATTTAGCACATGCTTGTTGGTGTATTATGCAGTGGTAATTAAGGAAGTCGGGGAAAACATCGTCCTCCCTGCACCTCCGTGGTGATTGACATTAATTTGCACACTGGGAGGTGGGTTTTGTCGATAACGTTTTTTTAAAAAACATTTTTAATAGCACGCGATCTACCCGCACTACCTCTGCAATCGACGTATTGGACACCACTGATGTAGATCCTTCTGTAAACATTGCATTTACCCAGTGTGGGCTCTATGGTTGATCTGACAGCTTGACTGAGTAGCAGCGGGGGTCAGGCCTCAGCAAAAGGTCAATTGACTAATTCCTCTCACAGCCAATGTCTGTGCCTAATATGCATATGCTGTCCTAAGACTCACAATTACATCAATGACAACAACTAGAAAGATTAAATAAAGTGTGTCAGCACAAACACAATTATTTGACCACCTATCAAACACGTCAACAGTGAGATGGTCTTTTCCCTCTTGACCAGACCTGCTGCTGTTTGATGGCCGATGTAGAAGTACATTAGACATAGCAATTTCATGTAAGGCCATTTAAAGTAAATAGACAGTTAGGTATATGTAAGTAAGTAATAAAACAAAGAATGCATTCATATTCTCATATCAGACAGACAAACTGAGTGTCACCATCGCCATGTTTGCTGATGTGTTCTCATGAAGTGTTTTATTGTGATGTCGTAAGTACCCCTTCTCCAACACAATGTTCTCCAATAGACAATGAAGTAACCTTGAAGGAGCTGTAGAAACTACAGCTGAACGAGCAGGGCCCAGATCAACCTGGCCTTGAAATCAAACAGCAGGATCATGAAAAAGGGAAGCAGGTGGAAGGCTCGTTGTGAGAAAAAAAAACACAACGGCCAGTGGGATGATTTGATTCTCAATAATCGATTGTGTAACGTTTTTTAGGGCTTCTGGGTGGCATTGCATGGGCATGAACAGAGTGATTCCTTCCTCAAATATGGCATTTTCATGAGATCATTGGATTTTGTTGCCTCCAAGACAATGTGCTGCAGAATCACCTTAAGACCTGTTATTTGAAAAGCCACGTCAAAGACAAAAGCAGCTGTTGGGCTGCATGCTGTCATTGCAGAGGGATTACACTAAGGAAAAAGTTGCCCTTCGAGTCATTTGAGACAACGGACATTTCCACCCACTGCAGCTGGTTCTGGTGCTACGCTACATCAATGCCAACAGTGGCATCCTGGATAGTTTTCCTGGTAATTACTATCCAGAACTCTTCCGCCGACACCATCGCGATAGCACTTCTGGAGAGGCGTTCACACTAAGAGCGAGACAGGAACGGGCTTAAAGTCATTTTCAACGCTGACATGAATCAACAATGTGACACCCGACACTGACCCGGCGACACGCGCTACAAATCAAAGTTGAACTGGACTTTCTTCACTGCTCAATGATGCTGTTTGCCAGTTTCACTGCTATTTAACTGCTTACTACGTCAAAGTGTGATTGAGCACTTCAGGGCGAGCTGGCCATGCTTGGCCATGTTGTTGCCTTTGTCAAACACAGCAAAGCACCACATTCCTAAATACCAAACTTATCCCCCATGTTTACAACAGGGCTTCTGTAATGGGGGAGCCATCAGTGGAGTGCAGTGTAAGATAATGGATATCTACAAAAATGCTCCTAACCTCCATTGAATCCCCAGGATGTGGACTCTTTTTTCGGACTTAAAGGGATTTCATGCCTTCTTCTCCCGGTTACCCAAGAGAACCATCCTGCTTGAGCAAGTTACGTAAATACTCCCCAGAGCCCCTCCAACAGGGTGAAAGCACTGTGTCAGCACGAGGATGACTTCCTATACGAGACACGTGGACATGCTAATGATAATATTAAAAAATGTTAACTGAATGTAGAAATACTTAAAATAACCAGAAACAACTTTCTTCATTTATTAGGAAAGTTTCCTCCTCTTGTCCTCCGGCCAGGAGCAGAGCAGAGCCTCTCTGTCGGTCCCGCCGGGGTCCAGCACCAACACCAGTCTGCTGGAGGCCCAGGGCATATTAATGGGACCACATGGAGGGAAAGGATCCACAGGGAACCAGAACCAAGACCAGGATTATCCCTTCTCCTAAATGAGAGATTTTCTGAAGGGAATCTGTTGCTGGGCAACACAACCTTTGTCCTGAAGGACCACCAAAAGTTCAGTCGTAACTTTAAGTATTGTTCCTTTCCACCATTGGATGGGGGTTTGCATTTTAGATATTTGGAGACATCCTTATTCACAGCCATGCTTATTTTCTATCACAAGAGGTCGAGAAGCACAAGCAGTTTTGGATTCTGACTCTCATAATCTGTCTTTTTCATGATTATTGGTCTCATATGAGAACATTAATCATATTTACTGAAAGCAGGGATAAGAGGCTTTTCTTTAGTTTGTACATCAAGTGTATACCTCCTGTGTTGCTCTGACAAACAACCTGAGCAGACAACCTTGAGTTCACTTTAATTAGATTTTACATGTGTTCTGACAGAATAAAACATCACATAGCATTTGCATGACAATGTCTTCTAATTGTGCTTGAGCTTAATTCATTTTTAAAAGCTAAAGCAGCAGTGCCTGATTATATTCTAAATGGATCCCTGCCACAGAGCACGCTCATCTCTCTTTCTCCGTCTCTTTTATTCTCACTCTTTCTGAAAAGTCAACCCCAAATGGCCCACATGGAGAGTTATTCAAAAGTACCATTAACCCTCTTGACTCTTCATTGTGTTGTTTTCTCTTAGGGAAATGGTATCCGCACTTATTCTGATGAAGAACTGCAGCGGCTCCTTTGTTTGGGCCCCAGATGGAGGGAAGCTGATACTTGATTGTGTGAATGTGATTGGGCCCTGAACTCTGGAGTAAATAAGACTGGATAATGGTCACTTCTCTTCAGCTCTCTTCTCTCTGCCTGCGACACTACACCTAAATCAAGAGCAACAATTCACACTGGAGTGAGGAACTTGCCACACACTTGATTGCTGTTGCTCAGGGACTGATCTAAACCACTTTAGCAGACTCGCTGTGGTGGTAGACCACCTCCACACTGGTCTGCTCTGGTCTTCTGACCTTGGCTTGCCACGTTAGCATGAAAATAGAGAATGCAGATAATAATAATAAAGTGCTTGTTGCTCTTTTTTATTTCCAACGGCGGCACATGTACATGCTATGGACGTTTTTTTAGGTAGTGGTGTAAGCTACATGCTAACATCTGCTAACATGCTTACAATGACGATGTTTACCATCTTTGCATGTTGAAAGTTGCTCATTACCAGCACAAGGTCCAGCTCAGGCTGCTGGGAATTGTATTAGTAATGTATTTTTTCATAAACCAAATAATTGGTTTAAAGTTATTGCAATTCATCTTGTGTGTATCACATTTTATGTGGTTTCATCCAATAGTTATTGAGATATTTCACTGAAAATGTGATATCTGCACTCGATGTAAATTGGCTATCTCTTCAAAATATGTCAATCCAAGCAATTGACAATATTGTTAGAATGCTTCAGTTTCAAAATGGTGAACCACTCAATGGGTCAACTATAGCTTTGCAATCCCATTGCACTAGCTGGGCTGAACATCCCTTAACAGGCGGAGGTATGAGGACAGATGAACAGCCAACAGCAATATACTGTGGTTTTATTCATTATTTATTCTAGACTCGGAGAAAGACTCAGGCAGTACACAGATAGAAAGTTGGATATATTTTTGTTACCTTAAGCATTTGCTTCTTTCCACTTCCTCAGTGGCTGATGGCTTTGACATTCTGTTGTGTCTGCAGAAAAACTACAGAGCCAAATGTAGATGAAGACAGGTGGAGGTTTACAGGCATCTTTCTATATAACAAAAAGAAAGAAAGTGTCTTTGGACAGAATTTGAGCATACTGACTAAATATCTACCTCCTGGGCCTCTAACACAATCCAGACCCTAGACTAGGAGGAACAAAATACAGTGTTCTTCATTCACTCAGTTGTTCGAGACAGAACAATGCTTCAGGCAACTAGGTGTTTGAAGGTTTTAATGACTTAATTCCTCAAATATAATGTAAAGGATGTATAGCAACACACCTCCACCAGACTTTTGCACACTTTGTTGAGACTGAATGCCAACAGCACATGATGGTCTTACCGAATGCATTTATTACAACATATCAAGTGATTTTGGATCCAAAAGATGAAACAATAAGTTTTTTTTTTTAAGCATGAACAATACTACAGATGGTGATGGTGCACATGTGACAGAATTGGAGCTGGTGCTAGTATCAGCCAAACACCAGTGTTCAAATGTGTGAATTTCTTCCACGCGGCAACCTACGGCTCTGTAGAGTGAAGCCAATGCGGAAGTGTCTTAAACCTTCATTCTCTCTCCTGACCACCAGGGGGCGACTCCTCTGGTTGTATAGAAATCTATATAAATGACTCTACTTCTCTTGATTTATTCCTTCAGTAAACATTGTAAACATGAGTTTATGTCTCAATCTCTAGTTTCAAGTCTTCTTCAATACAGCATGATGTTCATTTAGTACATTTTCATCGTCCTATATATATAGTAAAATAGACGATGAAGCAGGGCAATTTTGTTGGCGCGCTACCTTGTGATTGAAAGCTTTCTACTGCTACCAGAAACGTATAAGGTCTCTCGACATCACTCATCCGCAGTCCGTTCACTGGTTGCAAGAAGGCAAGATGGCGACTACGCTAATCCAAGATGATAGGAGGCAAATCATCAAACTCAAGGCTTCAAAATGGCAGCCACAAAGCGATGGGTAATGTCATGGCGACTAAGTCTACTTCTTGTATAAGTCTATGATTTCTTCTCTGAGACTGGTGACCCTGAGCCAAGTTGCATCTTGAGTCACGGCCCCCGCTCCCGAGAGGGATATTCTCCACAGCATGTTGAAAACCCCCGCACCATCCTTTTGTTATTTCTCGAGGGCGAGAGGTGCTTAGGATACTCTACTGCTTTGTCAGATTGATGAAGGTGGATAAACACAATTATACTAGACTAGGTCTCGTCGGATGTGGCTTTCCAACTACTGGATGTATACACAGTAAGGACCAATTACTATACTTTTGGTGATCACCTGACCTTTCCTCTTGCACCATCTGTCATGATCTTGCTGTTTATAGTCTGTTTACTGGTTTATTTCAAAAGTCCTCTCCTCTTGATACATGTTTTGGTTGTATTTCCTGTCTTTGTGTGTTTCCCTGTCTTTTTGATTGTGTGCCTTCCCTGATCAGTTTCACCCGTCCCTGGTTTTCACCTGTTTCCTTCCAGAGTGTTTTGTGTTTTCTCCTCGTCTCAGTGTCAGGGTCGTCTCCCTTGGATCTATGACATCTACACATCGTGCTCCATGCTCAAACTGGTCCGTCATTAGTTCAATTATTTTTCTGTTGTTGCTGCCAGCTCCCATAGTTGTTATTCCTGTCGGGTTTTTGGTTCCAGCTTTTGTTATTAAAACTGGCTTTTTGTTTAATTGTACCTGCCTGCTTCCCATCTGCATTTAGGTCCAACCTTTTGTTCTGACACCCCTGACACCATCAGCAGTTCAACATTGCAATAGAGTGCTGCAGGAATGAGTCCTGAAAACAGGAAATTAGTGAATATTTTTGCAATTACAGTTTCCTTGTCTCAAAGGCAATGCTTTTTTTCAAGGACTATTTGATTAGATGTCTGAAATCAAGTCTGTGGTTAACATAAGCTAAGATTTTAATGTTTTTTTCTACAACATAAAATGTATTTGTAAATATTCCATCCCTTAATATATTCATATTCATAAAGAATGCAGTTGCTAAAAAGTTTCTAAATTATCAACACTTAACCTTTAGCAAAGCGGTTTTGACGTAATGTCCTTCAACGTTTATGCTGAAAAAAAGTGAAAATGATTTTGCTGAACAAAATATGTAAGTACCATACATGTTTGGTTGCCATAGAGCATATTTTCTGGGATCATCCAAATTCCAATCAAAGTCCCATTGGCTTTTCCAAAAATGCATCATCCCTGCTGCACCCAATACTTACACATAATGAGTTCAAGTGCTTATTATTGAATGTTAGCATACTAACATGCACAATTTAGTTGAAGAAATGTGTAAACATTATACCCAATAAACATCAGAATGTTAGCTTTGCTACTGTGAGTATGTTAACTTGATGACATTAGCAGTTAGCTTAAAGCACTGCTTTGCCCTTCAATGCCACTCCCTCCTGTGTCATCTTAGCCATCAGGCTATCAGATATGGCCTCATTAACTTTGCATGCACACTACAGGAAACACAAAGAATCCATCACAATAATTGACCTTGGAAATGTGAACGTGTACATAATGTGCGCAGCTACCATGTGGGAGAAGCAGGATATAGTTTTTCTCTTTGGCTCTACAGATACGACTCCCATAAATGGGCACCCAATCAACACTGTCCTTAACTGTCGCTGCTGCCACAGAGAGGTTGTGCAAATTTGATTGCATTAAGTGATTTGGCTTTCAATCATTCATTTTCCACAAATGAATAACTGTTTGTCTGGTTCAGAATGGCCGAGGAGTTGATTTCAGTCGTTGAGCTTGTAGCTTAACAGCCATAATAGTTTTAAAAGCTGTGTGGAGAATAGTTTCATTTACTGTTGTAACACGAATACTGAGTGTTGTTGTTGTAATTCTGAAAGCAAATACTTAAATGCTTGAAGCATTTAAGTCATAAGTCTTCATAAAATTAGCAACCTGACACCAGTCAGACCTGCTCAGCTTCTCAACAGCATTAAACATGTAAAATATGCACTATATGTCTAATTAGGCAAAACTTGTGAATTAGCTGAATTTGCATTATGTTACATCTTTTAAAGGATCCCTGCGTTAGAGGGTCTGCCCTGGACTGTTAAATCCTCACCATCTGCATCAGTCCGCCCATTGGAAGTTGGTCAGCGTAGCTACAGACACAACTCAGACGTTAGATTATCTTGAGCAGCAGTGATTATGTTGTTTACAGTCAATTTGTAAAGTTACTACTGTTTAAATACAACTTATGTAACTGTCTATATAGCAATATAGTAATAGCAACACACACTTTAATTGGTATTATTTGTAATTACCCCAATTCATTTTTTTTGCCATCAACACGACATCCATAAATAAGCACTAAGGGAGGAGTGGCATTGAAGGGCAAAGCAGTGCTTTAAGCATGTTGTCTGCATGCTGTCGTTGTTGTGAAAACAGTAAAGATTTTTCTTAATAATTCTTATGAAACAAATGTGCTAAAAAAAGAGAAGAGAAAGTCTAGACCTGGACAGTATTCCTATGATTGTGATTATGATTAATTTGATTATACCCCCCCAGTTTGCACTAAGGAAAGATGTTGAACGAAACATCCATGCATAAAGAATAATTTCATTGAAGTGCTGTACGCAATCATTCTTTAACCTTACTTCTCAGGCACTTTACTATGTGTTGCGCCAGGCATTACCATAGCCAAACATTAAAGGTAGCATGTTGACCAGTCGTAGCTCTAAACCCATTTCTGCTCCGTGTAAGTAGGCAGTGGTTTGTTACGAGTCCTCCAAACTAAATGACAAATGAATCTCCCATCTCATGGTCAAAGGTGCCCTGTGAAGTTTTCTTTCAAAAGTTGTATTTACTTTAATTATCACTAACCAAAACTCAATGTGTGTCTCTCTTTCAGGTCTAACAATGATGAGTGCATTTCAATCCTCCCAAAAAATTAAAAGATTCTTTAGTCTGCAGAGTTTACATCCATGTTTGCTAGTGAGCAGTTTTCCTCACTTTAGTTGGTGCAGTGCTCGTTTGCATGTTAGCGCCACTAACAAAGCTGTTGATCAGCTGACCAGTCTGGAATGTGTATTGCATCACCCACAAGCATGAGGGGAATGATGCAAACCAAATGGAGTTTGGATCTGCTAACTTACTTCATGCCAGTCAAATATTCACTGTCCTTTTAACTCTGGTTGGGTCTCCAACTCCTGAGAAGAACTTTGTGATTTGACATATCACCTTATAGGAATGATCTGTTGCTAACTTAATAAAGCAATGCAGATGGAGCAACATTAGTATTGATTCTGCTCCAAACCAGTTGAGTGCTAGCTGCTGGACATCTATTTCTGGAGGAAAGAACTCCTGACTGCATTGAGTCCTGATCACCTCTAGCATGTGTTTTGTTGACTACACGTAGTCTAGAGACCAGATAGACTTGTTGGAATTCCTCCCACTGAATTTCTGGTATTGTGGGACCCTGTGTTGCCGATCACTGGAGTAATAGTGATAGAACATGTGATCCTTCAATCGGAGAGGGTTCGATCTCGGGCTCCAGTCATGTCGATGTGTCTTGGGCAAGATACTTACCCCCAAAGCACTCCTGTACGCTGTGCCTTCAGTTTATGAATATGTAGGAAGTTACTCGTGGTGAGTAGGTGGCACCTTGCATGGTAGCTCCTCCCATCAGTGTATGAATGGGTGTGAATGATGACATGTTGTCAAGGTTCGGTACACAGATAATCCATCCAGGGAGGCAGAGGTATCGAAATCGTCGGGAAAACTCACGAGAACAGAAAAGGATCAAACACGGGGAAAACCGCTGGTAAGCTCACAAAACATTTAGAGACAAACTGGCACCGAACAAGGGGTTGACACAGACTAAATACCCAGGGGAACGAGGCACAGGTGGAAACAACAGAGCTGCCAACTTTTCAAAAAACCTTGCAGTGAGATTTTGTCGGGGGTGACCAACATTTTTCCGTTGGTTGACCAACATTTTTCCAACCCATGTTGTACCCTGCATTCTGGTGGTTTGTGGGGCCCAAAGTCGTTGATAGGGGCGGCCTACTGGAGATGGACAACATTGGTTACATTCTGTGAAGCAAATACGTAGCTGATGGTCCACCCCAGGACATTTTGGTTTAAGTAGATGTTATTTCATGCATTCTAGTGGATTTTTGGGTGGTATGCTAAAGATGTAGCCTGGTACCAGCCAAACCTAGCCCCGCCCACAACATTTGAGGTCTGGAAGTTCGGTCTGGCACTGCTCCGTTGGGGAGAAATTATCCAAAATCAAAAAGAGTGTGTGTGTTTGTGTGTGTGTGTGTGTGTGTGTGTGTGTGTGTAGGGATGTTGAAGGTGCATAACAAAACAATAAGTTAAGTAACAGAACCTAAACTAACTCTGCCGGCCCAGGTGCAGTCACATGGTAATAAAAACAATATCAGTATAGTCCTTTTAAAGGATTACGTGTTGGTGCCTTGCTGTCGAATCACACTCAAAAGCGGCTTCGTCTGAGTACCAGGCCGCACAGAAAAAAAAAAAAGATGTTTTATTTTGAAGAATGACCGGATACATCCGTCTGTGCGTCTGAGCGTCTAGTCTTGACACATGTCAAGAGGCTACGTGATAACATTACCCCCAAAATGAAACTTAAATGTACGTTTCAAGTGCCGGTATTCTGGATTAAATTAATGGCAGAATATCCTGAAAACCTGCAAGCAACATCCAAACCATGAATGTGAATACAGATCGCGATCAGTAGTGTTGCATGCTGCTAGATGTTCAAACCATGAGTGCAAGTAGGGACGGGAGGACTACTATAAATGTCAGTCAGTGATCATCATGTATTAGAGGAAATGTAACATTTTCTCTGAGCCATAGAATATAGTCGTGGCCGGCGATCTCAGAGGCCGCTTGATGACGGAGGTGGGCCGGCCCAACGCCGTCGGCCTACCGGGGATTTCCCCGGTGTCCCCCGTGGCCAGTCCGCCCCCACCTTGGGGCAAATAGGATGTCTATGCAGCGAATAGGTTTACAGATGTGCTCCTCAGCGCCATCTATCGTCGAGGAGTTTGAAAAGGAATGAACGCGCCTCGGCCCAAAATCTGATTATTTTTTTTGCCATGAGAAATTGGTTGTGTGGCGTGAGTGCGTGTGAAAACATGCAAATGCGTGTGTCACACGGCGAAACCGTGAGAGTTGGTAGCTCTGAAACAATGAGGGCGGGGCTTGCAATCACACAGGAGGGCGACACACGAGGAGGGAGGAGTCTGGAACGAGGGACAAGGTGAGTGACAGACAACACAACAGAAACCAAACCTGCAAACTTGTCATCTTTCGGCGAAAATCGACGTTTTTAAATGAAAATATGTCATCCACGTGAATCATGTAAATCCGAAGAGTTTTTGTTTTAGGGAGGGGGGTCAACTGACCGGTGTTTCTGAGATTGGAGTGAGACATGAAGAAACACTGATGTTGTGATCTTCGCAGATAGAAGATCTTTGATGTGTCGATTCTTGGCCAATCAGCGTTAAGATGTCTACAGCGGCTTCATTTCCCTCAAACTTGTTTTTTAATAGCAAGCTAGTCAGCTTGCTAACACGTTAGTTAACGTTGTTGGAGAAACAGCGAGTGAGATTACTGGCAGTGGCGAGTCCGTGGCAGCGTGTGGGAGGCGTCAAGGTGCAGGAGAGCGGCGAGTCAGCGGCGAGTCAGCGGCTCTGCAGTTCTACCTACCGACACCTGACTACATATAAGGAGAGGACAAGTGGAGATTTTATCCAACTTGTATTTTAATTAAAAAACATTTGTTCGAAATGAGTTTCCTCCGTAGGGTGGCCGGCTCCTGTTTATATTTAAGGGTTTAAGATCTACGTGTAGAAAAGAGTGTATCCTCCAGTTAATTATAATCTATATAGTTATGCGGTTATAATCACTGTCACACAGAGAGAGGTGTTCATGTTCACCTGGTGGAAAGACAATGGATAACAATATGACATAATATGGTCAAAATAAAATAAAAAGGCTGGTACATGAAATGTACTAGTAGCAAAACAATATTCCGTATAGTATAGTACAGCAGTATTGCATATTGTAGTATTAAGTCTCCAAAAATACTTTATATATATATATATATATATATATATATATATATATATATATATATATATATATATATCACCTTTTTCACCCCTTATGAGTTTGCAGGTATGAGAAACAGACAGTGAACACAGAACTACCCAGAAGAGTGTAACACTGTAGTGTGAAAGAGCTTTGAGGAGACTAGAAAGGTACAGTCTATTTACCGTTAGACCATAACCTGACAGGAAGCCAGATTACATAATCGATTTTGAAAGTATCTTTCTTATTATTCTCATAAATGAATGAATTATGAAGCACCTCATTCGATTTATTTGCAGTCGAGCGGAAGGAAAGGCTGAAGGTTATGGCATTAAGGAAAAAAAATACCGTTAATATAAGTCCCTTATAAGACTGTAGGACTGTAATGTTTTAATAATAATTTAGTTTTTGTGGCAAAATGGAACTAAAAACTGCATTTTTGTACAATTACAATAAATGAACCTCATAATTTTAAAGCAATCTGACAAGTTGACTGAAGGTTTGTCCCGACTGGCCCCTTTTTACTTTCTACATGGTAGTACATGGGAAGTATGGATTGATCCATATTTGACAAAAATATTAAATAATGCAAATATCTGTTTCCTTCCAGTGTACAGGTACTAACTACAAAGTCAAGCTGAATGGGGCTTTAGCGTCATCGCAGCAGTCGCTCCTGACTCATTCCTCTAATCAGCTCAGTGGAGCTGCGGAGTAATGCTGACGATTTGAACTGCAAATGAGTGTGTGACTAAATCACTGCTTCCTATTCTGAGCGGCATTGTTTTCTCAGCCATGGTTGATGTGTTTGACAGTGAGGCAAATAATAAGAGTGCCTACCTGTTGCCTCACAATTTCCCATCCTCAAACTGTGGAAGAGGAAATGGGAGGAATAAACGCTGATTATCTTCACTCCAGCAAATCCAAAATCACCTAGTGAATGAATGCATGCTCACTCCGCCATGTTTATGCTTCCTCCCTGTGAGACAATCAGAGCTATTGTTGAGAAAGATGGAAATCTTTTTTTTTTTTTTTAGGCTGCTATACCAGAATGCCATGCAGAGTAGGTGCTAAATGAAAAGAATGAAACCCTGTGTGCGGATGCTCGGCCACATGAGGAATAATTTAGACGACAGTGTGTGGTCGAGGCTCCACTCACCCAAGGTCGATAACACAACTCAGCCGGGTGTGCAGACTCGAGAGACAGGACAGCTGTTGTTGAGGCTTCCTCGCCTCACGGTCAAATGTTAAATGGCAAATGGACCGTACTATATCTCTTTTCTAGTCTTCCGACCACTCAAAGCACTTTAACACTACTTCGTTCACCCATTCACAAACTGATGGGAGGAGCCATCTGCCCGTCATATATATATATATATATCATATATAGAAAATATAGTCAAGACACTGCAAGGTTAGAAATAATTATTTTTATTTGAAATATTAATTTTGTTCTTCAAACTTTGCTTTCGTCAAAGAATGCTCCTTTTGCAGCAATTCCAGCATTGCAGACCTTTGGCATTCTAGCTGTTAATTTGTTGAGGTGATCTGTAGAAACTTCACCCCACGCTTCCTGAAGCTCCTCCCACAAGTTGGATGGGCTTGATGGGCACTTCTTGCGTACCATACGGTCAAGCTGCTCCCACACAGCTCAATGGGGTTGAGATCTGGTGACTGCTGGCCACTCCATTACAGACAGCATACCAGCTGCCTGCTTCTTCCCTAAAGAGTTCTTGCATCATTTGGAGGTGTGCTTTGGGCCATTGTCCTGTTGTAGGAGGAAACTGGCTCCAATCAAGCGCTGTCCACAGGGTATGGCACGGTGTTGCAAAATGGAGTGATAGCCTTCCTTATTTAAAATCCCTTGTACCTTGTACAAATCTCCCACTTTACCAGCACCAAAGCAGCCCTAGACCATCACATTACCTTCACCATGCTTGACAGATGGCGTCAGGCACTATTCCAGCATCTTTTCACCTGTTCTGCGTCTCGCAAATGTTCTTCTGTGTGATCCAAACACCTCAAACTTTGATTCGTCTGTCCATAACACTTTTCTCCAATCTTCCTCTGTCCAATGTCTGTGTTCTTTTGCCCATATCAATCTTTTCTTTGTATTGGCAAGTCTCGGATATGGCTTTTTCTTTGCCACTCTGCCTAGAAGGCCAGCATTCCGGACTCGCCTCTTAACTGTAGATGTTGACACTGGCGCTTTGCGGGTACCATTTAAAGAAGCTGCCAGTTGAAGACCTGTGAGGCGTCTATTTCTCAAACTAGAGACTCTAATCTACTTGTCTTCTTGCTGAGTTGTGCTCCGGAGTCTCCCACTTCTCTTTCTGCCCGTTTGTTCTCTGAAGGGAGTAGTACACACCGTTGTAGGACATTTTCAGTTTATTCTTAATTTCCTGCATGGAATAGCCTTCATTTCTAAGAACAAGAACAGACTGGCGAGTTTCACATGAAAGTTCTCTTTTTCTGGCCATTTTGAGAGTATAATGAACTCACAAATGTGATGCATCAGACACTCAACTAGCTCAAAGGAAGGCCAGTTGTATAGCTTCTTTCACCAGCATCACTGTTTTCAGCTGTGCTAACATAATTGCACAAGGGTTTTCTAATCATCCATTAGTCTTCTATGTGATGAGCAAACACAATGTACCATTAGAACACTGCAGTGATTGTTGCTAGAAATGGGCCTCTATACACCTATGTAGATATTTCATTAAAAACCAGACGTTTCCACCGAGAATAGTCATTTACCACATTAACAATGTAGAGTGTATTTCTGATTCATTTAATGTTATCTTCATTGAAAAAAACTTTTCTTTGAAAATTAAGGACATTTCTAAGTGACCCCAAACTTTTGAACGGTAGTGTATATATGCATACATTTATCCAATAAATGGGATGTATTCATGAGTTAAAACCAATCCTACAGGCACCATGCTGGACTAGGATGGGGACGTATACATATATATATATATATATATATATATATATATATATATATATATATATATATATATATATATATAGATCCCCAACCTATTTATGTTTAGGTAATGTCTCTGTGTTTAGAAATGGTTCCTCTATGTCTGCAGAGGCTTTCCTTTACACTTTATTCTGAATATCACTTGTTTGTAAGAGGCACTTCATTCCAGGACTGTGAACCACTCAGAATAGGTCGGGTGGTTCTTCCCCATCCGGGCCCTCAGTGTGACCTCCTTTGCTATAATGAGGGTAACACTACACATATTTAATAACCACTCAGTTTATTCAAGGAAAAACATAATTATGTCCATTTGAGAACTCTGTCTCCTAAAAAGGAAAAGAGGTGCCACAACTTCCAAAGCTACGATGGATGGCACATCCTTAAATGTTCTGTATACAGGATGTAGACCACAACTATAGCAATACACAACTAACTGTAATGTAAAGATACAGTTTAATAATACTTTTAATGCTTATAATTAGTTGGTAATCAAAGAATATAAATTTCACTGTCACTTTAAACCCTGAGTCATGCAGGGCCTGTTTTATAAAATGTGAGCTTTGGCCAGTCAGGCAGGAAGGAAACACATTTTACACCGTACAAGTTTATGTAGAAGTGGGAAGCACAAAGACGGAGAGAGCGCACAACCTCTTTGTAAAGCTCTGTAAAGCTGTGCGTGTTTGTGTGTGTGTGTTCATTTTCAGACTGCAAACATAGCATAGAATAATCCCTTATTAGTCCCACAGTGGGGAAATGGATTCTCTGCATTTGACCCATCCTTAGTATCCTTAGTATTTCAAGGAGCAGTGGGCAGCCCCTAGTGAAGCGCCCGGGGAGCAATGTAGGATTCAGTGTCTTGCTCAGGGACACTTCCACGTGGCTTTGTTCCCACTCAGTTTGCCATGAACAGATACACTATAGATCTTCTCCTGTTACACAAACGTGTGGACACGCCTCACTTAAATATTAACAGGACTTCCTGTCCTTTTTTGACAATTACAAGAAAAAATGATCCTTTATTAATCCCCTTGGGGAAATTCTTCTCTGCATTTGACCATCCTTGGTTAGGGAGCAGTGGGCTGCCCTGAGGGGCGCCGGGGAGCAGCTAGGGGTTCAGGGACATGAGACAAGTGACGACCACTCATCCCCCTCAGCTATGTGATACTGGACGGGTCATGTTTGTACCTTTGCATTACACAGAAGTTGTATACATCTGTGCTCTGGAATAGCAAGGTTGCATTGTGTGACTGGACGGCTGAAACCAAACCGTGAGCGTTGAACATACGGAGGAGGCGACGCTTCAAGAGACAAAAGGCTTTACACAACTTTTCACGAATGCATTCTACGCCCCAAAACCCGGAAACACGATGACATGTAGAATTAGTGGAATTCCCCCTTAAAATAAATAATTTACAATAAATGAAAAACTGGTATTTCTTTGTTGAACATAAGGAAAGTTCATTAATCAAAGTATTTTTGTTATTGAGGTTCATAGAATTGTGTTCTTTTTGGTTACTTGTGAGACTCGTAAAAAGGGGTTAGGGATTCCCAGGAGGTGAAAGGACTTGTACAATCCTATCGACGAGTTAGGCCAGCAGGGTGAAGAGTATCTGAGACTGGCTCCTTTCACCATTGACCCATTCCACCACACACGTCACATGCGCCGCAGTCTTCTATAGAGCATTGAAAATGGAAGGTGAAAGCATTTTCTGATGGTTTATATACAAAACCAGATAGTTAGTTAAAAAGTTTTATTTTAAAAACGTATTAATTTGTTAAATGTGAAACTCACAGATTCCTGAAGCGTCCAATTAAATAAGACAAGTTAAGCCTTTGTTTAAAAAGAGACACAATTAAGATAACCCAGTATATACCTGTTTTGTATGCAGCTCCTTTAAATAACAAATCAATGCATTTTAGACAATGGTGATTTTTCAGTTTCTGCCAAAGGACACATGTTAAACCCATTTTGACGGGATTAGCTTTACACAGGGAGGAAGTCCTCTATAATTTATCTCTTCATTCCTAACAACATTTTAACCGTCGTGAAAATGACTGATCTGTACGAGAAATAAACATTCCGTCAGAGAAAGACAAAGAAAGGAAAAGAAATCCTTCCCAAGACGGCTCGGGTGAGACGGGAGGAAAATATGCTGTGTGAGGTGAATGAGTCAAATATGGAGCCCCTTTATAAAAAAATACAGATTCAATAAAATAACTCAAGTTGTACCCGACACCATATATCTTAACCCCATGACAACATTATACTTCCTTCTTATGTCACCGTAATTGTTATGGAAACCAATTGGATAAAGTTACGAAGCTTAAGGAGCGACCTTTGTTGAAGGAAACGTGGTGAGAAAGTTATATGAACAAGAATAGCAATAAAGTCCAATTCTGGTGAACGTGTCAACCCAACGTAGAATTCCACCCATGTGGACTACGCTTGTTACGTTACGTTGTAACAACAAGGTCTGCAACGTTTAGCTTGTTACACTAGTTACATTGTTAAGTTACATTTCTCTATTATTATTTTAAACCAGACATACTGGACTTTCACCCAGGAGACCGCGGTTAGTGTCCTGTGTGAAACCTAAAGCAGACTTTGGTTTAAGGCCTTCTTGCAGAGGATTGTTAGGCTTGTTACCCAACATTTAGTCTAAGGCCTGTTCTTGTAAGTTATGGTTTTATGGTTGTTTTGTTACGTTATTATTCTAACTCCAGCCATGATGTTTTTATAATCCTAACTAAGTAGTTTTGATGCCTAAGCAATTGTTCCACAACTTTAACCCTTTGGGGCCGAGGCATGCGTCGATGCGTTAAACTAGGTGTTTAAGTTTTTAATAAAATTATATCTTAGCAATAATACGTCAGAGATATGGTTTCAAATCTGGCGGATATGGTTTCCACTTCCGCGTCTGAGCATCTAAACATGGACGTGTCTTACGACGCGTGCAAAGCTTCAGTGTGAGTCAGAAGATGCCAAGCAAAGAGTCCTGAGCAAAACTATATTGGAGGGGACAGACGGCACAGCTTCAGTGCCTGAAGGATTCGCTAACAAGGAGGGTCCGTGTACTTTGCGGCCAACGGATTTCCGTTTAGAAATAGGAAAACAAAAAACGCAAAATGACCCATTTTCCGTTTTTTGTTTTGATAATAGAAAACGGAAAACAAAAAACGACCCGTTATCTGATTTTCTTTGATGTGCTTAAACATGGACATCGAGAATTAAAATACTGCGTGGAAATCTTCTTTCTCAATTTTGCGTAGGTTTTTGTGTTGTGACTCGAAAGTTGCTCCCACGAGCTTGACAGTCACATTCATGTCAGCAGAGGGTGCGCTGCTATTTGTCCCCAATGGAAGGTTTTGTGTTGTTTCGAGGACCCAAACGGGTGACAATGAAAGAAGAGGACATGTCAGCAGACAGGATTTTTCAGGTGCTGTCATTGTTCAACTTATAATTGACACTTTTATGCATTGCAAAAAAAAAACTCACATAGTTCACAGCGCGTTCACAGCATTCTACAACCATAGCCGCGGGAACATATTTCATCAGGGGGGTTTGGGTCTGGGGGGTTTAATGTTGCGGGGCGGCAGGTACGGACTGGGAGTAAAAATAAGCCCTGGACTCTGATACAGATCAGCCCACCAGAACTGGCACCCATATACGCTGCCCTGCTAATGCATGCACATTATGTGTGCTAGTTAATTATATGTTGACCTATGATATATATTTTTATGGAAACCCCCTAGCATTAGTCTTTTTACTATTTAATTACACTGTTTTTTAATCTTCTATGGTATTTTTCATTCAATCCAATAAAACAGGTCAATTGCAGTAGTCTGTACATCACAGATGACGCAAACACCGCAATATTTCCTGAGCCAACCGGACGTTTTTCCACAATGAATGTTTTTCATCGCGGTCATTACGAGGTCCACGGAGATCCAGATCAGCTCCCACCCACTGCTGGTGTTCGTTTTGCCTTCACGCGCCGACCCTCTGCTTTTGCTTTTGCTTCCACCGAAACAACACCACGAGCTGGAACTCCACGAGCTAGCGGCCTGTTCCAAGCAAGATCGTTCCAAAGGTTACTTGTTAAATATGTAACTGATCTCTGCTGCTCAAATCTCATCCTATAATATATAAATATCATGTTAGGCCCATAGGTGTGATTTTAAGACTTTAAGATGTATCCCCAGATCAATCCATATTGCCGAAATAGTAAATGACAAGCTCAGTCCTTCCAGGACAGTGGTCATTCGCTTTTTGGAAGCTGATGCATCTGTTGAAGGAATAACAGCAACGGTGAAAGATGCCTTAAGCTGTGATGAGCCACTTACCCTGACGGACAGCCAAGGAAATGAAATGGTGGACTCGGAGGGCACAAGAAGTAAGTTGTATGATCAGAAACTTGCTTCTAATTTGTGGTTTCTAATAAACATTAATGTTGATTTTAAAGGGGTCATTGATTGCAAAACTGAATTTACCTTGTCACAGTTGAATAACGACAGTTCAGTGGGTAAAATGGACATACAGTGAACCTCAAAGTCCATTGACGCTCTGGTCTGCTGCGCGCTGTTCTGTGTACTTTCACCAAATTACAAAGAAGAATGTTTTTCAAGGATAGTTTTCGAGGACAGTTTTGAAAACCTGGGACAATGTAAAGCAGGATTTGCTAAGAAGCTGTTGCTGAAAAGAAGTGCTGTTCGACCGTATGTTCATTACAACCGCAAGCTGTAGTATGATGTTGTCGCTAACAGTTATTAGCAATGCTAACGTATCCTGCCTGTATCTAGCATCGTTAGAATGTGTGATTATTTAGTTTATAGCCAATGTTGCTAACGTTATGTCATGTTCCTGACTGTTTCATTCAAATAAATAACCCGTGTTTGTTTTCAGCCCAACCAATGTTACATACCCTATTCGGAGAACGTAAGGAACAGTGGGAAATACCCCCAAAACCCAGTCAATGACCACTTTTAAAAAGAGAAGTGAAGTTAATGTTTTCTGACTTCTTAGGTTCCCAATTCTGGAAACAGAACTCCAGAAAAATCTATGCCATCCCTGAATGTGACTTTGTGGAGTTCCAAAATGGAAGAAGAAATAAAGCAAGGTAATACAACATTTGATGTGTAGGCAAACTCATATGAACTAGAAAATGCAGTTCCTGAAGGAAATACCAGTGCATGAAATGCAAAAGTTAAGAAAGGAAGAAGAAAAAAAAGAAGAGTGGAAGAATAATTATTATTTGAACTTAATTTGGTTTGCTTTTTTGAGTGATGATCATAATTGAAGCCATAATGATTTAATTATGACAACTTACCCAACAGAATTGTAAAAATAGAAAAATAAATAATGTCTCATAGGTTGACGCTTACAGAGTAAAATAAACATTTCTAAAATATTCAGAAAGATATTTAGACATTTGTTCATATGCACCATTTGAAAAAATATTGAATACTTTCTTTTCTGTTCATACATTTAAGTCGAAGGGACGAAGACAGTTCGAGCCTACAAGAGGTCATTGGTAAAATTGACCACCGGGAGCCTCCAAGACATCACCTCAACCATAAACCAGCTGTCTGAGCTGGCAAAGACAAAAGGCACAGCAGTAATGGCAGATGCCGGTCTGCTCCCTATAAAGGACGCGTTCGCCTGTCTCGTTTGTAGAGGTACGTGTAAGATATGTAACGGTAGGTAATTCTAGAGTACAAAATAGCCACCTGCCACCCTCAAGCACCGCGCTGACCAGCTGTCAACGGTGTTCACCGCCATCTTCAACACTCACTTGGCAAATAAACACAATTCTGATTCTGATAGCCTATAGTTAATTTCCTTCTATATTGAAACTAACTGTTAAATGTTCTTTTCTTTTCTTTTTTTAAACCTTGCAGCTGTAATGGCAGAGCCCATGTTTTCCACATGCTGCGAGTCTCTCGTTGGATGCCGAACATGTGTGGAGCAGTGGCTGAAATGCAGAGGAGAAGACTTCAACAGCAAAGTACACCAGGTTAAGGTCTCTCTGCTGACTTGTCTTTTTTAAAGCAGAGACAAAAACGGAGTAACTCAATCATTGTTTCAGTAAGGATGGGCAAACATGTTCCAGGAAGCTACAGAGGCTGCACATTTGGCTAGTGTTAGGTTGGAATGACCTCAGGATGTTATAATGTTTACATGACAGTTTAAGAAAAAAAAAGACGACTCGAGTTACAAGATTGCAAGTGCACTTTATCCAAATTGTTGTAATAAATGTTATTTTTGGTATACTGCTTCTTTATTGACCATTGCAGGTCACTGTGTAACAGGTCACACATGTCTTTTGGTGATATCAATCAGAGACCTAACTGCATTTTTAAAAGGGCCATAGTTATGGTTAACCACATTTTGGTATAGTAATAGCAAGTCAAAGAGAGAACCAAACTTCGTTTCAGTCAATTGTTGGGCTTCTTCAGAGGGGAAAGGACCACATCCAAAAATGGATTCCCTTTTCAAGGCTGATCCCATTTCCTGCTGATAGAGGTCAGCTGCAACAGCACCAACAGGCAGAAGGTCCTCAGGAAGTTTTGCAGAACACCCTTCTTTAGCCAGTTCATTTGGTATTCCCCTTCCTGCAAGACAGTAGTGAGTGAGTAGTGAGATTAAAGGGGTTACAGTTGGGTGATAACAATAACTTTGCCAATGATGTTTTGACTTGTTATTTTAGTTGTCTATCACAGCATATTGAAGTTGACAATAATGACTATGAGCTTCATTCAGATGGGGGTCATTCCTACGAAATGCACCCGATCTAAATGTAAATACCCTCGAATTAAAGATGAATGTCTGCGCTTTGAGCATATATTCATTATTTACATTCAACTCCAATCCTGTAGTAGTCGCCTAAAATAGCAAGAACGTGGTCAACGCCCAAAAGACTTGGGTCTAACTAATAACATGTTTTACTAATTGAATTTACACTGCTTTATTAGCAAGTCATGCTCGTAACAGCCAGTAATTAATCATACCTGGGATCCTGTGTGCATTCCATGCCTTTACGACATTTGTGATGCCAATCCTAGCCATCTGGCATGTCAGGTTTGACACACAATACCAGTTCCTCCTGGTCCACCAGCTGTATCAAAGCTGTCTTCAAAGGGTAGTTGACATTCACCTCTGAGTGACCGACAACCTTCTTGCTGAAACCATCGATAGCCATTACATGGGTCACTCCAAACATCACAAGCTTCTCATTTTGATCTACATGCAGCTTGTGACCCATGTATTCTGCATTGTAGGGTATGGGGTTCAGATTCCGGGCACCCTAAAATATAAGAATTACATTATTATAAAAACTCAATAATCTTTAATTCGTATGATTAGAATCAACACCTATGTTCTATTGAAATGCAGAAAACACAATGCTATTTGACTTTACCTGCTGTCTTGCAATGTGGTAGGGTTGATGAATAGTTCTCAACACATTGCCCACTCTGCCTTCAGTAGCTTTAACCCCTTTTGCGCATAGATATCCAGTCATCATTTTTTGAGCAAAAGACGATCCAGTCTGGGGGGGAATAATGATGTTTGGCATAAATAATATATATATATATATATATACATATATATATATATATACACATATACAACTACCTCGAGAATACCTTCAGTGATTTCAACTTCAAGTTCACTATCAGGGCAGAAGTCCCTGACAAGTCCCTGACAAGCCCCTGCTCAGCACACCACCTCCGCACATTCCTCTCTGAAAAACCCCGTCTCGTCCCAAACTGGATACATAACGCAGTGGCGATATCACCACACGTGCCATTCTTTCTGTGTTCTGAAATAAAACCTGCATATTCGTGCAATGCCATCCTGTTGAGGTGCGTCTCATGGATGTCTGACTCCAACACCGCCAACTACTGATAGCTTCCGGGTCACAACACAAAAACCTACGCAAAATTGAGAAAGAAGATTTCCACGCAGTTTTTTAATTCTCGATGTCCATGTTTAAGGACATCAAAGAAAATCAGATAATGGGTCGTTTTTCGTTTTCTGTTTTCTATTATCAAAACAAAAAACGGAAAATGGGTCATTTTCCGTTTTTGGTTTTCTCATTTCAAAACGAAAATCCATTGGCCGCAAAGTACACAGACCAAGGAGCTAGCCGGAGCTAACGGGCCAGATAGCTGGCTACAGCGTTTCTATGAGACTGAACGGTGCATACTTTATAGTTGACCTTATCACCGTTAACTTTCTTACAGTGAACTTAGTACGACCAGTAGTGTTGGACCTCCATTATGTGTTTGTAAGACCGTAACTAACGTGTGTTTGTTGACGATAGCTTCGTAGCGTTAGCACGTCACTACATAGTGCCGTGTTGGATGTCTCTTCCGTGTCTACGACTGAACGGTGCATACTCAACTGTTGTCTCTATCACCGTTAACTTTCTCACAGTGAACTTAGTAAGCCTAGTAGTGTTGGACCTCCGTTAATCGTTACTACAGTAGTGTTTATGTCACGTTAGGTGCTGCTAACACGGCGCGTGCTAACGAGAGCTAACGGAGATAGTTGACTACAGCTATGAACGGTGGGTAATCAACTGTTGTCTATCACCGTTAACTTTATTTCAGTGAACTCATACTGACTTGTATTAATGTATTTTACAGAGTGGATTCAGAGCTGCGAGGGTCCAGAGCAGTGGCGGCTGGTGATTCTTTTTTTGGGGGGGGGGCACAGTTGGGCGGCGTGGTTTAAATAGCACTCCACAATGAGAAGAAAAGAGGTTTTGAGTAGAATATTCTAAAAAACAAAGCTTTATTTCAAGAAAACACAGTGCTCAACACTGTCCAATAACTACTATCAACAAACTGTAACTTTGGGCATGAGAGGTTCAGAGCAGGTTTAAGAAACATTGGGTTGGGTTTCAGAGGTTTACAGAATAAAAGAGGTGCCCACACCCTCACATGAAAGAGGTTTATAGATTTAAAAAGAGAGACATCACATTTTACATTGGGTGTTTGACAGAGTAGGCCCCACTACTTGTAAAGACATTTAAACTGGGGGCCCTGCAGTCAGGTGGCACTGGTGAGGTGGTCTTTGAAGGCAAAGCGTTCCCTGGTGTGTCCAAGTATGATGTCACCAACCTACAGATAAATATATAGAGAGAGACACAGAGATACGTTGTGGGGAAATATCTACGACAAAAAACTATGTTTTGTGTGTCTTGATGGCTCATCAACATAGACAAAAGGCCAGGAGCCACCTCGATGCTCTAGCCTGGAGCTAACACACACACACACACACACACACACACACACACACACACACACACACACAGTTGAATTGGTATTTTAGATGAAGTTATAGTCTGATATGATATCTACCCAAATCTAACAATGTCCAGCATGCGTTCTGCTGTGGGAAAGATACAACATTAAACTCTAACACAGGCATCTGCTGATGTTGACACTCACCTCTGCAGCGATCCTTCAAGCTCATCTTCCTTCATAGCCCGGCGCTTCCTCGCTGCTCAGAGCCACTGCTTTGCTCCACACTTAGCATCCAGCTAACCAGCTCCGGTTAGCATATAGCTTGAGGAGAAGCTCAGGTGTACGTCCTCAGTCAGTGCTTTGCTGTTGGATGTTTAAATCCGGACGTTCGGGTCCCAACTCTTTCAGCCTCTTCTTGTCAACACCTGACCGTCGGTTGAAAAGTGTTTCGCGTAGAGATGCCACAGAGTTTTCAGTCGCCATGCTGACACAATCAAAGCCTCTGCTAGTGTTGCTTGTAGCTGCGTGGGAGCTGTATGGGCTGTGAGGGAATGATAAAGGTCTCTGATTCGACGAATAGTCCAACCACGTTGCAATAAGAAACGATGTCATTGGCTATGGCGCACTTTTGTGCGCCCGAAGATTCTTGTTTCATTTGCCAATGAGAAGCTGTTCTTGCCGTAACGACCGTGAAACGTTTGCTCGCTTCCATAGACTTCCATTTGGCCGGCGCCCCGAGAGGGGAGGGGCTTTTCTCAGTGATGATGAACGGCGATATATTATATTTGGTCACATTTAACTTAAGTGGTTGTTGACAGGGGCTTACGGTCTCCCAACACGGTATATTTCTTATTTAAATTATTTGGTATATAATGTTTTTTGACAGTATATATTATATATATATATATTTTTTTTTCATCACAACATTTTGAGAGGGGCGGCGCCCTAGCGCCCTCTATTGACGCACCGCCACTGGTCCAGAGGACAACATGCAGCTGCAGCAGCCTCCAGTCCGTCTGCCTGCCAACACATCACCATAGCAGGCCTCAAAGCCAGCCACAGCTCATATTCCCCACCATATAATAATAATACATTTGGTTTTTGACATTTATTTACATGTGTCTACCATTGTATTCATATATGCCACTGCTTTTGTGAACCTAAGACCTTTGGTAAACCAATTTCCATCAACAAAACCGATATACCACATGAGTAAAGTTATGTTTTCACAACAAATATGAAACATTTCCAAAATCAAGATTACATTTTTCAGCTTTAGTCATATTTTCTCTTTACACTTGTGCCTTGAGACAATGGTACCTCATTATATAGATAGCTGAGATTCTTCTGAAATTTTTGATATACAACACATCTATGTATCATATGCAAGTGACTTTAAAAAGGGAAATTTAAAAATTATGTAAAATCAAGAAAATGACCCAAGAGTGTTAACCACGTGGCATTACATATTTTGGTAAGTGTAAACGAGGCACATATGAATCCTAATGAAACCTTTTTTGGGACTTGTGGTTTGCAGAAACGTACAAAACACATAACTACGGCTCATAATGTCCAAGGGGTGAATTATGGTGCTCATATTATTAACTCTTGTCCATCTGTGTCACTTTAGTAAGACTCAAAAAACTGAAAAATAGAACTCACAGCCTTCTTTCAGACGGCAGTAACTTGCATACTTCTGTCACAACACTCATTTTGACCCAAATAATGATTCATTCATAAACCTAACAAAGTGGTTTTGTTGCCACATATTTCACTATGTATAATACACATAAGAAGGCAGGCTATGTTTTACTTGAACGCATTTAGGAAAGATTGTAATTTTACCTGAGAAACACAAAACCCTTGAACAAACTTTCTGCATCTGTGTTTCTCAACTCATATCTCGACCTGTTCTTTTCTCTCTCTCCCTTCATGCTTTTAATGCTTTCTGACTACAGGACTGACATATTCATAAACGCACAGTATACACACAGCGCTCCAGCACCAGATTGTATGGCGGCAGCCGCTCCTGACGCAGGTCGGCCGAGGCGGACTGCAGGCCCCGGCCCACTTTGTAAAATAATTGGCTCTGGCGGAAAACCCCTAACTCAGGGAACAGTGCACTACGTTGCTCTGGCCGATCAGGCGGAGACGTACAGTGCTGTCTGCACGCTGCTCACAGCCGGCACTCAGGAACCACACGGTGAGCCAGGCAAAGGATTTCCTGTCAGAGAGAAGAAAGTGTGTGTGTGCACCTTTCATCTCACCTCATGCTTCACTCTCTTTCCACTCCAGCTTCTCAGGGATTTCTTAATGACATTCCACTTTAAGCTTTCCTGTGACCCGTCTATCGTGAAAGTTAAAACAAAAGCACTGCGCGCTTGTCGTTTAACAGCAGAGCTCTTCAACAATGCTTTCCCTCGTCCAGGAACTCTTTCAGTTAGATTCCTCCAGCAGCCGAGCAGACGCATCCTGCAGACATCATTCATCTGTCATTCTTAAACGGTTACCTCAATCTCACAGAGCGCTTGGCATCCTCTTGTTTAACAGCCACACGGTTCTTTCTCTCCTCTCACCCCCTGTGGCACACTGCAACACATGTCTTCATGTCTTAATGGATGCATCCTTTCACTTCTCCCTCCACAGCAGCATGCATTTTAAATGGCTCCTGTTTAATTTACCGCTGCAGAATGTCTGGTATTTTGCAGAAAAGCGCTCAGGGCAAGCCGCCACCTCTCCCTGGAAGCGGAGAGGCAGAGCTGGATCTGGAACTCACTTCATCCGTCGACACATTTAAAAATCTCTGCTGCGCAACAGGTAATCCAAAATGCTAAGAAAGCCAGAGGCAAGTGGGAATATCTTGGAGTCAAAGTAACCTTGGGACCTCCATCTGTTGGAGCATATGCTGCTGCATTGTTATCCTTTCACTTCTCCATTCCATCTTCCACTTGCTCCACTTCCACACCTGCTCCCTGGCCTCCTGCTATACATCTCAGACTGTAAGGTCTATACGAGGAGGCCACCATTAACTATGCGTTTACTGCAGCCGTAGTGAAGCCGCAAAACGAGGGTTGGGCTTAAAATAAGTACATGAACCCATTCAAACAAATCCTGGTGCGTAGTCACTGCAGACTAGAAAAAGAGAATAAGTAAATCCACATTCAGCGTACCCTTATTCTTTGCTACTTTCCAATTAATTTCAGCTGAATGGCACATTTCCCGTGAGTGGATTGCAGGGTTATTTAGACCACCTGCTGTGTGGGGAGCGGGGACTGGCTCCTAATTAAGAAAGAGCAGCATTGTGTTATTATTAAAGAGGCATTTTTTTATTACTATTGAGAAGGTAGTTTTTCATTATGAAGGCACTTGAACGATTTATAAATATTCAGAATCAGAATCAGAAACCGTTTATTGCCAGGAATGTTTGCACAAACGAGGTATTTAGTTAGGCGGAAAGTGCATACATTAGACATTAGACGAGACAAACAACAATCAACAACAGCAACAGTGCAATGATGTCTAAATCAGATAAGGATAAAGTGCTCAGACATGTTAAACATGTCTGAGCACAAACATGTTAACATGTATGTTAAAGTGACGTGTGTTTAAGTTAAAGTTAAAGTTAAGTGTATGTATTAAGTGTATTAAAGTTAAGTGTATGTTGCATGTTAAAGTGACGTGTGTGTTTAAGTTAAAGTTAAGTGTATGTGGCATGAGTGTTTAAATATAAATTGTGCAGTGGAGTGACCAGTAGGAGGAGAGAAAGGAATAAAAATTAAAATATATGCTCCGAAAGAATGGTCCGAGAATAGTCCTGTGATAGTCAGTCAGTGGGGAACCCGGGCTCTATTGATGAGCCCGACTGCCGACGGGAAGAAACTGTTATGGTGTGTTCACCGCGGAAGTTTACTCGTGCGAGTAGAAAGAGGGTGTTCACACCAAACGCAAATTCGCGGCGCGACCAAAGGGGCGTGGGTTATCTCCGTCATCGTTCCTTCTCTCCGAGAAAAGGAGCCATCTTTTCTCAATCTTGGCTGTGGAGCGCCTGTCCATCTGTCTCCGGTGAATGGCAGTTTCATAAAATGTATTCATGCTTTGTCTGGTCCGTCCACAAGACGTCAAGAAAGCACTTTTACATTTTGTGATTTCTTAATGAAGTTTGGATCCATCAATCTGGTCTCCAACAATACTCAAATTAACGTAATCCATATTATACACAGATACGGCAGCCATGTGTTTGTTTATGTACATATGTATCTACATACTATATAACTTATGTAAACTCACCAGCATTTATGTTTATCATTCATGATAGCATCTGAAGCCATATCAATCAAAAACTACTACTATTAGCACCTGTAGTATCATTAATATCATTAATAACATTATAACATAATAATTAATAACATTAACAGAATGATGAATAACATTAAATGTAATGTTTTCTGTGCTGCAGATATCTTGCTACTGGGGACTCATTTAGGACCATCGCCTACAGCTTCCATGTTGGGGTCTCCACGGTCTCTAGCATTGTCCCAGATGTTGCCACAGCTATTTGGGACTGCCTTGTGGAGGAGTTCATGGCTGTGCCCACCACGGAGGACTGGAGGTCAATCACTGTGGGGTTTGAGGAGCGATGGAATTTTCCTCTCTGCTGTGGAGCATTGGATGAAAAGCACGTGGTCCTCAAAGCCCCTGCCAATTCAGGATCCCAGTTCTTCATTTACGAGGGAGCCTTCTCCATGGTCCTCCTGGCAGTTGTTGATGCGAAATATTGTTTCCGGCTGATCGATGTTGGGGGCTACGGCAGAACCAGTGATGGTGGGATTCTTGCCAACTCAGCTTTTGGCCGAGCACTGCAATCTGGCACCCTCCACCTGCCTGCTGACATGGCCCTACCAGGAGCTGATCACCGAGGACTTCAGCCACACGTCTTGGTTGCTGATGAAGCATTTCCGCTGAGGAAGAACCTCATGAGGCCCTACACCGGCCGCAACCTTCTGAGGGAGCCCTGGATCTTCAACTACAGTCTCTCCCGTGCTCGGCTGGTTGTGGAGAATGCCTTTTGGATGCTTTCCTCTCAGTGGAGGATGTGCCGGCGTGCCATTGAGCTCCAACCACAAGTTGCGGAGAAGTGTGTGAAGGCTACATGTGTCCTGCATAACTTCCTGCAGAGGACAGCCCGAACTGCAGCAAGCGTACCGGTTGGCGCCACTGCCAGATCTGGAAAGAATTGCTGCCAATAACTCAGCAAGAGAGGCCATCAGGGTGAGGGAGGCCTTCACGTCCTTTTTCTCTGCTGAAGGAACCGTCCCATTGCAAGACTCCGTGTAACACCGTGCCCAAGCACACCCTAAACGGCTCTTTTAAGAGCCAACCACACATTACTAAAGAAACGTTCCTTTGAGAGTTTTCTTTGTAAATTAAATAAGGAACATGGAAGAGGTAACATTGAATAAATGTATACATTTATTTGAACACATAATAACAATATTCATATATATATAATAATATATACAATAATATATATCCATCCATCCATCCATTATCAGCCGCTTATCCGGGGTCGACTCGCGGTGGCAGCAGGTTCAGAAGGCCGACCCAGGCTTCCCTCTCACCCGCAACACTTTCCAGCTCATTCTGGGGGATCCCGAGGCGTTCCAAGGCCAGCCGGGAGATATAATCCCTCCAGCGTGTCCTCGGTCTTCCCCGGGGTCTCCTACCAGTTGGGCGTGCCTGGAAAACCTCTAATGGGAGGCGTCCAGGAGGCATCCTGACTAGATGCCCGAACCACCTCAGCTGACTCCTTTCGACACGAAGGAGCAGCGACTCGACTCCAAGCTCCCCCCTGATGTCCGAGCTCCTTACCCTATCTCTAAGGATGAGCCCGGCCACCCTGCGAAGGAAGCTCATTTCGGCCGCTTGTATCCGAGATCTCGTTCTTTCGGTCACGACCCAGAGTTCGTGACCATAGGTGAGGGTTGGAACATAGACCGACCAGTAAATGGAGAGCTTCGCCTTCCGGCTCAGCTCCTCTTCACCAGGACGGACCGGTACAGCGCCTGTTTTATTGCTGCAGCCGCACCGATCCGTCTGTCGATCTCCCGCTCCACCTTACCCTCACTCGTGAACAAGACCCCGAGATACTTGAACTCCTTCGCTTGGGGTAGGCAGTTTGTCCCCACCTTGAGGGAGCAATCCACCGGTTTCCGGCAGAGCACCATGGCCTCAGATTTGGAGGCGCTAACTCTCATCCCTGCCGCTTCACACTCGGCTGAAAAACACCCCAGTGAATGCTGGAGGTCACAGTCCGAGGAGGCAAACAGGACCACATCATCCGCGAACAGCAGAGAGGCGATCCCAAGACTCCCGAACCGGATCCTCTCCGCCCCCTGGCTGCGCCTAGATATCCTGTCCATGAAGGTCACGAACAGGACCGGTGATAAAGGGCAGCCCTGGCGGAGGCCAACACCCACCGGGAACGTGTCTGACTTACTACCGAGGATACGGACACAGCTCCTACTGCAGGCGTACAGAGACCGGATAGCCCGTGCCAACGGGTCCGGCACCCTATACTCCCGCAGCACCCCCCACAAAAACCCCCGAGGGACCCAGTCGAAAGTCTTCTCCAAGTCCACAAAGCACATGTAGACTGGTTGGGCAAACTCCCAGGACCCCTCCAGTAGTCTTGCAAGGGTAAAGAGCTGGTCCACTGTTCCACGACCGGGACGGAATCCGCACTGCTCGTCTTGAATCCAGCACCCTGGCATAAGCTTTTCCCGGGAGGCTGAGCAGTGTGATGCCACGATAGTTTGAGCACACTCTCCGGTCCCCCTTCTTGAAGATGGGAACCACCACCCCGGTCTGCCAGTCCATGGGCACTGTTCCCGACCCCCATGCGACACTGAAAAGGCGTGTCAACCAAGACAGCCCAACAATGTCCAGCGCTTTCAGCATCTCAGGGCGGATCTCGTCCACCCCTGGCGCCTTGCCACCAAGGAGCTTTTTGACTACCTTAGCGACCTCTGCCAGGGATATGGGAGAAACCACCCCAAAGTCTTCCGGCGCTGCCCCCTCTCCGGGGGACATGTTCCTGAGGCCAACCGAAAGTCCTTCTCCATGGCCTCCCCGAACTCCTCCCATGCCCGAGTTTTAGCATCCGCGACCATCGCAGCTGCAGCCCTTCTGGCCTTCCGGTACCCGTCAGCTGCTTCAGGAGACCCCTGGACCAGCCAGGCCCGAAAGGCCTCCTTCTTCAGTTTGACGGCTTCCCTCATCCCCGGTGTCCACCACCGGGTTCTCGGGTTGCCGCCACGACAGGCACCGATGACCTTCCGGCCACAGCTCCGAGCAGCCGCGTCCACAATAGAGGCTTTGAACATGGTCCACTCGTATTCCATGTCCCCAGCCTCCCTCGGGATTTGTGAGAAGTTCTTCCGGAGGTGGGAGTTGAAGACCTCCCGGACAGGATCCTCCGCCAGACGTTCCCAGTTCACCCTCACTACACGTTTGGGCTTGCCAGGTCTTTCTAGCTGACTCCCCCGCCATCTGATCCAACTCACCACCAGGTGGTGATCAGTTGACAGCTCTGCTCCTCTCTTCACCCGAGTGTCCAAGACATACGGCCGCAAATTAGATGATACGACTACAAAGTCGATCATTGATCTCCGGCCTAAGGTGTTCTGGTACCAGGTACACTTATGAGCCACCTTATGCTCGAACATGGTGTTCGTTATGGACAAACTGTGGCTAGCACAGAAGTCCAACAACAAAACACCATTCGGGTTCAGATCGGGCAAGCCGTTCCTCCCAATCACGCCCCGCCAGGTTTCTCTGTCATTGCCCACGTGAGCGTTGAAGTCTCCCAGGAGAACTATGGAGTCGGCAGGCGGCGCCCTTTCCAGGACCCCTCCCACCGACTCCAAGAAGGCCGGATACTCTGAACTGCTGTTCGGTGCATAAGCACAAACAACAGTCAGAGCTTTACTCCCTGCAACCCGTAGGCGCAGGGAGGCGACCCTCTCGTTCTCCGGGGAAAACTCCAACATAGCAGCGCTCAGCCGGGGGCTCGTGAGTATCCCCACTCCCGCCCGGCGCCTCTCACCCTGGGCAACTCCAGAAAAGGACAAAGTCCAACCCTTCTCCAGGAGCTTGGTTCCAGAGCCCATACTGTGCGTGGAGGTGAGCCCAACTAAATCTAGCTGGTACCGCTCCACCTCCTGCACCAGCTCCGGCTCTTTCCCCGCTAGCGAGGTGACGTTCCACGTCCCTAGAGCTAGTCTATGCTGCCGGCGATCGGCTCGCCCAGGTCCCTTTCCCTTGTCCGGGCGAGGTTACTTCAGACCGTGGGCTGCTATTCATCAGGGTTTTTTGAACCGCTCTTAGTCTGGGCTCTCCCCCGAGACCTGTTTGCCTTGGGAGACCCTACCAGGGGCTGACGCCCCGGACAACATAGCTCCCAGGATCACTGAGCCACTCAAACTCCTCCACCACGTTAAGGTGGCGATTCATTGGAGGAGATATATATATATATAATATATATATATATATATAATAATATTAATATACTATATATAATAATAATATAATATATACAGTAGTATATAATAATAATAATATAATAAATATAATAATATATACAGTAGTATATAATGTATACAGTAGTATATATAATAATAATATATACAGTAGTAAATATATAATATAATAATAAAAAAATATATAACTATTTACAAAGTATTAAGTACAAAAATATATAAACACTGGTTCCTTCCATGGAGAGATTGTCCCCCAGAGCTCTATTTCAAATGTTCCAAATTCTTTGCTTCGTAAATGACTTTATAAATTTAAACGAGTGGAACATCTCAACGCTGATTGGCTGCCACAACTTTGCGTCACACGATTTCTCCGCCAGAGTTGGAAGAATTCAACTCACGCGAATTCGCGCCGCGTCCTTCGCTTTGTTCGCCCAGGTCAAACGTTCTGTTCGCGCCGCCTCAAACGCGTCTATCTCGCCGTGGCGCGAATAAATCGTCAATTCGTCTGGTGTGAACACACCATTAGTGTGGCGTGAGGTCAACCTCCTGCCAGAGGGGAGGGACACGAACAGGTTGTGTCCAGGGTGAGAGGGGTCAGCTGCGATCTTTCTTGCCCGCTTCAGTGACATGGAAGTGGACAGGACCTGGAGGGATGGCAAATTGCAGCCAATCACCCTCTCCGCAGAGCGGATGATGTGCTGCAGCCTGGCCTTGTCCTTGGCAGTGACTGCGGCATGCCAGACGGTGATGGAGGAGCAGAGGATGGACTCAACGATGGCAGTGTAGAATTGCACCATCATTTTCTTTGGCAGGTTGAATTTCCTCAGCTGCCTCAGGAAGAACATCCTCTGCTGGGCCTTCTTTGTGATGGAGCTGATGTTCAGCTCCCACTTGAGGTCCTGGGAAATGATGGAGCCCAGGAAGCGGAAGGACTCCACAGCGTCGACGGGGGAGTCACACAGGATGAGAGGGGTGTGTGGGGCTGCATTCTTTCTGAAGTCCACAACCATCTCCACTGTCTTCAGAGCGTTGAACTCCAGGTTGTTCTGGCTGCACCAGGTCTCCAGGTGGTCAGTCTCCCATCTGTAGGCAGACTCGTCCCCACCAGCGATGAGTCCGATGAGGGTGGTGTCATCCGCGAACTTCAGGAGCTTGACGGACTGGTGACTGGAGGTGCAGTTGTTGGTGTAAAGGGAGAAGAGCAGCGGGGAAAGAACGCAGCCTTGGGGGGAACCGGTGCTGATGGTCCGAGAGCCTGAGACGTGTTTCCCCAGCTTCACGTGCTGCTTCCTGTCAGTCAGGAAGTCTGTGATCCACCTGCAGGTGGAGTCGGGCACATGCAGCTGGGAGAGCTTGTCCTGCAGCAGAGACGGGATGATGGTGTTGAAGGCAGAGCTGAAGTCCACGAACAGGATCCTGGCGTAGGTTCCTGGGGAGTCCAGATGCTGGAGGATGTGGTGGAGGGCCATGTTGACAGCATCGTCTACAGACCTGTTGGCCCTGTAGGCGAACTGCAGAGGGTCCAGGAGTGGGTCAGTCAGGGTTTTGAGGTGGGACAGGACCAAAGGACTTCATGACCACAGAGGCCAGCCACCAGCACTACGCTGTTGTAGAAGACAGACGACGACCCGGACACTGTTTACCAGGTAACGTAGGTACTCAGCTCACTGTTTACCAGGTAACATAGGTACACAGCTCACTGTTTACCAGGTAACGTAGGTACACAGCTCACTGTTTACCAGGTAACGTAGGTACACAGCTCAATGTTTACCAGGTAACGTAGGTACACAGCTCACTGTTTACCAGGTAACGTAGGTACACAGCTCACTGTTTACCAGGTAACGTAGGTACTCAGCTCACTGTTTACCAGGTAACGTAGGTACACAGCTCACTGTTTACCAGGTAACGTAGATACACAGCTCACTGTTTACCAGGTAACGTAGGTACACAGCTCACTGTTTACCAGGTAACGTAGGTACTCAGCTCACTGTTTACCAGGTAACGTAGGTACACAGCTCACTGTTTACCAGGTAACGTAGATACACAGCTCACTGTTCACCAGGTAACGTAGGTACACAGCTCACTGTTTACCAGGTAACGTAGATACACAGCTCACTGTTCACCAGGTAACGTAGGTGCACAGCTCAGCTGCACATGTACACCTGTGAACTGTTCAAACTGTGTGTAGTTAGTACTGACTAGTAGTCATTTACTTTACAGAGAGGATTCACCACCACCAGCCCCTCTAGCACAGGCATCCCCACCAGCCCGGGTCTGTTTTCTATTTCTGAACATGTATATTGTGTAAATATATTTTTAATTTATAATACATATTTTTATTTAAAGAAAAAAAATGTTGTGATGGTCATTTTTGATTTGCACACACCCCATGAAGCTTTATCTGCAGTATGAAATAATTTCTCAGTAACATTTTATCATTTTGGTGAAAGGTGTGAAAGACCACATTTCTACTAAAAAAACGATAATATCTTTTTTAGTTTTAGACATTTATTTACATGTATCTACCATTTTATTAATGTATTTCACTGCTTTTGTGAACCTAAAGCCTTTGGTAAACCAATTTCCATCACCTAAACCTATATACCACCTGAGTAAAGTTATGTTTTCACAAGATATGAAGAATTTCCAAAAATCGAGATTCCATTTTTCAGCTTTAGAGTTATATTTTCTCTTTACACTTTTGCCTTATGACAATGGTGCTTCATTATATAGAGAGCTGAGATTGTTCTGCAATTTATGATGTAAAACATGGGTATGTATCTTATATGCAAGTGCCTTAAAAGGTGAATTTAGGAAATTATGTCAAATCGCAAAAAACGACTGAAAATGACCTCAGTGTTCCAAGAGTTAAACCTTGGGAGAGGCCCCATCAACAGTGTTGGGGTAGTTACTCAGAAAAAGTAACTAGATACACGTTACTAGTTACCTCTGAAAATTGTAACTAGATTACTTTACTAGTTACTGCATTTGAAAAGTAACTTCACTACTAGTTACTTTACTTTCCATTTTTTTAAGCAAATGTCCAAATTAACTGCAAAGATACATCGACAAACATCATGGCCCTTTCATCACTTTATTTTCAATAATAATTTATTATTATTAATTAATATAATTTCCAATAATAATAATCGCGCGAGTCACACGACACTTCCTGCATGAACAATCTACCGTAAACGTCGGGTTACGAGCCGTTACTACCTTCGGTCAGAGTCCCCGTTAGCTCCCCGCTGTAGCCGGCTGGGGCTCCTGCTAGCGCTCCGTCACTTCCCCGCTAACTTCCGCTAGCTCTCTGTTAACTTCCGCTAGCTCCCCGAAAACCACCGAAGATAGCGGGACCAGGCTCGACACCCGACTTGGGCAGAGGGGTCGCGGGCAGTAGCAGCAGCAGCGCTAGCTAGCAGCTTGTTGCTATTGTTCATGCAGGAAGTGTCGTGTGACTCACGCGCCAATAAAAGAGAACTTTCCGGACTGGTAAAAATGGCTTGGGTAACGCAGGAAAGTGCGTTACTGAGGTCTAGTAAAGTAGTGTAGTTACCAATATTTTGAGTGTAATGCGTTACTTTACTTTGTTACCTAGAATAGTAATATTGTTACTGTAATCCGTTACTTTGTAACTCGTTACCGCCAACACTGCCCATCAACACATTTTTTGGCATACTTTTTAATTATTAGTGGAACTTCATTGTGTTTGTTTTGCTAAAGTTTTACTACTCGCCCGAGCAGTTCCTCTTTCACCGTATAAAAAAAATTAATATACGTATACATTTTCTTTTTCGTGGTTCTTGTTTCCATTCCTGCATTTTTTATGCTCCGTATTCTTCTCGTTGAACATGACCCTGCTGCACTACAGACAGAAACCATCTGAACAGGTGGGACCATAATCTCTTCATCCATGGAGTTTCATCCCATTCAAGCTTTACGACTGATTTATTGAGTGGTTTATTATTGTGTATATGTACAGCGGTGTTTCCCCATGGTTTACAGCTGTAGGGGAACTCACACAAACACTTAACCCAGTGGTTCTCAAACCTTTTCTGTCAGGCTCACTTTGGAGGAAGAACAATGTTCACGCCCCACCACCCCAACTAAGCTGTAACAAAATGGTCCATGCTGAATTTTGATTGCAATAACAAAATGTTTGACTCCTCCATCTTTGCTTTCATAAATCATAGAATAAAGAAAATTTGCAATCACTTTAAAGTAAACCAGATCGCTCCATGAGACAAAAACAAATACAATGTGCAGTCCCTTTGTTAGAACAATGCAAGTAAAGTTCTATTTGTGCAAAAAAAACCTAATATTTAGTTACTACTAAAGAGCTTATTAGGCGGGGCCTAATATAATGGTAGGGGAAACACTTTGTACAGGAATAATAGTATTGCAAGTCTTCCACAGCAAGTTGGCATGGAATATGTAAATCACAGACAACAGGTTTAGTAACCAGTGTAACGTTACCATGGAAACATGGTAGAATTATCAAGCTAACATTAGCAGGGTAACTAGCTAGATAAGAAAATGTAAATAGCTCAATGCTTCAACTACACACTGCGTAGGAAAGCACATGGATATCCTCAGATAATCACGGATTCCCCAATATTTGATGTCTTCAAGGTTTTCATCCAGAACACAGAAAGGAGGAATCAGGCTTGTGCTGTAATGTTAAAGAGTACAACCTCTACAAACTACACTTACAACAGAATAATCCAACCATACTGTGTACTGCATAATAATTTCAAATCCAGCCGTTGAAAGTCTACATTTTTAAAGCCACATTTGCACTATGATATGTTCAGCAGATTGTACGCCAAAGGGGACTTCAGATCATAAAAGAAATATGTTGATTCCATAATAAAAAAAAGTCCTAGGTATTGATGCATAATTTTAGTTTGGGATGTGCCGGCGGATCTTTAAAGTCTTGATTGACATGATTATTATTACTTATTAGTATTTCTGTGGGCGAGTTGGAAGTGTTCTTGCTGAATGGAAAAAGATGAAAATGAGGACAGATAAAACACTCCCAGTGACACCTGCAGTGTGTGTGTGTGTGTGTGTGTGTGTGTGTGTGTGTGTGTGTGTGTGTGTGTGTGTGTGTGTCTGACTGACTCTGGGTACCTTCCGATGAGCAGCTTGGCCTTGTATGGTAGCCATCAGTGTGTGATGGATGTGTGACTGGGTAAATGTTGGCATGTAATGTAAAGTGCTTTGACTGTTCAGGAGACTGGCAAGGCACTTTATAAATACAACTCCATTTACCTTTTATGGATATTATACTCCATATCTGCTAATAGAGCCCCTGAAATTATACACACTGGACCTTTTTAACAAAATAATCACATCAGCAGTGACCAAGGAGGTAGCGACAGGAGATTCTGTATATTGTGAAGCAGCAGAGCAGAAACCAGCGTCGGAAGTTTGAATGAACATCTCCTCAGGATGAGGCTCGTCCTCCAGACTCCCTGGTGTTTGTGTTCCCAAAGGAGCGACTTTTATCTGCTGAGCCTCAGCATGCTGATTACATCTACTCCAAACAAAGCCATACATTCCTCCTGTCCTCCAAAAAGCCACCTGACAACCATACTTGTACACTGTATTATATATTCTAACGGGTTTGTATCTTTCCACTTCATACACATTTTCTTTAGAACTGTGACAAATTTATTTTAAATTGTAATGAAGAAATAAATTCCTGGTGAATCTTGGAACCTTTTTTCCGGCGTGAAGAGATGCTGTTGGTGGGTTATTCTGTTCATCCAATGCGTGGGTCAAGAGCACTAACTGGCAGAAAAGCTCCCTAGGACTGACCTTTACACAACACAAAATATCAGAAAAGTAGCTGTTGAATTTCTTCAATATTTGCTCAGAATATTCAGCAATAAATCCTCATGTTTTGATCACTTTTTTACAATTAATAACCCACAACTAACGCTCTTTAACAGGTAAAACAACACAACACAACAGTTTGTGACACATAAACAATTTGTAACACTAATAATTGTACATTTATAAAATTACACTGCCGAACTGCATGCTGGGTAAAGCTCGCCCACTATCACAATAAGAAGAAACTCCGTCACAGGAAGAGACAGACCGGAAGGCTAGGTCTCTTCCTGTCTTTTTTTCACCTACATTCCCCTAGGTCCTACGTCCCTCCATGTTTAGCTTCCTAACACTTTCTAAGTACCAACATACAAACAGCTGCTCACAATACTTTACAAACAGTTGTTCAGTTGGCCGGTGGCCCTTTTTGGCGTCAATGAATGCATTTGTTTACTCGAAAAAAAATACTGTGAAACCGCCAGAATCTTACAAAATACCGTGATATGAATTTTTGGCCATACCGCCCAGCCCTACATCCACAGTTGTGACCATTCTTGTATCGCCCTTGTGCACTGCACTATACCAGCTGTGCGACCAGCTTCTCCCAATTTGAACCGGCATATCATCAGCTGGCGTTGGTGCAGCCAGAAGGAACCAAGGCTTAGCAGGCACCACCTCCTCTCATTGAGTTTAGAATAACAATGAATAACTCTGATGGAGAGCGCTTGCTTTGTAATTCCCCACCGACCACATTTCACCCCCTCACATTTGATATATGTGATGTCGCTCTCCCGAACCCCCAGACTACGGGACACGGAACATGACAGCAAGCGTTCTGTCCAAAACCGCTGTGCTGAACATCACCAGGAGCTCACTTCAACGGGTTGGCCCTGGTGGCTTATTCTTTAACTAACACATTCTAGAAGACAAAGTGAATGGGCAGTGTCTGCTGCTTTGTGATTTGTGTGAGGAGCGACTACCCTTTGATTTGTGTTTGTGTCGGGGAGACTGAGAGATGCTGAGTGGGAGCAGAAACAGAGGGAACTGCTCTTTAGAGGAAAGTTGTTGGCCCTTAACATTTGAGACACATGTTGTTGTGTGAAAGGTTAGATAGAGTCAGGGCAGGCGGCACCTTGTCCTCCGTGTATGAATGGTTGTGAATGATGACATGGGGGTCACAAGACTAGAGAGGTGCTATACAAGCGCAAGTACATTCCCCATTTTACCATTTAAAGAGGCCAGTGCAGGGATCAACCCCTTTTCCCAATCAGTTACCAGTTTATCAAAGTTGCTTTCTAGCATCTGTAATCTCACTGCTCCTGCTCTACTAAGCCTTTTGGGATCTTTCAGCTCCTGGTTTTGGTTTCCTGGTGCGAAACTTTACTGTTCTTTTCAAGAACTAAATCTCATCATGTCCCAGCTGTGGGAGAGAGAGAGAGAGAGAGATTGATTTTTAGAAAACCTTTATTTTACTTAAAACATGAACGTAAAAAACATTGTAGTTACGACACTTAAAACATCAACAAACAAACAAAACAAATAACGCCACACAAAAAGAAAGAGGACACAACAGTCGCTCCTCACATTGAATTAAAAGGAGCGTTCAACACTAGTTCTTCTCCAGCCACACAACATAGTATCTTATTGTAACACCATTTTTCAATAAATTCTTGTCTGTTGTTCATACTGTTAAAAAAACTTAAACTCGACCCATATTCGAGCCTTAACTCTTGAGATAAAAATAGGAAGAGCTTCCTGCCCTGCTCTGTCCTCTACTCTGTTTTTCCTGCTCGTATAAACAGACAGTTTTGCCTCTCCAACCAGGTGGTTCAACAGCTTCCACTTGGAGGCGTTCACTTTTTTATAGCCGACTCCTAAAATGAAGGTGGTCCTGGACCAGACCTCCCCAAACCCTCTAAAAACCTCTCGTAGTGCGTTAAACAGATTACAGAGCCTCTTGCAATAATAAAAACAGTGGAACACGGTCTCTACCTCCTCACAGAAAGGGCAGTTTTTACCAACGGTAGGATTGATTACAGAAACAAACCCGTTCACAGCAATAGCCCCGTGTAGGATCCTCCACTGTAAATCCCCAGTTCTCTTCTTTATGGGAGGTTTGTACAGCACTCTCCAAGATGGTTTCACACCAATGCCCAAGGCTCAGCGTTTCCCTCCACACTGTGTCGGCTCTCTGGTCCAGTTTGTTCCTATTGAGCACTTTCACACATTTTGCGTAGATTGTTCTCCCTTCTACCATGTGGAGGTCCAAAAAGTTGCGATCTGCTTCCCTGAATAGTGGCCCTGAGACCCCATCCAGCTTCGGCAAACATCCAAGATCCGGAAATGGATCTGTAGAATTCGGCGCCTCCTCTCCTCTCCCGTACTCCTGCAGCATCTCAACCTCGTCCTCCGTCAGTCTCCCCGCCCATCTACTCAGGATTCTCGTGCTCTGCCGGATGGACTTCAGCCCGAGCAGTGTAGCCACTGCAGATGCGTCTGCCAGTGCAGGCCCGGCTACGTCCAGCAGTCGCCTCAGGGTGGTGGTTCCGGAGGAGCACAGCATGCTGGTCAGACCCGGTGTTGTGCCGTCCTGGATGTCCAACCTGGCTCCATACAGCAGCGGTTCCTCAAGCAGCCAGTGCAGGGAACACGTGGGTCCTGGTCTTTTCCACACGAAACAGCTCCATGCCTTAAAAAGTGACTGGTAAAAGGGAGATAATCCACTAACCTTAAAAAGGTTAAAATCCATTAAAAAAAAGTGCGGTGTCCAGTCCCAGCCCGGCTGCCACCCTTAAAATGCAGTCTGTCACCTCCCTCCATACCACATCCGTTGGCCCTGCGAGATACCTCTGTAAAAACTGGAACCTGAACGTGGTTATTCTACTGTCAATATGCACAAGCCCTTGTCCCCCCTCCTCCTTGGGTAGAAAGAGTACGCTCTGAGGGACCCAGTGCAGTTTATCCCAGAAAAAATCCGTGAGGATGGTCTGTAGTTTTTGTGTGAGGCCTTTCGGGGGGTGCATGCAGGCCAGCTTATGCCACAGAGCTGAGGCCACCAGATTGTTAATGATCAGAGTCCTGCCTCTATATGACATCTGTGGTTTCAGCCATTTCCACTTAGCCAGTCTTCCCTGCATGTTCTCCACAACTCCCTCCCAGATATTTTTCACAATACATTCATTCCCCACATACACACCAAGATATTTAAACCCATCTACTTTCCAGGTCAACCCCCCTAGTAGACTGGGCAGCCCCTCCTTCCAGTTCCCCACTGCCAGTGCTTCACTCTTTGACCAGTTAACTTTAGCGGCTGACAGGGTGCCGAAGTCCTTAACAATAGAGGTCAGTGTGTTGACCTCTTTCTGGTCTCTAACAAATGTTACCACGTCATCAGCGTATGCTGATAAAATAAGCTTTTTGTTAGAACCCTTTAAGCCCTGCCCTTCAATCTCCGCTCTGATTCTACACAATAGAGGTTCAATAGCCAGCGCATATAGCATTCCTGAGAGAGAGCAGCCCTGTCTCACCCCTCTATACACTCTAAAGGGGGCGCTGAGGCCTCCATTAATTTTCAGCACACTCTCAATGTCCTGGTACAACACCTTAATCATAGCTATGAGACCTGGACTGAGGCCCAAACTCTCTAGAGTCTTCCAGAGGTAAAGGTGCTCAACCCGGTCAAAAGCCTTTTCCTGGTCTAGCAAAATGAGACCAGTTTTAATGCCCAAAGAACCAGAGATGTCCAAAAAATCACGAATTAAGGACACATTGTCCAGTATACTCTTACCCGGCACGCAGTATGTCTGGTCCTTGTGGATGACCTTGTCCATCACCTCCCTCAGCCGGTTGGCCAGTGCTTTAGACAGGATCTTGTAGTCCGAGCAGAGAAGGGACACCGGACGCCAGTTCTTAATTTCCTGCAGGTCTCCTTTTTTCGGCAGCAACGTTCCCACTGCCCTTCTGCAACTGAGCGGCAACATCGTTTCTTTAAAACTCTGTAAAAACAGTTAAAAGATCCCCCCCATATCGCTCCAGAATTCTTTGTAGAGCTCTACCGGGATCCCGTCAATTCTTGGGGCCTTCCCCAACCTTCATTCCCTGCAGAGCAGTTCATCCGCCCCCAGAGGACCCGCCAAGCCGGCGTTCACACCCTTCGGGACCCTTGGTAGCTCTCCACAGAAACGCTGAAACAGTTCGTCATTTTCATTATACTCCTCAGAGTAGAGCTCAGAGTAAAAGCTTGCCGCTCTCTTCCGGATACCGTTTGTGTCTCTGATTTCTTGTCCTGCCTCAGATCTTATAGCATGGATGACCCTGCTCTGCCCATTCTTCTTCTCCAGTCCGAAGAAGAACTTTGATGGCGTGTCCATCAGCGCTGCATCCATGAAACGGGACCTGACCAGCGCTCCCTGAGCCTTAGTGCCCAGCAGATCTGTAAGAGCAGACTTTTTAGACTTGAGATCTTCAATATGATCTTGATTTCCAGTGGATTCTGCCAACTTCTGCAACACCACGATTTCAGTCTCCAGATCTTTCATAGACCTGGTAGTGTCCCGTGTGACATTGAGAGTGTACTGCTGACAGAGCTGCTTTTTCCACGATCCCACCACTGTTTCAACGAGCTAAAATCTTGCTTCGTTTCTCTAAAACTGTCCCAAAAATAAATAAAAACCTCCTTAAAATGTGCATCTTCTAAGAGAGACGTGTTAAAATGCCAGTATGCGCTTTTGGGCTTTACGTTGGGGATAAAAAGGTTGCACAGAACCAGAGCGTGGTCAGTGAACCCAACAGGCAGCATGCTGCACTTTTTGAAAATGTTGAAATGGTGTTTAAAACAATAAAATCTATCCAGCCTAGCAAGGGAAATTAAATTCCCTCTGGAATGAGCCCATGTCTACTGCCTCTCATCTCCATTTCCCCTCCTCCAGACATCGACCACCTCGTGCTCCTCCACCAGCTGCCTCATTGCTCTCTGTGAAGGCCCGTGAGGTTCCTGATGGTTCCTATCTATTGCCTCATCCTCTGTACAGTTAAAATCTCCTCCCAAAAATAAAAAATCCTCCACATTCACTTGGCTTAAAACACCGCTTAAAACCTTAAAAAAAAACACTCGCTCAGGCCCAGAGACAGGAGCATATATGTTAACAAAGACAAAGTTAAAAAGCTCAAGTTTTGCCCTCACCACCAGCAGCCTGCCCTCCACCACCTGCTCCACTCCTAGAGTCTCTGGGGCAAACCTTTTAGAGAACAGGATCCCCACCCCCCCACTAGTAGTGCTCTTGTGACTCAGCACCGCCTCACCCCCCCATTCTCTCTTCCACTCGGCCTCATTGGCTGGGTCACTATGTGTCTCCTGTAAAAACATCACATCTGCAGCTTTGATTTCCATTAACTGGTAGAGTAGGGACCTCTTTACAGAGTCCCTGGCTCCATTTATATTTAATGTGCATATGTTTAAAAGGCTCATACTTAAATAAATGAAACCCAACAAACAAACTGTTATCTTTGCCTTGAAAAAGACCTGTGAGGTCCTAATATTCATCATCCCCATCGTTATTGTCACTTTCTTTGTTTATCTTTGCAACTATTTTCTGTATCCTGAAGACTTCCCTCACTGAGAAGCCTCCTCTGCTTTTCTTACTCAAATGTGTCCTTAAAACGTCGGTGAGCTTCTCCTCATCAGAGAAGTAGTCTCCTATCTCGACACCCCATTCACCTTTTGTTCTCCTTAAAAAGTCCTTTATTTTGCTCACACTGTACCCAGCTAGCTCACTGTCAGCAGCTCCTCCCTGCTGGACTCAACCTCTCGGCTTCCTTTTCCTGTACTCACTGACATTTTTTTGGCCTGTGAGTTTCCCATACTCCTCGTCTTCCTCTTTGACCGAGGGGCCTTCATCGCCTCCTCATCCTCCTCCATGTCTACTTCACTGCCCGTCAAACCGACTTCTTTCGCCACTTTTCCACTCTCACACTTTTCTTTTTCTTTTACTATCTTCTGTCTCCTATCGGTCTCCACCTGTCCTCCGGTGCACGCCTGGCTGTCTTCCTGACTTTGTGCGCCTCCCTGAGCCACCCCTGACCCCTCTCCTTCCACCTGCTGACCAACAACTGCTCTCTCTTCTTCCACTTCATGGCCCAGCGTTATCCCCTCTTCTTCCACCTGCTGGAACCCCTTTGTCCCCTCCTTCCCCACCTGCCGGACCTCCTCCGTCCCCTCCTTCCCCACCTGCCGGATCTCCTCCGTCCCCTCCTTTCCCACCTGCTGGAGAGCTCTCCCGTGATCACCTCGTCTCTAATGAATGGTGGGACGTTCGACACTACGACCCTCACTGCCGGTGTACTCAGAGGAAGGACGGGTACGTGTGTGTCAAACAACACGATCCCCTCCTCCACCACCGTATTTGCCTTGTGCACACTCTCTAGAAAAAATACCACAGCCTTGTTGACCCTCGCAGCGGACTTCACGCTGCTGTGACCCACTAGTTTCCCCACTGCCATGCTGCAGTCTTCTACTGAGCACGGGAAGCACGGCGCGATCTTTACGCCGTGCTTCCTGGTCAGTTAGTGCAGCTGCTCCATGCGCCGCTCGACTGCACACAAACACACACAAAGACTCAACACCCCGCTAAAATATACAAAACAACCTTGTGAACTCTACACACCACAACACACCACAACACACTCATACAAAAGATTGCTCAGTGAACAAAAATCGGAAAAAACGCTCGTATCGCTCTCGAAGCACGCTCCGCGCTCTCAGCACTCCTTCCACGAGAGAGAGAGAGAGAGAGAGAGAGAGAAAGAGAGAGAGAGAGAGAGAAAGAGAGACCCCTTCATATAGTAGAAGGGCATTAATCATAACCAGACTAGGTGCAAATGTAAAGGACATTCAAATAAATGCTGCATCGGTCCAACAGTGAGAAGAACATGTGATTCAGTGTGGTCAGCTAAAGACTATTAACCCATAACCCTGCTGGCTATAGAAAAGTGATGAGGCCCACACCAACACTAGCAACAGTATTTAAATATAGCAGAGACCGACTCCTGGCCTCGTGTGCAGGGAGAGGACGGCTGGTACCAACCTGGAGAGAGCTGCTCCCCTCTGGGACGTCATGACACATGCTCCTCTGTGACATAATGTGACATGCTCCTCTGTGACGTCATGTGACATGCTCCTCTGTGACATCATGTGACATGCTCCCCTGTGACATCATGTGACATGCTCCTCTGTGACATCATGTGACATGCTCCTCTGTGACGTCATGTGACATGCTCCTCTGTGACGTCATGACACATGCTCCTCTGTGACATCATGTGACATGCTCCTCTGTGACATCATGTGACATGCTCCTCTGTGACGTCATGTGACATGCTCCTCTGTGACGTCATGACACATGCTCCTCTGTGACATCATGTGACATGCTCCTCTGTGACGTCATGTGACATGCTCCTCTGTGACGTCATGACACATGGTCCTCTGTGATGTCATGTGACACACGTCATGTGACACATGCTCCTCTGTGACATCATGTGACACACGTCATGTGACACATGCTCCTCTGTGACGTCATGACACATGCTCCTCTGTGACGTCATGTGACACATGCTCCTCTGTGACGTCATGACACATGCTCCTCTGTGACGTCATGACACATGCTCCTCTGTGACGCCATGTGACACACGTCATGTGACACATACACCTCTGTGACGTCATATGACACATGTCATGTGACACATGCTCCTCTGTGACATCATGTGACACACGTCATGTGACACATGCTCCTCTGTGACGTCATGTGACACATGCTCCACTGTGACATCATATGACACATGTCATGTGACACATGCTCCTCTGTGACATCATGTGACACACGTCATGTGACACATGCTCCTCTGTGACATCATGTGACACACGTCATGTGACACATGCTCCTCTGTGACATCATATGACACATGTCATGTGACACATGCTCCTCTGTGACATCATGTGACACACGTCATGTGACACATGCTCCTCTGTGACATCATATGACACATGTCATGTGACACATGCTCCTCTGTGACATCATGTGACACACGTCATGTGACACATGCTCCTCTGTGACATTATGTGACACACGTCATGTGACACATGCTCCTCTGTGACATCATATGACACATGTCATGTGACACATGCTCCTCTGTGACATCATGTGACACACGTCATGTGACACATGCTCCTCTGTGACATCATGTGACACACGTCATGTGACACATGCTCCTCTGTGACATCATATGACACATGTCATGTGACACATGCTCCTCTGTGACATCATGTGACACACGTCATGTGACACATGCTCCTCTGTGACGTCATGTGACACACGTCATGTGACACATGCTCCTCTGTGATGTCATGTGACACATGCTCCTCTGGGACGTCCAGTGGCGATGCGTCAATAGAGGGCGCTAGGGCGCCGCCCCTCTTAAAATTTTGCGATGAAAAAAAAAGAAGAAAAAAATATATAATATATATTGTCAAAAAACATTATATACCAAATAATTTAAATAAGAAATATAACGTGTTGGGAGACCGTAAGCTCCTGTCAACAACCACTTAAGTTAAATGTGATCAAATTTAATATATCACCGTTCATCATCACTGAGAAAAGCCCCTCCCCCCTCGGGGCGCCGGCCAAATGGAAGTCTATGGAAGCGAGCAAACATTTCAGGGGCGTTACGGCGAGGACAGCTTCTCATTGGTGGATGAAACAAGAATCTTCGGGCGCACAAAAGTGCGCCATAGCCAATGACATCGTTTCTTATTGCAACGTGGTTGGACTATTCGTCGAATCAGAGACCTTTATCATTCCCTCACAGCCCATACAGCTCCCACGTAGCTACAAGCAACACTAGCAGAGGCTTTGAATTTTGTCAGCATGGCGACTGAAAACTCTGTGGTATCTCTACGCGAAACACCTATCAACCGACAGATGTTGATAAGAAGAGGCTGAAAGAGTTGGGACCCGAACGTCCGGATTTAAACATTCAACAGCAAAGCACTGACTGAGGACGTACACCTGAGCTTCTCCTCAAGCTATATGCTAACCGGAGCTGGTTAGCTGGATGCTAAGTGTGGAGCAAAGCAGTGGCTCTGAGCAGCGAGGAAGCGCCGGGCTATGAAGGAAGATGAGCTTGAAGGATCGCTGCAGAGGTGAGTGTCAACATCAGCAGATGCCTGTGTTAGAGTTTAATGTTTTATCTTTCCCACAGCAGAACACATGCTGGACATTGTTAGATTTGGGTAGATATCATATCAGACTATAACTTCATCTAAAATACCAATTCAACTGTGTGTGTGTGTGTGTGTGTGTGTGTGTGTGTGTGTGTGTGTGTGTGTGTGTGTGTGTGTGTGTGTGTTAGCTCCAGGCTACAGCATCGAGGTGGCTCCTGGCCTTTTGTCTATGTTGATGAGCCATCAAGACACACAAAACATAGTTTGTGATAAATGATACAAACGTACACCCGGAGCTTCTCCTCAAGCTATATGCTAACCGGAGCTGGTTAGCTGGATGCTCAGTGAGTAATGCGTTTTTTTTGTTTCCCCTGTCTGTTGTTCCAAAGTCCTGGGACTGAAACACTCTGGACTACAACGGGGATGAGGGATCTAAAGCACTTCACCGAGAAGTGTAAGAAGCACGAATCTTGCCGCAGCCATCTAGCTAACAGCATGAAGCTAACAGCATGAAGCTAAGCAAAACAGTCCAGAATGAGCTCAAAGCAGCGATGTTCTATCGATCCAAGCAGATGAGACCATGGACATTAGCACACAAACCCAACTTGTGCTTGTGCTTCGCTACATCAATGATGCTAATGTGGAGGAAAGATTCTTTGAGTTCATCCCTCTGCAGTCAGCTACAGCAGAGACCATTGCCGTGACATCAAAAGAACGCCTTGCTGCCATCCTCCCAGGTGAGCAGAACAGTAAACTCATCTGCCAGGCATATGACGGTGCCAGTGTAATGAGGGGTGCCACTTCAGGTGTTATTGAGTGCTCTTTAAACCGCGCCGCCCTCCCAAAAAAACGTCACCAGCCGCCACTGGTGACGTCATGACACATGCTCCTCTGTGACGTCATAACATATGCTCCTCTGTGACGTCATAACATATGCTCCTCCGTAAGACGTAGACCTCAACCCTGTGAGCTGAGCTTATTGCTTCAAGCACTTCCTGCTTGTCCTTCACAATAGTCATGTTTCCAGTCAAGTGACCTTTTGAAATCTGTGCAGCAGTGGTTCTCGACTGGTCTGTCCGTGGAACCCACCATCACCCTCAATGACAAGCGCCCACATCCAGGAAAACATGTTAACTTCTCAAATGGATTTAATGAAAAGAGTCTGCAGTTTGAACCTGAGAGAGTACAGGATATCACAGTATGCACGAAAAAAAAGAAGTCCATTTTAAGGACACGAGGTAATATATAATATATATAATAATACAACATGCATCACAATTCAGGAACTTCAGCCTTTTAACAGACTCAACAGCTTTCTTGCAGTCAAACTACTGAGAAGTAGTTTCAAAAAGACTGAAATGATGTAACGTTAGCTGCAGTGCCGTAATGGAAACACATGAGGCCCCCCTGCAGAATAACCCTGAGAGCCCCCCCCCCCCCCGATATGTAAGGGATAATGTATTGTCCGGCGGTCATTATCCAAAGATAAACGAACAGGTATCTGAGCGAGTGTGTTCGTGCTCTTTTATTTTTCTAGACAGTCCTTGCCAATCATTTATTCCCGTAGTCCAGGCACTGTTATGGCATGCAGATCTTCTCTCACCAAAAAGCCAACAGGGCTCACAATATACTCTGTCAATTTTGGGGGAGTAACACAGCCATTTGCGTTGTATCTTGGTTCCTTTTTTTGACACTCTATGATAAAAATCTTTAGAAAAACATCTCCCCTTTTTATCTTTAGGATACAGACCTTCACATTTACATGGTCCCTGCCTTAAAAAACGGCTACCCGAGGCCTCCTCACTGCTACCCGAGGCCTCCTCACGGCTACCTGAGGCCTCCTCACTGCTACCTGAGGCCTTCTCACTGCTACCTGAGGCCTTCTCACTGCTACCTGAGGCCTTCTCACTGCTACCCGAGGCCTCCTCACTGCTACCCGAGGCCTCCTCACTGCTACCCGAGGCCTCCTCACTGCTACCCGAGGCCTCCTCACTGCTACCCGAGGCCTCCTCACTGCTACCCGAAGCCTCCTCACGGCTACCTGAGGCCTCCTCACGGCTACCTGAGGCCTCCTCACGGCTACCCGAGGCCTCCTCACTGCAGCCTGCCTCCTCACTGCAGCCTGGCTCCTCACTGCTTCCTGGCTCCTCACTGCATCCTGGCTCCTCACTGCATCCTGGCTCCTCACTGCATCCTGGCTCCTCACTGCATCCTGGCTCCTCACTGCATCCTGGCTCTTCACTGCATCCTGGCTCCTCACTGCATCCTGGCTCTTCACTGCATCCTGGCTCTTCACTGCATCCTGGCTCCTCACTGCATCCTGGCTCCTCACTGCATCCTGGCTCTTCACTGCATCCTGGCTCCTCACTGCATCCTGGCTCTTCACTGCATCCTGGCTCCTCACTGCATCCTGGCTCTTCACTGCAGCCTGACTTCGCTGGACTTGCAGAACCTTGGCGCACGCCTGGCTCTCCCTTATCCTCTGTCACAGAATATGATTTAAGTGTCAACGGTGAATGGGACTTTTATTTTGACGGCCACAGAGATCGGGAAGCAAAGGAAGTTTGGAACGTACACAAACCAGGCATCGTTCACATAGCAACTGTCAACTGTCAAATAGCAAACTGTGAAGACCCATTCCCCCGGTACTGGGGGAGCGTCTCAAGATTAAGTTTTTAAATAGTCGTATGAACCACAAATTAGTTCTAATACTTGTATTATTTTATATCATTTTTTTCAGAATTTTCTTGTGAAGAAAATGTATATTTAAAAAAAAAAACTTTTATAACATATCTTGATCATAACTATGAACATCCAGCATGATCTAATTAAGAATGGCAGAAAAATGCTTTTCGAGCGGTTTCCGACATGTTCAAAATGTGTGCTTCAGACCCTTACCAAGGTCTCACACACTAATAACCCCTTGTTAGAAAGAACAGAGCCTAAAGAACCCGAATATGCAATGAAACCACAGAACAAAGTGTTGGGGTCATTTGAAGGCTTTTCAGGGGAAAACTGTGTAAATCGGTTAAAAAAGGAAAAACGTTAAAGTTCTATAAGAAAACTACATTTGCCAGAAGCCAGCCCGGGTGCATTCTCGTAAGTAGACTGCGCATGTGCCGTCTGAGGTGGATCAAAGATCGTCCATTTGACAGGAGCAATGCTGGACCCAGAAATGTGAAATAAAACAATCTCCGACGGTTGACGGAATGTATAGTTACTTATAGGAGGCTGGTAAGGATCTGGCGCCGTTCGACTCCTACATGCCCGCACGGTCACGGAGATGTGTGTATTATTGAAATCCGTTGTTTTAAAGGATAGTTACGAGCAATTTTGTGAAACGTTACTTGCGCCGCGGAAAGTTGACGGAGCTCACGGCGAGTGGTTGTAAATTACATACAACCACTCGCCACGCGAGGCCCCCTGTCCCTGCGAGCCCCCCGCGGTGCGAATCTCTATGGGCCTGGTTAGCTGAGAATACTCATTCACTGAATTTATGACCAACGCTGCATCATGGAAATAATCTGTGTCTTGAGCAGTTTTAACCACAAACTCAAAATAAATTAAACAGAAAGTACGCAAACAAGTCCAATGGCAGGATCCTCTAACCCCTAACCGGAAGTTCAATGACTTGCAGTTATTTTACAGGCAACACAATAGTCCTGGTATGTTAAAGCCAGGGCAGTTACTGGAACAATGGGTTTCCAGTGTGAAACATTTACACAGTTCAGTTTTTATTTCATATAATGAATTAAACAATAGAGTTTAAAGCTGATTCAGGAGATTTAGACTGATTGATGCATCACTTGATCTGTATAGAAAATATACAAATTACTTCATTTTGTGTCATATAAGTGTGAATGTATACATAAAATACATATGTATATACCGTGTGTCACTCTTCTGGGTATTCTACACAAGTGAGTTGGCCAGGTTGCAATGTTGATTAATTTACTTCTGCTGAGACAATCTAAATGTAAATTGGACCTCTCTATCTGTGTCTCCCAGACTATAATGAGGAGAGAATTTAAATGACCTGGTTGCTTTTCATCCATTCTGACGCAAAGTAAAAATGTACAGAGCTGACTTCTGACTTCTGTGTAAACAAAAGTAAATTATGTATAGTAAAGGGGGAAACTCTGGAAACTTATGCAATATAAAGTTTGGTCAGGATGGTGGTCCATAGTAAGTAAGTAACGGTTTGAGTAGAACTGTTAAGAAAATGCAGACGGCGGCAGGGCTCTCAAGTTTTTAAGACAGATAAGAGTGACATAAATACACATCCTCCTCCTTCTCCTCTCCACCCCCCATCCCCCCCCCCCCCATGTGCCATATGCCCACAGACCAGCCCCCCTGCCCCCCATATTATTATTAGCTTTATTTTCATTGGTTGCTGGATTACATTTCACCCAGATACAGCAGGTACGTTTTTCTGATTGGCTATTCGTGTCGCCCATTTCTTTTTTTTGATTGGCTGATGAGTGGCACCTCGCGGCAGAACTCCAGGGGATTCGGGGGAGACGTGCTTGATTCCTCCATGGTGAGGGCAGCGCGACCAGGTCATGTTTGTGCGCTGCGGCACATTAAATAGCCTAGAGTTTTTTTTCAGCGTGAGAAATACGATGTGTGGCGGGAGGGCGGGACTTAAGACCGAAATGCGTGACAGTCACGCTCAATGCGTGACACTTGAGAGCCCTGCGGCGGTGAGATTTGACTTTGTATAGTTATTAAAAATCAAGAAGGCTTTCCATTTTTGGTTCTCCTATAGAAGGATCTTCTTCTTAGCATTTCTTCTTGTTAAAAGGTTTTTCGTCATCAGATGTTCCAGATCTGAACTCACTGTGTTGATCCACACAGTGATCGGATGTACATATATACCCCATGGCCAAAAGAGCATCTGTATAAATACTTCACAATTATAGTCCCCCGTTATATGTCCTGCTTACTTGTCCATCCTGCCGTATTAGTTGACTTATATTGATTTAATAGCTTTTAACAAATGTCCGCCAATTCTGTTCTCAACACCTCATTCCCTCCTCTGTTCCCTCGCTGTCCTCTGCAGAGGAACTCCCGGGTGGGGGAAGAATGGTGGAGCTCTACGTTTGATGAATTGTCCAGATTGTGCCCACATGCTGTCCACACCTCACTGAGTCCCCAACTCAATGCTACCCAGTTAGCCTGGCATGTGGTCTTTCTAATCGGATCCCGCAGCGTACCGACTTGACAATCAATGGCATGATCAGACGGCCAAAGTCACATTGAAAATGCAAGTGTAAGCACGGCATCGGTCTATGAATTATGCAGCACAGTATTCTTTTAGTCCATTTATTATGTAGCCGTAACATTACTGTGTTTCCTTTCTTTGTTCTTCTAAACCAGACAGTTCATTGAGCATAACATATCTGTATCAGACCTCCTAAACCTTATCTTTCTACCATCAGGTTGACATGTGAGTTAAAGCCGTCACTGTATTCTCAGCAGCAGTAAGTATGAAAACACTCCGGTCAGCTGATTTCTTGGTATTTGTTGTCTTTCTTAAAGCATCCTACACTTCACTAATTGCAACGAGGATAAGGTTAAAATCAAAAGACAACTTGTTATGACAACTTGTTTTTCATTATTTATATTCACGTTTCACACACACAAGCGCAATGACGGCAGTCAGATGAGGAGGTCATTTATTTTGAGTCAGTAAATACCAAGGTCGTGACCTTGAGGCCTCAGTAGAGGCTACAGTCATGAGTAAATGTATTGTAGAGGGGAGAGGCCGAGGAGTCAGAAACCAGGTTCAACATGTTTTGCATTGCATTGAACAATATTGGAATATGTTCAAATTAACACAAACTATTGTACCTTGGTTAAAATATGTTATTTAGTTTTCACACAGTATTTCATTTGATTAATTTTGTTTGTTATACATATTCATATTTTGTTCAGTTGCAATGATGCTGTCTACCTGGATGGAAAATAAGTAAAACATAATTGTCATCAAAGGGTCAAAAGGCGGAAGTTTCTCAAACAGATGGTCACTGAGGTTTTTTGGAGGAGTTTTGTTACATGTTGATTTAATATACACTAGAAACAGATCTGCCGATCAGCGCTATAGTTCTTCTATAGTTCTTCTATTCTTCGTGATGAGGCCTCCTCCTCCTCCTCCTCTTCCTCCCACTCTTCCTCCCACTCCTCCTCCTCCTCTGACTGGGGAGGTTCGACTGGTTCTCTGATAAATTGCGACTGCTATTTGCTCCTCTCTGTGGGAAGAATTCCCTTCATTAAAATTCCGCCCAGGAAGATGACACCTTTTATTTAAGGTCCTCTACTCTCTCTGCTGCTTTTTTTCTTTTTACACAGGAGGATGGATTTGAATTTGCCAGCACAATGTCACAGCATCTGTTGTGAAATGGGGTCAAGGAGCTCAGGTTGCTTTACGGGATCAATAGGATGGGATGTAATGCAGTTGCAGGAGGTGACTGGAGACTGGAGACAGCTTAATATTGCATGGTAATGCTAATGTTAGCAATACTTCTCTGTTACCCTGAATAACATTAGTCTATATCCATTTTAAAGGGAAAGTGTTCATTGCATTCCATTGCAACAGCCTATTGAAAGTAATATGCCAAATACCAAACAACTCAAACTAAAGGTTATTTTAATCGATACGGAGTGATGATACTTGATGCTTTTTTAACCTACCAAAAACATTGAACATCTTTCGATATCCAATGAAATGTATTTGTATGTTTTCCACAGAATGATGAAGAGGTAAGTGTAAAGACTGTGACCACGCGCTCAGCGGGTCAGACAGACAGCCGTCGGTCAGCAGGACTCCGTGTGGAACAAACAACCGTCAGCCTTCATGTTGTATCTCGTAACTTGACTTCAACAACGTCTCTTCCGTGGTCATTCAACCCAGACGACGACCCCAGCTGTTTCCTGTGAAGATGGAAGTTTCTTTCTCTAAAAGAGCGAATGCGTGTAACGAGCAGACCCGGCGCTATGGGCGGGCCTTGGGGGGCCGGGCCCGCCCTCGGACTCGGCTGGGCCCGCCCTGGACGGACAGGCCTGTCAGTCACTTATCACACGTAAAAAAGAAATAGCGCAACTCTCTGTCGCCGGCGACAGGAGCTGTCACAGGAAGTAACATGCAAACAGGATGCAAAACTATGCAAAAATTACCATAACTCCTCAAATATTGACGCCATCAACGTAATTCCAACGGATTCTGGACGCTAAGAAGTGTAGCTTTCCAATGCCGTGACATGGTAAAACACGGCGACGAGCGTGTCTGTGGGGGAGGGGTGGAAGAGAGCAGGGCAGAGCAGCAGCAGAGAGCAGGGAAGAGAGCTTGACTGGCTTTTCACTGCCTTTGAGTGTTTTCTTTGGAAATAATATGTTGTGGTTGTAAATAATAGTATTAGTATAGTTTCTGAGAGTTCTGCCACTTGCTGGCCCACCTAAACCTATGTTCATTTTCAATTGTTTATTAGAGAGATATGATGAAAATTCAAATACATTTCTTAACCTTTTGCACAGTGTTTTAAGCCTTTATAACATATAATAATGACAAATACTTGCCAGATTTGTACATTTCTCCTGAAAAAAGGAGCAAACTCATTTTGATCACAGATGCTCCACAAATGAAAGGCCAACCTGATTATGCTTTGGATAAGGACTTGACAAAGAAGTTCAGGAGTGAATGGAGGGACACTGTCCTACGCAGATTTCACTTGGCGGCCAACCGTCGTCTCCCGCTCTACTAGTGGTGAGTTATCTGGTTTCATCCAGCCTGCTGGCCCTATGGACGAGGCTACAGGATTGGTTATGGCCTATGTGTTTGTTCTTTCTTGGAAAAAACAAACAAACAAACATGTAATGCAAAGCAATGTCGTCTTAATGTCTGTTGGAGGCTAGCTGTTGGTAGGCCCTTTTCGTCGTTGCTGCGCTCCGCTCTGTTTCGGACAAACACCGGACAGTGTGTTGTTGTTGAGTGTGTTGTTATCGTTATTGTTGTTGTTCATGTTGTTACTGGATGTGTTAGCCTAATCATTTTACACTTTTTTAGGCCTATTTTTTAAATGTCTTATTGTGGCTGAATCTGCTATCTGCTGATCTTTCAATACAACATATTGTTGGACTTATGTGTTGCTTGATTGCTGTGTTGATTGATTGCCATAGGCCTCCGGTTCATGTCTAATTCTATTGGGTAGGCTACCTGCTCAGCTGGCCTATTTATTAGCTTGTGAGATTCTAAATAACACCGTCTGTCACCTTTTTGTGCCAGAGTTCGATTATAGGTGAAAAGTTGAACAATATGCTACCATAGGCTGTAAAAAAAACCTAAAGAAAAGACGTGCCCCCCCCAAAGCAACGTAAGGCCCCCCCGCAAATCAGTGCCTGGCGCCGGGCCTGGTAACGAGTGGTAACCTTTGGTAGGATATCATATGAACTGTTGGTGAGGATGCGTTAGACATAATGCTCTGCCATGTTCTCAGCATGCAGCACACGATGCACCCTGCAGACTGCTCACAGTCACTGAATACAATATGATAAAAGAGGCAAATAATGAAAAGACTCTATGAGTGTGATATATTTGCTAATATGTATTTTATTTACATTGGAAGACATGAAGGCCTGTGAGTGTTGGCAAAGCTTTTTCATGTTTAAATCACATTATATCAGAGATTCTCACAAGAGGGAACGCCGTCTCAGGCCTTCACCTCCAGGAGGAGCGTCTGTTGTCTGAGCTGTTGATGGAAACACACAAGCTGAGCTTCACACAGAATGTGGCGGATTCCCTTCTTATTACTGACTTCATGAGGTGTGTTCAGCTCCCGGCTGACCTGTGGTCATTTACACACACTCGCATACAGGTGTGACAGTACATGGGACAGTTCTGGATGGCTTTTCCTCATTCAATCAGATCCCAGCTCGCTCTTTTCTTTGAAGTTGTTGGCAGGTTGCAGTTACAGGAACTCCTGTTCCGCTATCAAGTAGAACACTGTTTATTACTTCTGTTAAAAACATCTTGCATTCACAGTTTATGTGAAGCAGTATGCGAAGACCAACATTTATTGTTCAATTATATTCTGTAAATAATGTCTTCATGAGCCCTGATTGTAAGGACAATGACAGTGAGAACAATTGTTTGATAAGAAGCTGTATAATGTAGAAGAATAGGACGGTGAGTTGCAAAATGGCCCCTCACTCATTTCAGTAAAGGGTTTCATGCTCCTGTATTGTTGGTCCAAAAGGGTTTATTTACTTCTCTTTGTTAATCTGCAACCGCAGATTTCTCCTAAATTCACCAAAATGTACCATAAGGTAATGCCTCATGTGCATGTTCGAGCATAACAGTGACAAAACATAAACAAAAAAATTATCAACTCAAGTGGGGAAGCTTGTGATATGTCACAGTTAAAATAAAAAACATTCTCAGTTTCCTTCCTATCCATCATATATCATCATATATATATATATATATATATATATATATATATATATATATATATATATATATATATATATATATATACTGATTTATGACTAAAAATATGGCCCAAATGTGTTTTTTTTTCATGGTGGCAGTATTTTCTACTAGAGATATATTAACAAAATGTACCCTGGCTTTGTCCAATGCTCAGATTTTTGTTCAAGCAATGTATGCAAATTAGCACATATTTCATAAATTACTGCCTCATTTGCATATACAAAAATTAATATTCATCACTTGCCTTGCAATTGGAATGGGACCCAGAGCTGCTGATGGAGGCAGAGTTCCTGCAGTACGACATTGTCTTCTCTTAAAGGCGTAGTATTGCTTTTAAGGAAAACCTTTATTCATTGCCTCCAATTGAAAATGCCGATTGCAACATTAGTAGAAAGCAGCCGGGGAAGAGCGGCCCTGTCTGTTAACACGGCCCTCTTGCTGCCACAAGCTAGTGGCCATCAGAGGAAGTGCACACTGAGTGGGCGTTACATTGTGTTTGCTAGGAGAATACAACCAGAGACGACGGGGGGATGAAACAGATAATTAGATGATAATTAATCCAGGACTCACACACACATGCTCACACTTTTGGAAACACTTCCTCACTTCCATGTCCCCCAGTCGCCACGCTGCTCTCTGTATTCCCGGTGCTGTTGTGATAAGAAAACTTCACTGAGTTGGTGAGATGAAGAAGAGCTTTTAGTTGTCCCTCAGCTCAGATTGCAATCACTGAGCGGTCGTCTGACAAGGTGAGGATGTGAATACTGAGCACCAGCCTTTATGTTTCATCATCTGTAAGCACACGAGAATATTAACCTGGACAGACAGAGGCCACCCAATATCCTGGGGGCCGCTGTTTGATCTTCAAACACAAAACACAAGACCCAAGGTCCTGTTTGAGTCCTGCTAGCAGACCCTGAGGCTGCAATCTGCATTACCCCAAAACAGACGACTTACTGAGGATTGTGTTGTCAGAGGTTTCTCTAGGGAGCGTGGCTCTGCTCAAGGCCGTACGGAGGGTTTAGAACTAAAGGCCCCAAACTGAGCTAGCTGGGCGGGTTGATTTCTCTGATATGAATATGTGTATTTTAAGATGATTGGAGAGAACATATAGCTTTAAACTAACTATGTCAGTAGGCAGTAGCATACATTAACTGCCAAGCAGTAATACATGAGAATCAGGATCCAGACTACGATCTGGAAATACAGAAGAAATAAATTATGTTTACAATGTTTAATAAGTGTTCAAGGAAAAGTAAATTAACCCTCTGTATTCACTCTGTCTCTTTTCTTTCTCCGTCTCCTCACTTGTCTCTCCTGCCAACCTTTGTTACAAATAATGTACTAAAATCATATACACCTTTTTTATTTAGTTTGCATCATTTTGGATTTGAAAATGTGTGTTTTACAATAATGTACTTATACAATAATACTATATTATTAGAGTAAACGTATGCTCGGTGTTGTGTTGGTAAATTCAGTCTATAGGTTCCACTGAATGAACCACAAGCATTATATATGTATGTGACATGGAGGTGAAAGTAAACCTGACTAGACAGCATCACCTGCCTCTGTTTAAGTCAGCGCGAATGCACAGAACGTGCAATTATATATATATATATATATATATATATATATATATATATATATTTGTGTGTTTTTCTTGGGACTACAAAATGCATTTTGTTGAACAATAACCTGGTAACCTAATAATTAAAGAACAACCTGGTTGAGTATAGATTTTGTAGTAACAGCAAGATCATCCTCCACACACACACACACACACACACACACACACACACACACACACACACACACACACACACACACACACACACACACACACTGGAACATGTTCACTATTTTTATATTTAAGCCGATTGGCAGTAAGACACCAAAACGTGACCTGAAGATGGCACTCCATGAAAAGTTACAACATCACCAAAACTCTGAAAATGCATCCTGAAGAGCCCCGTGATCCGTCTGAGCCGAAGTTCCTCGGAGTCCATCCACATCTGCTGGCGGCACTAACGGATTCATCCTCAATGAATGTCAATAAATGGGACAATGGATATCTTGACAAAGTGGATTTCCAGGATGAAAGCGTTGACCTGCTGGTGGCGCTAGATGGAAAGTCAGGGGCTCCTTCAGTGTCATTGGGTTCATCTAGTGATGGCGAGATGAAGCTTCCTGAAGCATTGAAGCTTTCCATCCAATTGGTTCGCTCATGTCCCGGAGCTTCATGGGGCTTCATTTGCTCTACTGCGCCACCAAGTGGACAATAGATGTAAAACAGGCAGAGTGATCATAACGACACCATGGCTTTGGTGTGTGAAGCTTTAAATGGAATAAATTATGTTTGTGACGCCAATACATCAATTATTAACTTGTTAATATTGTGTCTATCTTTATGATATATTGGCGGGGTCAAAATCAAAACTCAAAACAAATTGGGAGAGGGTTGTGATGTGACTGTGAGTCAGTGGTTAGAATATCTGACTTTCAGTCAGAGGATCAGTGTTTCAAGCCTCAGCTCCGCTTGTTGATGTGTCCAATTTTTTAAAATTAAAAATAAGAACTTTTCCACTGTGCTGGGCTTTTTGAGACTATTTCGCCTGCTTTATAAAATACCCTTTCACAGGCACACATGAAGCTGGGTACAGAGAGGAAGGGGGGAAATCCATTGAGTTTCTCTGCCTCTTATATTTCAAATCGCACGGCAAACCCACGAACCATTTTCTGAATCAGTCACGTGGTACGGCCGGCTCGCGAGGCTTCGAACGTCACCGCATACGTCATCGACACAAGCCTCGATACGCGCTTCACCAAAATCTATCTGGATTACTCGACACGCGCATCGAAGCCTCGACACGAAAGGACACATCACTAGGTTCATCCTGTGGGCAGCATGGGTGTTTGTACCAAATGGCTTGGCAATCCATTCATTCCATCCATTTGAAACAGGAGACATAGGAGATAAAAACATCTTGAGTTGGGTTCCCTATTAATCGGTCAATACTCTTTCCATAATTCATCTGTTCAAACTCTTTCCCATCCAGTTCCAGACCGCCGCTTCAACTGGCCCTCATCCTTCACTAATCCATCCATTCATCTCTTAATCCCAGTCTTCCCAGTGTCCTCCCTGTTGGTGATGGTGTCATGAAGAGTCAACAGTATTCCCTCTGAATGACACTCAGCACATCCTTGTGGAGCGGCCACTGAAGATTATGAGGACCCTCATTAAAAGATGACGTAAGACCACTGGAAGCAACATCTGAGTTCCCTCTCTCTATATGTCTCTGTCTTCAATCACTGAGATTCTCTTTTACACCCTTACATCCTTTTTATGCTCCCCATAATCTGTAACCAGCGCAGGCTAATGGAACAGAGATATTTTAGAGTTTTCATTAGTTCTTTTACGACTGTGGTGGCAAGATAAAACATTAAAAGTTGCTACTGACGAGATCTTTCACGAGTCGCACATTAGTGCCAAGCTGATTTGGTTCATTAACACATTCCAACTGTCACTGTCAGGTTGTGCTGCATTTCAAACAGTGCTAATGAAGATGACTCATAACACAATAAGCATTCAGGACCAAGCAGAGTGTCAGCTGCTGACCTTGGTCCTGATTTCAGGGTCGCCATGACTGAGCTGGTTCTGATCAGGGATGTTTTTGGAGAGCAATCATTTTCAAACATTGCATTTCATTCAGTCGTTGTTGTTCATATGTGACACCTCAGTGACATGTCATGCTTTTTGTGCTTCCTGTTTTATTTGGTTAATAACCTTTCCTCTCGTTTCAGATGTTCACATCAGAATCAGAATCATAAGTGTTTATTGCCAGTTACATTGAACATACAAGGAATTTGATTTGGTGAAAGGTGCATAACAATAAACATGAACGTAGAATACAAATATTATATAAACATACATATAGTAATATGTTTAAAACCAGTATATATTTTAAAATAAAAGTGCCAAGTGTATTGAGAAATAAGAGAAGAAAAGATGTGTACGGGTGTTTGAAATGGTCCTGGGAAGATGAGAGTCAGTCATGGGGTCCTGGTCTTGGTCCTGACGGAGCGTGAGGTCTTGGTCCTGATGGAGCGTGAGGTCTTGGTCCTGATGGAGCGTGAGGTCTTGGTCCTGATGGAGCGTGAGGTCTTGGTCCTGATGGAGCGTGAGGTCTTGGTCCTGATGGAGCGTGAGGTCTTGGTCTTGATGGAGTGTGAGGTCTTGGTCCTGATGGAGCGTGAGGTCTTGGTCCTGATGGAGCGTGAGGTCTTGGTCCTGATGGACTGTGAGGTCTTGGTCCTGATGGAGCGTGAGGTCTTGGTCCTGATGGAGCGTGAGGTCTTGGTCCTGATGGAGCGTGAGGTCTTGGTCCTGATGGAGCGTGAGGTCTTGGTCCTGATGGAGCGTGAGGTCTTGGTCCTGATGGAGCGTGAGGTCTTGGTCCTGATGGAGTATGAGGTCTTGGTCCTGATGGAGCGTGAGGTCTTGGTCCTGATGGACTGTGAGGTCTTGGTCCTGATGGAGCGTGAGGTCTTGGTCCTGATGGAGCGTGAGGTCTTGGTCCTGATGGAGCGTGAGGTCTTGGTCCTGATGGAGCGTGAGGTCTTGGTCCTGATGGACCTCAGCCTCCTACCAGATGGAAGGGACTCCAACAGTTTGCGTCCAGGGTGAGAGGGGTCAGCTACGATCTTTCTTGCCTGGGTTCTGGACGCGAACATGTCCTGGAGAGCGGCAGATTGCAGCCAATCACCTCTCAGCAGACAGGATGATGCGCTGCCAGACGCTGATTTCAATTCAATTCAATTTATTTTGTGTAGCCCAAAATCACAAAAATCAAATTAGCTATAACAATATAAACAAGAGAGATGACATGACTTTGTTGCCAGTTCATCTGTGTGCTTTTGTCTGGCATTCCAGCCTTTATTCCTCCTGTTAGTTTTCCCAATGCTTATGAAACTCTCCTGTTTTCCTCAGACATGGTTTTAGTTTGAACCTTTTGGGATTTGTTGGCTTTGCTGACTGATCTGGGCCCTATTCCTCGTACCTGGTTCAGCAAAGTGGATCAAATGTCCTATTATGCAGCTTAAATTACCGAGATGATTGACGTCAGGCTATGTCGGCTCCTCAAAGGCTGATCCGCCCTCAAACAGTCTTGTTAATTCGAACCAGACGTCAGTCATTTGGATAATTGCGCGTGCCCGCTCCTCTTCAAAATGGTCAAGCACAGATTCGATGATCTTCAAACACTACAATGGAAAATAAGATCAGAGAAAAAGCGTCTAATTTCTCCCCTGACAAGCAAGATATGATCATGAATGCATATGAGGAATTTAAGTCCATCATCATGGCAAAGTCTAATGGTGTGTTCACATCCAAACGGATGAGAACGCACCATTAAACGTCTGGCCACTGAGCCCGTGGTTTCGCGTGGTGACACTCGAAACGTTTCTCTAAGTTTCTAAAATATTCACAGCACCGCGATTATACATCGCAGAAATATAATTTTACGTCTGTCGGAAAGAGGAGACTTCCTGCTTTCGGGTGCCTGCCCAGGCAGAACCCAGCATAATTTTAACATCATCAAGCAAGCGAAAGGGCAGCAGTGTGTCATCTGACGCTGGTAAAAAAAACGAAAATCCTTCTCTGTGATTTGTTGAATCATATGTCCGTCACCATTTCGTGAACTACAACATGATGTGAGCTCGTACAGGAAGTCATGATGATGTGAGCTCATACAGGAAGTCATGATGATGTGAGCTCGTACAGGAAGTCATCATGATGTGAGCTCGTACAGGAAGTCATGATGATGTGAGCTCGTACAGGAAGTCATGATGATGTAAGCTCGTACAGGAAGTCATCATGATGTGAGCTCATACATGAAGTCATCATGATGTATGCTCGTACAGGAAGTCATCATGATGTAAGCTCGTACAGGAAGTCATGATGATGTGAGCTCGTACAGGAAGTCATGATGATGTGAGCTCATACAGGAAGTCATCATGATGTGAGCTTGTACAGGAAGTCATCATGATGTGAGCTCGTACAGGAAGTCATCATAATGTGAGAACGGATCTTGGCGATCTGGAAGAACTCTCTCCCTATAAAAATAATCTAACTAATATCGCTCCTTCATCAATGAGAAAGGGAGCTGCCTTTTTTGTCCGGTGGGAGTTGCCAGTTTATCCAGTGAATTTCAGTTAGCCTGCGCGGGAGCAGGTTAAGGGAATTGGATGTGTTGTTATGGTGATTTTTCAGAACTTGCTTCGTGGAACCAAAAAGCCTGACCTCATCATCTTATCCTGAAAATTATCCAGCTAACTCAATAATCCAGCTACAGGGAATAGGGCCCTGAACCACTACCAACTTTTCAAGAAAGGCAGTCTCAGTGGCCAATATCTGGCTTGGTCTTCTGCCTCAATCTATGTTTATATGAATATGGATGTTTCTCTTGACTATGACAAAGTTAAAACTGACCCTGAGACCCTGCGGCAGTGATTCCACTCCCTACGACTGACTCTGAGCCCAGGAAACTGTATGTGAGGCTGAAAGAGCTGCATGGAAAAGTACATCCAAACCAAAGTTATACAGCTCTGGAAATAGCTGAGCTAATTATAATGGAGCAATACTTGAGAATGGTGCCCTGTGCTTCAGGTTCATGCTGCTGCTGGAGCTGCGACTCAAACTGATGTGTTGGTGACCGCTGACAAAGATCCTGCCAAGGTGCATTCACTGCCTATTGAATGAGTATGAATTGTGGAATTGCGATGGCAAATTAAAATCACACTGAGGGTGAGGAAAATATGTACTTTAGCAATGTGTGTGTGTAAAGAATGCTGATATGAAATATGAAAAACAACCAGTTGTCAATGTGCAAGCTGCCAATTGATTGGTGATTTAAGCTCCTCTACTGGGTCCATATGTTTGTAATTCTGACTCTGAAATGGTGCCTCACCAGGCATGAACCTCGCCGCACGGCACTGGTATACCCCTGCCCTATGGGCTGTTATATGCTACTACACCGAGCCTAAAATAGTTGTAAAGTAGCTGTGATGAAAATAGGTGTAAAGCCACTTGCAGAAACTAATTCTCCCTCTCAAAAAAATATCTATATTTTAATTTGCAGTAAAGTTTGTCCCAAAAAGATGACTGAATGACTGTCAAAAATGTGATAGTAAATCACAGGTCTATTTGAAGTAAATATGCTAATACAAAATGATTATAATAGAGCAGGTATCTATTAAGGAAAGATGTTGTAACAATACAGATGTTGAACTTAGTATGTTTACATGCTTTCCAAGCTTCTTTTATGTAATTGGCCGACTTGCTGCTTTGCAAATATGTTGCTGGGGTCTTTAGTCGCCTCACAAGCAAGTAGGATCTCTCTGGTGTAGAACTGCCTCTGACAAAGCTGTTAATCCTCCGTTATGACAGCCTCTCTGGTGCTACTTGTGAAGGGGATTAGAGGAACTAATGTGATTGGTCAATACTGAAGCATTCCCCAATCCTTATTCTGATTTACTCCTGACTGCTTTACCCTAATGGAGAGAATGGTAAGGGTGGTGTGTGAGGGTGTGTGAGTGGGGTGGGGATGTGCTGCTACCTGCAGGTGATTGGCTCCTTCCTGATGCCAATCAACTGGAGCAAGATGGCGGTGATGCTGCACGGGGCAGAACCCATCTCCCTCCTTTAAAACTGCCTTTGGGGTGCATCGTAGTTTGCAGCTCTCTGCCGTGCTGATGGCTTCTTGTCCTTTACCACTTTGAAGGGATGGGCTGCTGTTTTGCTGTTTGATTTCTTTGTTTTGTTAGGTTGCATTACACCAGGGTAACTGCTAAATGGACTTGTACTGGTCTAGTCTTCCGACCACTCAAAGCGCTTTATCACTACATGTCATCATTGGCATGCGGCCCTCTAAAGTGCCCTCATCCTGATACCAAATGACCTCTTTCACAGCCATTGGCAGCTGTGAAGCCTGGTATTTTTGGTAGTTTGACAGAGTTGTGTTACACACCTGCTTTCCATGAAGACCCACTAGCGGTTGAGTAGGCGGTGCTTCAACGTGGCCCGGAACACATTCGAGTGCATACTGCTAATAAGAACGTGACCAGACCACCTCTGAATGTGAAGTCACAAATATAATCAAACCTGTCCACGCCTAGATCATCCAAGACGCACCAACGGAAAGAGTCATAGAGGAAACTGAAATAAGATCAAGTCTAAGAGTAGCCCAAGTAAAGATGTCACTGCAGACTAATGCAATCCTGCCAGTTGCATAGCAATATCAAAGGTTTGCAAACAACCACACACACCAACACACACTCTGCTGGGATGACATCAGCACCGGTCGTCCCAGACTGAGCTGCAGCAGGGAAACCCACGAGTACATTAATGAGCGTGGCTGTTCAGGAATGTGTTGTTTCTTCAATCTGAAGGAACACAGCCTCACTTTTATGAGTGTGATTAACTAAGTCCTTGCAGTTTACAGAAATACATTGCACTCTATTAAATTGGAACAGCACATTATTCCTGTGTATTGCTATATTTACTTGAAGCCTTAATCCTTGAGTACATGTCCCTGTGTGTAACTATACTACACCATTGTTGAACAAAAAGTAATATGGTGAAAGTGCAAACATGGTAATGAAATAAGAGTTTTTTTACATTTCTAATTTCCAAACCGAAACTGACGCTCACATATTATTTCATATTAGAGCACTTCCCTGAGGAGGAGCGGCTACAAGCGCTCTGTATTCCTGATGTGAGCATTTTCTTTCTCAAGGTTTCTGTTCCTCCATAATCTTCCAAAATGGTGACCTTTTTATAATTCAATACTGTCAGAGCAGGTAGAACTCATCAAAAGGTTTTAAATAACAGCCTCAAAAAATATGGAACTATATGGAAATTAAAAAAGACAATGACAAATGAAACAATTCACCTTAAGGTCTTCTATTAATAACATACATGTGTTGTTGCACAAAGGTGTTTATTCCCGACTCTCTGTAAGTGTATGAGATTTAACAAGAGAGAAAGAGAAGAAACCTCCAGGAGAGCAACAGAGGATCTTCTATCAGGATGGACAGAGAAACCAAACTACTGTAGTGGTTAAGGGCTTCAGTGGTTAAGGGCTTCAGTGGTTAAGGGCTTCAGTGGTTAAGGGCTTCAGTGGTTAAGGGCTGCAGTGGTTAAGGGCTTCAGTGGTTAAGGGCTGCAGTGGTTAAGGGCTTCAGTGGTTAAGGGCTTCAGTGGTTAAGGGCTGCAGTTGTTAAGGGTTTCAGTGGTTATTGGTTTCAGTGGTTAAGGGCTTCAGTGGTTAAGGGCTGCAGTGGTTAAGGGCTTCAGTGGTTAAGGGCTGCAGTGGTTGAGGGCTTCAGTGGTTAAGGGCTTCAGTGGTTAAGGGCTTCAGTGGTTGAGGGCTTCAGTGGTTAAGGGCTTCAGTGCTTAAGGGCTGCAGTGGTTGAGGGCTGCAGTGGTTGAGGGCTGCAGTGGTTGAGGGCTGCAGTGGTTGAGGGCTGCAGTGGTTAAGGGTTTTAGTGGTTGAGGGCTTCAGTGGCTCAGGTCTGATTGAATTCTTAGTCACTATAAGAAATCCTTACGAAATAATTGAAGTAAGGTATTGAACTTGATTAATCTCGTAAAATGTTTAAAAAAAATACATTTATATGCTTTTAACTTTTTTATATCAGGCCGTTGCTATTAACGATCCTTGTCAATGACTCAATTATATTTATTAAATGTATTAAAGTGGACATGTATGTAATTTAATCCAATTACAGATTATTACCTGAAATAAAATAATAAAGGTGAGAGGCATCTGGTGTGCTTCATCATGCATCTATTCATATCACTGCTAACAAAGCATGTGCGTATATATCAAAGGTGTATTACACATTTTGCTTGCATGTGGTGGCTGAGTGCCTCTTAGCTGCTTGTGTATCCTGTAGTATTTGTTTTGTTACGTGGGAAGACATTACATATTCACATTTCTGCGGCAAGAGAAGCCTTTTATATTAGCAGGCAGGGAGCCGTCTGACTTGATCAAATATTGCCCCGCAGTCCTTCCCTCACATGAGAAAGGGTCTCATTTCAGAGTCACACTGTGCTGCTTTTTCAATAAAGGAGCAGAGAGAATACATACGTGTGTGTGTGTGTGTGTGTGTGTGTGTGTGTGTGTGTGTGTGTGTGTGTGTGTGTGTGTGTGTGTGTGTGCGTGTGTGTGTGTGTGTGTGTGTGTGTGTGTGAAAGGAGGGCCTTCATGTTTGTACTTGAGCTGGGTGCAAATGGAGGACCGGAACATCTTTCATCTGACTAATGCATAATTAATGCGCAGTGTGTTTGCAGTGATTATGCTACTGTATATGTACCAGGCCTGGAAAATGACTATCTGTCCCTCAGTCGACTCGAAACGTTCACGTGTTGTTTAAACATCTGAGGAAGGACATTGTTATGAGAACAGTCGGTCAAATACATTATCAATCAGATAATAAGTCACAGTTGAACTCTTGTGTTTCCAGAGGCCTGAGTTCCTGCTGCTTTACACAGCAGCACCTGGAAGAAACTGAGAAATTAAGCAAATTACAAATCATAAAAGCTGAATCCCTTTAGACCTTAAAGGTCTTGTGTTTCTCCCAAACAATGAACAACGTTATAATTCCTTATGATACAGACAAGCTATGAATGGTGTCTCAACAGTGAGATTCTCAGTTTGCAAGGATCTGTGTGTGTGTGTGTGTGTGTGTGTGTGTGTGTGTGTGTGTGTGTGTGTGTGTGTGTGTGTGTGTGTGTGTGTGTGTGTGTGTCATCATGGTAAAATGTAGTCCTGGAGAAGCAGGTCCACTACCAGAGAGGCCATTTTGCGTACTTGGTGTTTACTTTTCCTTCTGAGGTCGGATTGTGTGTCCGTGACAGTCAGCACAGTGTATTGGTGTGTAGTTAAGGACACAATGAAGGTCCAGTACAGAGATGAGAGCGGTCTGAGCAAGGGGGTAGCAATCAAGAGGGCAGTTTTTAGGTTTCTTAGTTTTTAAGTTTACTTAGACAACAGATTTACTTTATTAGGTTTAGGCACAACTACAAGGATTCAAAGATAATGTATTGTCATTATGCAACACAGTTCTCTGTAAAGTTCAATAGTCACAACTATAAACCCAGAACTACCCTGTTGCTGGGTTTGACACCCTAGGTCCTAGCTGGTTAGCTTAGCTTCCATCTCTCTGTTGTGGTGGTGTTTGGTCCGGCAGGTCCTAGCTGGTTAGCTTAGCTTCCATCTCTCTGTTGTGGTGGTGTTTGGTCCAGCAGGTCCTAGCTGGTTAGCTTAGCTTCCATCTCTCCTCTCTGTTGTGGTGGTGTTTGGTCCAGCAGGTCCTAGCTGGTTAGCTTAGCTTCCATCTCTCTGTTGTGGTGGTGTTTGGTCCAGCAGGTTCTAGCTGGTTAGCTTAGCTTCCATCTCTCCTCTCTGTTGTGGTGGTGTTTGGTCCAGCAGGTCCTAGCTGGTTAGCTTAGCTTCCATCTCTCTCTCTGTTGTGGTGGTGTTTGGTCCAGCAGGTCCTAGCTGGTTAGCTTAGCTTCTATCTCTCCTCTCTGTTGTGGTGGTGTTTGGTCCAGCAGGTCCTAGCTGGTTAGCTTAGCTTTCATCTCTCTGTTTGGTGGTGTTTGGTCCAGCAGGTCCTAGCTGGTTAGCTTAGCTTCCATCTCTCTGTTGTGGTGGTATTTGGTCCAGCAGGTCCTAGCTGGTTAGCTTAGCTTCCATCTCTCCTCTCTGTTGTGGTGGTGTTTGGTCCAGCAGGTCCTAGCTGGTTAGCTTAGCTTCCATCTCTCTGTTGTGGTGGTGTTTGGTCCAGCAGATCCTAGCTGGCATTGAATAGCCATTGAATACTGTCATTGAATAGCCAGCACAGAACTAAGCACGGTTTCATGGATGCCAATGGTAGCATTTGTTTACATTTGCATGTGTTTTACGAATGTGACCTCTAAGGAATTGGACCCCACAGTATTATTCTGGAGACGTTCTCCCTGCGTCCTTCAGCGTTGCACAGCAGGTTCCCCATTAATCACCAGGCTACTGAAGCCTGCGTCACTTTTCACATTACACAAATGCTTTTAAGAGGAAAATAAATCTCTGTCTGTGATCAAGTGAGCAGTTAGAATACTGTCTTTTAAGTGAACAGATCAGTCACATAATAAGTATTTCATTTTCTGATTATACAAAATGCTTGTTAACTCTTCTGTTATATACACACAGACCGTGCTGGTCATGCAGGCTATTCTTTTGATTCTATACTGAGCAATGTGTAAATCATCAACCTCCCTTTCATAATCTGTTTCAGCTCCATGACAATGCCAATGTTTGACATAATGCAGAGGCCTCTCTAACACCAGGCCGCTGCTTTTGTATTAGGCCTTCTATACATGAATGAGAGCTCTGTTTAATTAATACAGTTAATATCTGGAATTCATTTTTGTTTTGGCACTAATGGATTCCATGCCATGTGTTAAAGGTGCAAGATACCAGATTGTGAGTGTTTTGACTGCCTCTCAACAGCTCTCAACATGGCGACGGTGCTGAAGCGTGAACAGGGTGAGATGATAGACGTGTTGACGGCGCTGACATCGTGTTCCTGACGGGGACCCGAGGGCGGGCGCTTCGCTTCGCAATTACGCTGTCGGTGGAGACGCCGTTATCAGCTGGAAGCAGGCGTGAGCGAGCCACCGGGGCACGCTCACATGCACGCTCACATGCACGCTCACGTGCAGAAGGAGGAGATCCAAACACTCTGATATCAACACACAGAGGGACAGCGACACATGAAATTCTCTTTTTCTGGCCATTTTGAGAATATAATGAACCCACACATGTGACGCTCCAGATACTCAACTAGCTCAAAGGAAGGCCAGTGTTATAGCTTCTCACCAGCAGAACTGTTTTCAGCTATGCTAACATAATTGCACAAGGGTTTTCTAATCCTCCATTAGTCTTCTATGCGATGAGCAAACACAATGTACCAATAGAACACTGAGTGATAGTTGCTGGAAATGGGCCTCTATACACCTATGTAGATATTTCATTAAAACCCAGACGTTTCCACCTAGAATAGTCATTTACCACATTAACAATGTATAGTGTATTTCTGATTAATTTAATGTTATCTTCATTGAAAAAAACTTTCTTTGAAAAATAAGGAAGGAAGTGACCCCAAACTTTTGAACGGCAGTGTGTACTCTTTTTTGAGTAAATTGTACTATTATATTAGTAGTTTCGATGTAGCATACTACTTCATAAAAATCATTACTTTTACTCTGCAACATTTGACTACATATATATTATTATATTCATTGTTTTATGCATCCATGATCCTTTGAGAGACAAGTAGCATCAAACCGCTAGCAGCTAATATTCTCAGATGCATCAACAGAGTGCAGCTGCTCTGGACCTGACGCGTGTCAGAGAACACTTACAGAATGGTAATATAGTCTGTGTTTATGTGGCAGGTTATCTGATCAGGAGAGGATGACAAATACTACAGGGGGATGGCCCCTTCTTCACTAAAGGAAGACCTTCTGTGGTTGTAATATTGCCCGTCGGGCTTGGGGGGACGAGATTCCTGTTAAGTTTCTTGCTAACAAAGTCATTGTTTCAATAAATACCTTTTGTACTAGTTGTTATTTTACTACTTTTGCTTTTTTTAGGTACAGTTTTTTGGCTGCTCTACCCAGAACTGTGTGAATGACACTAGAAGAAAAATGATTCATGTTTCATCTGCAGATATAAATGATGAAACCTTTGTTCAGCAGTGGAGAAAGAGACTCGCGGTTCTCCATCAGGCCGACATGACGAGAGAAAACACAGATGCTCTTCTTATCAGTGTGTTTCCAGAGCTGCCAACTTTTCAAAAAACCTTGGAGTGAGATTTTGTCGGGGGTGACCATAATTTTGCTGCGCACTGTAAAATATATGTTCAGATCCTGGGAGGTGGTGGGAAATGAGGTCCGGGATCCAAAGAGTTATAGTAAAAGTATATTTAATAAAAAATGATAGACAGCTTATGCTCCCGATCGGGCCCTTTAAATGCACGGCGCACCTCAGAACACAGGTCCGAGTGGTTCGCTGGGCGGATGGAAAAGAGGCCGAGCGTTCGTGTACCGGTTAGTTTTCAACTCATTCGCGGGACTTAGAGTCCTTCCTATTGGTTAATGCTTATCTACCTTTGGATATAACCATGTTATTGGAACTGCCGTTTCAGGGGCGGAACTATTGTTCTTCGTCTTCTTCTTCTTCTTCTTCTTCTTCTTCTTCTTCTTCTTCTTCTTCTTCTTCTTCTTCTTCTTCTTCTTCTTCTTCTTCTTCTTCCCCAAAAAGGGTAGTGTCCATTGTCTCAAAAGTCAATGTTCGGCTGCGCCCCCTCAGGCGAACAAGAGAACTACAACTCCTTAAAGCGGTAGTCTATATAACATGCAGCATGCAGTATTTGTCTAACATTCATTCACACATCAATCATTCTACAGTAATAACAGTGACCTTCATATGCAAACAATTACAAATCCCTCATAATAAAATCAAAATAATTATCATATTTCATGCATTGTAATGTACACACAAACAACTTATTTTACATAGATGTGCAAGTCCAAATGTGACTAAGCTTAAAAAACACTACAGCACGCAACCACACACGTTGGTGGCTCAAATATCAGGAAATTGGAATTAATTTGGCGTTGTACCCATGTTGTACCCTGCATTCTGGTGGTTTGGTCATTTGAAGGTGCATAACAAAAGAATCAGTTAAGTAACAGAACCTAAACTAACTCTGCCGGTCCAGGTGCATTATAGTCACATGGTAATAAAACAATATCAGTAAACTCCTTTAAAGGATTACGTGTTGGTGCCTTGCTGTCGAGTCACACTCAAAAACGGCTTCGTCTGCGAGCGAGTGACGCAAGATCCCCTTAGTACCGGGCCGCACAGAAAGAATGATAAAAAAAAATGGAAAAAGATGTTTTATTTTGAAGAATGAGCGGATACATCCGTCTGTGCGTCTGAGCCTCTTAGTGTTGACACATGTCAAGAGGCTACGTGATAACGTTACCCCCAACAGGAAACTTAAATGTACGTTTCAACTCTGCTGGAGTGCCAGTGTTCTGGATTTAAATCAATGGCAGAATATCCTGAAAACCTGCAAGCAACATCCAAACCATGAATGTGAATACAGATCGCGATCAGTAGTGTTGCATGCTGGGTGTGGAAACCATGAGTGTGTGTAGGGACGGGAGGACTACTATAAATCTCAATCAGTGATCACCAACATCTTGTATTAGAGTAACTTTAACATTTTCTCTGAGCCATAGAATATAGTGGTGGCCGGCGATCTCAGAGGCCGCTTGATGACGGAGGTGGGCCGGCCCAACGCCGTCGGTCTACCGGGGATTTCCCCGGTGTCCCCCGTGGCCAGTCCGCCCCACCTTGGGGCAAATAGGATGTCTATGCAGCGAATAGGTTTACAGATGCGCTCCTTAGCGCCATCTATCGTCGGGGAGTTTGAAAAGGAACGAACGCGCCTCGGCCCAAAATCAGAATTTTTTTTTGCCGTGAGAAATTGGTTGTGTGGCGTGAGTGCGTGTGAAAACATGCAGAAGCGTGTGTCACACGGCGAAACCGTGAGAGTTGGTCGCTCTGTGTTTCTCATCGCAACACACAGTATGTATACAGCATGTTTACACTGACACTAACACTTCCGGCTACTGGGGAAAATCAATTCCATCACACAAGAAAGCATTTAGCGTTCAGTCATTAAGAAGGTATTGGTATGCAGCGTTAGTTCCTTCATTTAAAACAAACGTTTGGTGATTTGCATCCCAACGTGACATTTATTCAGTTTGACATTATGCTTAGAAATAGACCGTATAGAAAGAGAAAATGCAAAACAACCTAATTAAAACTAGAGTTTGTCCATTGGGTTAAAAATGAAATGCAACAATAAATCCTGTCTGTTCAATCAGATATTTACATTTCATCTTAAGAAAGATAAAATATGTTTTTTTTTTTATCTTTATGAATATTACATGTCGCTTTGACAATACTGTGCTTGTTTTATTCATACCAACAAAACATTTTGAATTGTGGGTCCATATTGTGTTTGATGATGGAGAAACAAAAACAACTAACAGCACACAAGGAAACAGAAAATAGAATGTCATGGACCCATCCGTAACAAGTCTTCATAGAGTACAACAAAGACACTGCATATGGTTTTGTAATTACATAATATCATACATGGTGTTTTAGAGCTGGCAGTAGCAGCCAACAATACAGTAACATCCAGATAAAGCTCACCGAAGGAGTCCTGAACTCAGTCCTTTCAACTGTATCATTGATCCAATTTGAGCATTTATATATAAAGCGCTAACTTTGATTCCCTTTACTGCACCACTGCTGCTTGGACCCTTGGTGGCAAGCTGAGCCCTCATCCACAGCGACCCGCCCACGGTGGGCTGTGTTGAGGGTCAGGGGCCCACGGTGGGCTGTGTTGAGGGTCAGGGGCCCACGGTGGTCTATGTTGAGGGTCAGGGGCCCACGGTGGGCTGTGTTGAGGGTCAGGGGCCCACGGTGGTCTATGTTGAGGGTCAGGGGCCCACGGTGGTCTATGTTGAGGGTCAGGGGCCCACGGTGGGCTGTGTTGAGGGTCAGGGGCCCACGGTGGTCTATGTTGGGGGTCAGGGGCCCACGGTGGTCTATGTTGAGGGTCAGGGGCCCACGGTGGTCTATGTTGAGGGTCAGGGGCCCACGGTGGTCTATGTTGGGGGTCAGGGGCCCACGGTGGTCTATGTTGGGGGTCAGGGGCCCACGGTGGTCTATGTTGGGGGTCAGGGGCCCACGGTGGTCTATGTTGGGGGTCAGGGGCCCACGGTGGTCTATGTTGGGGGTCAGGGGCCCACGGTGGTCTATGTTGGGGGTCAGGCGAGCCGGTTCATCGCGTCCAGCATGTGCTGATGTGACAGATGATGCTCACCAGGAGAGCGGACCACTTCCATCTGTAACATGTCAAGGCTGAAGCGCTGCACGTCCGGCTTGTCTGGGCTCCCGTCAGACCGTGAGGGCAGAGGTGGTCACGTGACAAGAGTTCCTTCAGCACACCGAGTGTTGACACTGTCTCACACACACACACACACACACATGATGAAGAACACTGTCTCACACACACACACACACAGACTCATGATGACGAACACTGTCTCTCACACACACCCACACACACACACACACACACACACACACACACACACACACACACACACACACACAGACTCATGATGAAGAACACTGTCTCACACACACACACACACACACAGACTCATGATGAAGAACACTGTCTCACACACACACACAGACTCATGATGAAGAACACTGTCTCTCACACACAGACTCATGATGAAGAACACTGTCTCACACACACACACACAGACTCATGATGAAGAACACTGTCTCTCACACACAGACTCATGATGAAGAACACTGTCTCTCACACACAGACTCATGATGAAGAACACTGTCTCACACACACAGACTCATGATGAAGAACACTGTCTCACACACACAGACTCATGATGAAGAACACTGTCTCACACACACAGACTCATGATGAAGAACACTGTCTCACACACACAGACTCATGATGAAGAACACTGTCTCACACACAGACTCATGATGAAGAACACTGTCTCACACACACAGACTCATGATGAAGAACACTGTCTCACACACACACACAGACTCATGATGAAGATCACTGTCTCACACACACACACTCATGATGAAGAACACTGTCTCATACACACACACACACACACACACACACACACACACACACACACACAGACTCATGATGAAGAACACTGTCTCACACACAGACTCATGATGAAGAACACTGTCTCATACACACACACACACACACACACACACACAGACTCATGATGAAGAACACTGTCTCTCACACACAGACTCATGATGAAGAACACTGTCTCTCACACACAGACTCATGATGAAGAACACTGTCTCACACACACACACACAGACTCATGATGAAGAACACTGTCTCACACACACACACACACACACAGACTCATGATGAAGAACACTGTCTCACACACACAGACTCATGATGAAGAACACTGTCTCACACACACACACACAGACTCATGATGAAGAACACTGTCTCACACACACAGACTCATGATGAAGAACACTGTCTCACACACACAGACTCATGATGAAGAACACTGTCTCACACACACACACACAGACTCATGATGAAGAACACTGTCTCTCACACACACACAGACTCATGATGAAGAACACTGTCTCACACACACACAGACTCATGATGAAGAACACTGTCTCACACACACACAGACTCATGATGAAGAACACTGTCTCACACACACACAGACTCATGATGAAGAACACTGTCTCACACACACACAGACTCATGATGAAGAACACTGTCTCTCACACACAGACTCATCAACAACACACTGGAAATATGTATAAAAGAATGCAATACATTTATGAAATATGTAACATTGATTTACAATCAAGTGGAAATGTTTGGATTGGGTTAGAGGTGAACTTAGTCATATGATTGAATAGAGGTACTTAAATGTCCAGTGCAACATAATGTTTATTAAAAAGTAGAAATGAAAGTAGTGTGTGTGAGACAGTGTTCTTCATCATGTGTGTGTGTGAGACAGTGTTCTTCATCATGTGTGTGTGTGAGACAGTATTCTTCATCATGTGTGTGTGTGTGAGACAGTGTTCTTCATCATGTGTGTGTGTGTGTGAGACAGTGTTCTTCATCATGAGTGTGTGTGTGTGAGACAGTGTTCTTCATCATGTGTGTGTGTGTGTGAGACAGTGTTCTTCATCATGTGTGTGTGTGTGTGAGACAGTGTTCTTCATCATGAGTCTGTGTGTGTGTGTGTGTGTGTGTGTGTGTGTGTGTGTGTGTGTGTGAGACAGTGCTCTTCATCATGAGTCTGTGTGTGTGTGTGTGAGACAGTGTTCTTCATCATGAGTCTGTGTGTGTGAGACAGTGTTCTTCATCATGAGTCTGTGTGTGTGAGACAGTGTTCTTCATCATGAGTCTGTGTGTGTGTGTGTGTGTGTGCGTGTGTGAGACAGTGTTCTTCATCATGAGTCTGTGTGTGTGAGACAGTGTTCTTCATCATGAGTCTGTGTGTGTGAGACAGTGTTCTTCATCATGAGTCTGTGTGTGTGTGTGTGTGTGCGTGTGTGTGTGAGACAGTGTTCTTCATCATGAGTCTGTGTGTGTGTGTGTGAGACAGTGTTCTTCATCATGAGTCTGTGTGTGTGAGACAGTGTTCTTCATCATGAGTCTGTGTGTGTGAGACAGTGTTCTTCATCATGAGTCTGTGTGTGTGTGTGTGAGACAGTGTTCTTCATCATGAGTCTGTGTGTGTGAGACAGTGTTCTTCATCATGAGTCTGTGTGTGTGAGACAGTGTTCTTCATCATGAGTCTGTGTGTGTGTGTGTGTGTGTGTGTGTGTGTGTGCGTGTGTGTGTGAGACAGTGTTCTTCATCATGAGTCTGTGTGTGAGACAGTGTTCTTCATCATGAGTGTGTGTGTGTGAGACAGTGTTCTTCATCATGAGTCTGTGTGTGAGACAGTGTTCTTCATCATGAGTGTGTGTGTGTGAGACAGTGTTCTTCATTGTGTGTGTGTGTGTGTGTGTGTGTGTGTGTGTGTGTGTGTGTGTATGAGACAGTGTTCTTCATCGTGTGTGTGTGTGTGAGACAGTGCTCTTCATCGTGTGTGTGTGTGTATGAGACAGTGTTCTTCATCGTGTGTGTGTGTGTGTGTATGAGACAGTGTTCTTCATCGTGTGTGTGTGTGTGTGAGACAGTGTTCTTCATCATGAGTCTGTTTGTGTGTGAGACAGTGTTCTTCATCATGAGTCTGTGTGTGTGTGAGACAGTGTTCTTCATCATGAGTCTGTTTGTGTGTGAGACAGTGTTCTTCATCATGAGTCTGTGTGTGTGAGACAGTGTTCTTCATCGTGTGTGTGTGTGTGTGTGAGACAGTGTTCTTCATCATGAGTCTGTTTGTGTGTGAGACAGTGTTCTTCATCATTAGTGTGTGTGTGAGACAGTGTTCTTCATCATGAGTCTGTGTGTGTGAGACAGTGTTCTTCATCATTAGTGTGTGTGTGAGACAGTGTTCTTCATCACGAGTGTGTGTGTGAGACAGTGTTCTTCATCATGTGTGTGTGTGTGAGACAGTGTTCTTCATCATGAGTCTCTGTGTGTGTGAGACAGTGTTCTTCATCATGAGTCTCTGTGTGTGTGAGACAGTGTTCTTCATCATTAGTGTGTGTGTGAGACAGTGTTCTTCATCACGAGTGTGTGTGTGAGACAGTGTTCTTCATCATGTGTGTGTGTGAGACAATGTTCTTCATCATGAGTCTGTGTGTGTGTGAGACAGTGTTCTTCATCATGTGTATGTGTGTGTGTGTGTGAGACAGTGTTCTTCATCATGAGTCTGTGTGTGTGTGTGTGTGTGTGTGAGAGACAGTGTTCTTCATCATGTGTATGTGTGTGTGTGTGTGTGAGACAGTGTTCTTCATCATGTGTGTGTGTGAGACAGTGTTCTTCATCATGTGTGTGTGAGACAGTGTTCTTCATCATGTGTGTGTGTGTGTGAGACAGTGTTCTTCATCATGTGTGTGTGAGACAGTGTTCTGCATCATGTGTGTGTGTGAGACAGTGTTCTTCATCATGTGTGTGTGAGACAGTGTTCTGCATCATGTGTGTGTGTGTGTGAGACAGTGTTCTTCATCATGTGTGTGTGAGACAGTGTTCTGCATCATGTGTGTGTGTGTGAGACAGTGTTCTTCATCATGTGTGTGTGAGACAGTGTTCTGCATCATGTGTGTGTGTGAGACAGTGTTCTGCATCATGTGTGTGTGTGTGTGTGAGACAGTGTTCTGCATCATGTGTGTGTGTGAGACAGTGTTCTTCATCATGAGTCTGTGTGTGTGTGAGACAGTGTTCTTCATCATGTGTATGTGTGTGTGTGTGTGTGTGAGACAGTGTTCTTCATCATGTGTGTGTGTGTGTGTGAGACAGTGTTCTTCATCATGTGTGTGTGTGTGTGTGTGAGACAGTGTTCTTCATCATGTGTATGTGTGTGTGTGTGAGACAGTGTTCTGCATCATGTGTGTGTGTGTGAGACAGTGTTCTTCATCATGTGTGTGTGTGTGTGTGAGACAGTGTTCTGCATCATGAGTCTCTGTGTGTGTGTGTGTGAGACAGTGTTCTTCATCATGTGTGTGTGTGTGTGAGACAGTGTTCTGCATCATGTGTGTGTGTGTGAGACATTGTTCTTCATCATGAGTCTCTGTGTGTGTGTGTGTGTGTGTGAGACAGTGTTCTTCATCATGTGTGTGTGTGTGAGACAGTGTTCTTATACTGTAAAATGAAGACGCAGTTTTTTTCCGACAAAAGTCATTTATTGTAATATTTTAACATTTTAAATACAAACAACAACATAGTTTATGGTATTCTTGAACATACAACATGTTTCATGTTCCTCTTTCTTCACGTTACTTTGACAGCAGGGACACCTGGCTCTCAACATCAGCCTGGTGGAGGTTTCCTACAACACAAAATAAACAGACAATAGTACCATATTTATTAGGAGAGGCATGAAAGAAACCCTCACTTTGATGTTCCAGGTGTATTCAGGGGGAAAGTGAGAAGATAAGCATTGTTTAGTCTGGAAGGTGTGGTTCACGTGGGGGACGGGCACATTGAAAATAATGCTAAAACAAATTATAGTGTATTGCAGAAAAAGGAAAACCCGCTCAAAATGACTGCATTGTGATTCACAGCAACATTTATTTACAGTAAGATTCACCCGGGAATGAATGTTGACCATGATGCATTGCAGATCTACAGCAACATGCTGTATAGGAGTTCTACAGGAAGAATATGGCCAGTATACAGTAATACTACTGTGAAAACTACAGACATTTGTTACAGTGTACGTAGTAACAATCTCTCAACTACCTTTCAACAGCACGCTAACATTTACTATTGTCATCTTGAACAGTGAACTCGAACAATTGTAACTTATTGACAGTTTGTTACATCTATGTGTGACATGGGGACCGAGCGTCAAGAAGCATGGAGTGAGACAGATGGAAGGACACAGGGTGTAAGTAAATGCTAAATGGACTGCACTTTGTAGATCTCTTCTCATCCAACCACTCAAAGCTCCTTAACACTACATGACATCATTCACCCATTCACACCCTGATCACCGGGGCAGGGACATGTGTCACCTGATCTCCAGGACTACCACTGAGCTGGCCAGACTGAACAGTGTTAACGCTGTATCGAGCTTTTATGAATGCTTTAATCGTGCGCTTCACGCTCTGGCAGACTGTGCCTATTGTTCCCTCTCCTCCAGCCCTCCTGAGCTCCATGTAGGGACGAGACACAAAACACCAGATCAGGTTCAGCTGAGGCTCGTTAGGCCTCACCCACCTGTTCCCTGAGCCACTTCCCTCCGCAGCTGAGCCTAACCACGCCCCCACCATCACATTCATGACACGGTGGGCTGTATTCATGGCTAAATACAATAATTCATTAAGTCTCAACTACAGTGGACAAACTGTCAGACGTAAGCATTTCACCGCTGCTGAAGTTGAGCTTTATTGGACTCAGCAAAACTATTTGAAAACATATAATTGATCCAAGAGGTAAAATTAACTGCATCACGTAAAATTAGCCCAAGAGTCAAACCCTTTGTGAGGACGATGTACCACTTGAACTATGAACATATGTAGCCATACATGGTAACTGGACTGTACAGATCTTTTCTAGTCTTCCGACAACTCAAATCTCTTTAACATTACATGTCATCATTCACCCATTCACACCCTGTCCATGAGGACTAGCTAACATTCACACACCATAGAGCAGCTAGGGGGCTAGGGGGATACAGCTAGGGGGGTAGTTTGGGGTGTAACATTTACTTAGTTAAGTGAGATAACGTCTGTTGATCTGTTGGCCTTTAAATTACTAGCATGAAACATTAGAGTTGCTAGCAAAACGGTAATAGCACTATTGTTACATTTTGGTGAATGAATTGTAACCATCTAATAGTTGGCTACCATTTATTATTAACATTGAGAAAAAATGAAATTTTGCAATTTGTTGTCAAAAATACTCACTAAGTTAAGTTAACTTAGACATGAAGGACCAATTTGAATACGTTCAATAACGTTAGAAGGCTGCTCCTCTTAAATGCAGCTTAAAGCTCATATTTTGCAAATGTGGACATTTATTAGATTACTAAGATTTCTTTACATTGCTATTAAGTTCACATCGAATTATGTAAACTCATCTTATCACAGCTTGGCAGCAGTTGTCAGATTGAGCCAGAACGTCACAGCCTGGCTGCCGCTCTGCCGCTCATGTTACTCGCATGAACTATTTGCAAAAACAAGTCAGGACGGCCCAAATCCAAGATGGCAATGGACAAACTTGAGGCTTCAAAACCATAATGCACAAAGCATTGGGCACAATGAGTACGTCCTCTTCTTCTTGTTTGTGTTGTTTGCATTGCTCTCCCCGTCTCTCTCTCTCTCTTCCTCTCCTCGTTTACTCTTGTGTTCCTCTGTCTATGGATTTCTACAATTGGGGAATGGAATTCGGGCCAAACGTTGTATTTACAACCACGAGAAGCAGACAGGCTAAGAAACCGGTTCTGTTTGTCTCTCTGTGTTTTGTTCTCCGCTTGGTTCCAGGGCCATGACAGACACACACAATACAGTCCTGAAACAGCAGCTACACAGCGTCACATATACCTCGGCTAATAAAACATGAACAGAGGGGCGTAGATTAACAAAAAAATCAAATACGCTATATCAGATTCGACAATGTGAATTCTTAGTCTGGGACATCCCATCTCACTTGTGAGCTCCCCTCCCAGCCTGGTTCTGGTTCTTTTGAGGTGTGGTTCAGGCTTTATAGACTTGGAAAATGTGTGTCTTGTGGAGGGTATTACAGGGTTATTTCCAGTCGAGAAAGTCAATTGCGTACTTAGAAAAGGTTGGACTCAGCTCAGAGTTCTTGAAGAACACTATTCCCATGGCACCCCACTGCAACCTCCAAATATATGATCACATTGGCATATCCCAGCATGAATCCAGTCATAGGAGACCCTCCGTCTTATTCGAAACTGACGATTATAGCTTGAAGCCCTGCACTGTCTTTTTAGCCATTTGGTCTTGTTCTCCTTCCCCATTCAATGTCCTCCCACCTGACACTGCAGGCCTCGGAAACCTATTTAAAGACAGCGAAAGTATTTATATCCCACAATAAGGGTTCATGCTTTGAATGGGTGACCATGGATGTGGAGTCTTGTTAGGTTCTGACCCTTCCAGCATCTCAAACAGGTGAGAAAGCATCAATATGAATCTGCAGCGACAACAGCAGCCATATGGTTGTGCGCCTGCTTTCAATTTACATCTGCTCCCTGTTACTCTCTCCAAGCCCGGGAACATAATGAGCACAAACAACTCAGAGGAAAATGAGATAAATGAGGACTGTAATTGTGTTTGGAATTGCAATTACTGTTATCACACCCTTTTGTCACAGGGATTTAGTGTAGCCAGATGTGCTAATGGAAAAGATTGCCATTGTTTGAGTGGATTGGATCAAACCCCACTCGGAGCTTCCAGCTCTATCCACGTGTAATTACTGATTTTTATTGACCAACCACAGCTGGTGTCGAGAAATAAAAGGTACTCTGCCTTTGCCGTGCTGAGATGATTCACGCAGCCTCCAGGTACGTTTGCTGGCTGCAAATGCATGGAGTCACCATCTTTTAATTTTACTTATTTTCTTATTTAACTTCAATCTATGACACAGTGACTACTTTATTTAACTCCCATTGTTGTCTTTTTACAGGGAGATCCCCTGGTCAACAGTAGGCACAACATAGAAGTGGTAGTAGTGCATATCATCTGAAAGATTATTGTGAGATGCAGTTTAGCAGTGTGTGTCAAGTTGTTCTTGAAATTATAAAAACAATGAAAATAATTAATGAAGTCCTTAGGAAAAGTTTTTCAGCGTTTCCAGAAACCTCCACTTACACTCAGGTAAGACTGATTAACATGTGGTTCTCAAAGGACAAGACCACTCACTAAACACATTTTTGGGCCATAAATCAAGAATGCATATGCTATTTTTGACAATTCCACACAAATAATATACATATATATATATAAATCTAGTGATGCCATTTTGGACAGACACTGGTTGGCGGAGGTACGGAGTAATTCAGTTTTTTTTGTCTGAACAAAATCTTGAGAATACAAAAAATAGTTCTTTGTTAAAGGGGAACAACATTAATTTGACTCATTCAGTTCAGTTTTCTAGTAACAGGGAATACTACACCTGTAAAAACAAGAGCTTTATAAAGTCTGAAAAGTTAACCTTGATGTCACCAACCAGGGTTTACAAAGGTTGTCTCAGATTGGGTTTGAGATGGACATTTACTAAGCAGGGAGAGTCGGTGGAAATATAGAGTTGAGCAGATCATTTTAATAAAACAATAAGCCAACAGCATAGAAGAATCCGGTGTGTGGTTATTAAAGGTGACTTCGTCCTGGCCCTTAATCGCTAACTAACATTCACACCCATTCATTCGCCACAGCCTACGGGAGCAATTTGGGGTCAAGTGTTTTGCCCAAGGACACATCGACAAAAACATACCAAAGCAAGGTTTGTGAATTTTTTTTTGTCTCAAGTCATAAAACATTGAGCCAATTGATAGTTTTCACGTGATGTCCTTAGGGCACAAAACTATGCCGTGTTCCGCTCCCCGCCAGCGTGCAAAGTGAGTGATTTCTGTTGTTCCGGCTAAATGCGGGATAGTTGTTGTGCAACCAGACGCACTAACCGACGCGGAGCCAAGCCTGGGCCGGGGTCCTACAGAATCCTGTCTAAAAAGAAAACCCTGAAAGATGGAGAATGTGGATTTCTGTCATTAAACGTACCTCTTTCCCGGAGGAGAGCAAGAAATTATATATTAATTGTTGTATTTTTAGCAATAAGTCATGTCTTCACATAATTGTTGGGATATTGTTTGGTCAACCAACTCCAGCCCAAGCGGGTGTTGGGTTCAGGGTGAACGCGTCCTTCCTTAGATCTCACATGTGAGTCCTGGTATCTGCCACAATGTGGCCAGCTCCTGCTCAGGTCATGATGTTCTTCTGTTTCATGTTCTTCATTCATGGTTGTATTGTGTTGCTCTTGTGTCCTCTAGCTTTAGATCATGTCCTGCCTATGTGTGATTTGATTTTCCGCCCCGTGTTGAAGAGTTTTACCTGTCGTCCATTCGCCCTGCAGTCGCCCCCAATTAGTGGTCCTCTGCAAACAGCAGTTCCTTTGTTCTTTGTCAGTTCGTCCTCATCATTTGATGTTTGGACTTTTGTTGCCTGTTTTGTTGCTGTTACCTGGTTGCCTCTGGGACTCTCAGCCCAAAAGCCGTTTGAAAGAACTCATTGAACTTGTCCTACTGCCTCCTCATCTACCATCTGCGTTCGGGTCGATGTTTTACTTTTTTTTAGGCTTTTAAATAAATGAGAACTTTCGCTTTTAAATTACTGCATGCAATACTACTGCAAGAAAGGCATAATTAATAACCGTGTAAACTTTATGTATCGTAAAATCAAGCAATTGCAACACAAATGTTGTTGCCTGTGTGTGTTGCTGACTAACCAAAGTACCCACACTGTCTGCCGAGAGCTGACCCATAGTGTGTGAGTCCACATGCACACACGCCTGCCTCACAGCACTGAGCTAGCGCCTCGCCACACTATAAGTTTCACATGCATTTCATTTCCTGCAGTCAGCATCAATTCAGTCCCTCCGAGGAATTAACTCAATCACCTGCTTGTGCTTTCCTCCTGTCGCTCCGGGTGAACCTCACACACACACATACGTATTCACACACACACACGTATTCACACACACACACACGTATTCACACACACACACACACACATACGTATTCACACACATTTCCCATTAAAGGTTCTCAGCCTCCCCAGTCATGCCGGAGAAGAGAGAAGTCACAATGATGGATGAGTGCACAGCTGCCACATGACGCCATACTATTAATGCATTATTAATTAATGTCGGTCGCGGACCTCCCACTATATGAGTACCCACTCAGGTTCCTGGCCAGCACCTCCATGCTATCCTTAGCAACTGACACTAATTTGGCCCTGAAGGCTTTTGTTAGTACGGTGTTAAAAATACCTTCACCTCCGTAGGAGTTGGAGGCAGGTGTCAGTATTTGTAGGTTGAAGCTGCTGATACAGCTGCAAATACTGCTGATATGTTGTAATATGTTCTCTATTTCTAAAACATACCTCCTGTACATTTGTGATATATTGTGGTATTTTGAAATGACTATTCAGTGTGACCTCGAAAGTTGGTTTCTATCAAATACTGAATCTCAACCAATTATTTACTCATTACCTATTCTATGAAACAGAAACCTGAGCGGCTCAAATTGATCATGATATAAGCGGATGATAATTATTACTGATTTATTCATCTTTTGTCATTTAGATTATCATCAAAGTGGCATTTGTATATTTATAACATGAATATACAGTAAGGAAAAAGCTTGTGGCTCTATTCATTGATTTGTATTGCCTGTTTCAAACTGTTTTCATATTACAGGACAAATACAAGTCATTAGCTGTGTGTATATAATACAGTACTGTATAGAAAACATACTTATTGTAGGGCTACTCAAGGGGGCATCACAGGACCGGGCATTATCAATCCACTGTTTCCACTGTTTATAAATCCTCCTGATTCTGTCTTTTTACGCCTCAGATAAACTGCTTTATTCATTTCAACTATATTTTTCCAGACACATGAATCAACAAAAACATACGACAACAAAAAAATACAATACGAGGACACCAAGGCGCAGGTTTACTCATTGCTGTTCAAAAGTCCCTTGAAGTTAAAAAACAGTCGTTTGTTCCAATGTTTCCAACAACAACAAGAATACCTTGTATTGGCTCAGTTAAGACCTTCATGATTACATTGTTTTGATGCAGTCAATCGACAATTCAATTTGTACGTAAAGTAAATCCTCAGCTCAGCATAAAACTCAACTCAGCATGAAAGGTGGAACATTATTCACAAACATAAGAACTGCTCTTGTCCATCTTGGGAGCTCGAGCAACATTCTGACGTTGCACAGTTAAAATCAATACGAAGCAGACATCGTCCCCACTCAATCCTATTCTTTGTGAGACATGGCGCCGATATTACCCACAATGCAACCTTGTGTTATGCTCGCAGCAGCTAATGCAGCTATGTAGCCTGTAGCAGAGGTTAGCAGCGGCTTGCAGAGGTCTGGACAGATCCCTTCTTTCTACCTCCAGCAGCAGCAAGTAGCAAGCTAACAGTAACTGATCTTTGAGTGTCTGGCTTGTGGTCCAAAGAATATCAGTTTGACCACACAAAGTCACTTTGTATACCTGTTTGGATTCCTATCCAATCATCAATGCTTTTAACTTTGGTTACATCCGTGACCCGTAACATGAGGCAATGTTCGCAGACTACCGGGGGCACACCAGGTCTGTCAAAGGCCTCAGAAAGAAGGCCAATAAAAGGCAAATATGATTCTACTTGCATGAGGAATAGGAAACAGGTTTTTTTGTTTGTTCTTAACTAATTTGAACAACTAATGTGGGCGTCTCAAAGATGATTTGGCACGTGACACTTCCCCAAAGGTCACAGGAACGTGTGATGGGACTTTGAGTCTGATAGCAGTCTATGAACATGGCTACCAATCTGAGGAAGAAGGCCAGCATTTATTTATTTTTTGAATTTTTTATTAGCCTTTAGCAGGTCGGTCCCGTTGAGATACAATGATCTCTTTTCCAAGGGAAGCCTGGCCAAGATAGCAGCATAGACAAAGTGTCAACATACACAAGACACACAGAAATCACATAAAACAGATAAAAGACATTAAAAGATAAAGCAACAGGACTTAAACTCCGGATTTATACCAAAACAAGAACAAGTGCGGTATGAAGCCGCTCCAATTTCCCTCACACAAGTCTTAAAAGTTTCGAGGTTGATAAGCTCCTTCAACTTTAACGTTTTTTGCAATGCGTTCCAAGCAGCAGGTACAGCGAACTTAAAACAGTGCTTACCAAATTCAGAATGAACTTTGGGTATAATTAATAAATAAAACTCATTGGAACGTAAGCAGTAATTGCTCTGGGATTTAGAGATGTAGTTGCATAAATAGTGGGGGAGCAGACCCAAGATAGCTTTATAAATAAAAATATGCCTGTGTATAAGGCATAAAGCATCACACCAGGCTTCATGTGGAGGTTTACCTGCTCAGGCACACAAACAGACCCTCATGGCTGGACGGTGATAGACGTGATAACTGTGGTTTGCGGCGTTATTCAAGGAAAGGGACCAGGGTAAAATGCATGCACCGCCTCTGTAATGACTCTTTTGCTCCATCAAGTAAAACCACTGCAAGATGACACTTTTACAAATGACTATTTCATCAATCATTGCTTCTATTAAACAGGACAGATGTTGGTCATTCATTCTCTGTCAGAAACTAAGAGTCTGTGCAGGTTACTGCACTGCACTGTTGGCTTCTTAAACCCACTACGTGTGATACAGTTAGAAGCTTGTTTCTCTGTTAGAAACAATATTCTGTTCAGAATATGGAAAAAATGATCATTGGCCTCCGCAGTCGCAAGAAAATAAATTAGAGACATAAGAACAAAGTAATCAACAATGTAACTTTTAACTTTAAAAGATACACGCATGCAATTATATAAAACAATGTATCACAATATGCAGCGGGGCAAAGTGCAGAGTCTAGTTGGAGATGGTGGCTGATAAGGGTCAATGATCACTGATGTAATACTACTTCCACTTCTTTCCATTCACTTTGATGATCACATCAGTGTTCTGCAGGTTTCATGGAATACACTCTTCATCTTGCACTATAACCAGGATTTAATAAACATTGAAATTACTCCTATTTGTGACATGTTTATGTTATCTAAATATAAAAACTTGTATATTTTCAGTGCAAAAATAAGAGCAAACATAATTAAAGCCAATTCAGCTCTTAAAAATGACCTCATCACCACTCTGATCAATTAGTTCCTGACTAGAACAGGATCCTCTGTGGCTCTGACGACTGGAACCACTGACTTAGCAAAAAGGCAAATGGTAAAACCCATGTAGCTTTTATTTTAAATGGTTCCTCGGGGCACCGGCCTATCACAGCCTCCGTGTGAAGTGACTGCTGCTGAGGTTTCTACTTCACAATGAAAAGTTACGTAACAGCTGAGGTTTAATGAGTCTGCAGTCACCTCCCATCCACTTCCCTTACTTTACTTTCTTGGTCTTTATACTAATTATTAATATACACAGCACATTCAACGCCTGCTCGACATACTACTTGCTGTATGCATCGCTTGCTGTAACACATCAATCGCTCAGCCCAAAACCTCCACATTCAGAATTAAATTAAATCTCTACATTACATGTATCTTACCCAAAAGAAATCCCTCGCCAGTGAACTCTGTTGAAAGTCTTCCTTAAACTCTGTAGTTGTGGATCACATGACCGCGGAGCACAGTCCAGCTGTGGATTATGGGAATGTCTTTGGCTTCGAAGGAATTTGGTCATAAACCAAAGTATTTAAAAAAATGATGAATGGTTATGGAAGAGCAATGAGACTTCATCCTCTCGGCACAATGAATATCTGAATCACATTTCATGGCGATCCTTCCAACAGCCAAGACATTTAACCCAAAACCCAAAATCTGCCACGATGCAAATGCATCTGTGGACAGTGTTCTTCATCATGACGGACACGTCACAGACGGACGGACATGTCACGCACGGACATGAGAGTGTATGTGAAATATGTTATGCTCTAATTCAGTTTCTAAACACAAAGTAAGAGAAGACTGTGTAGGACCACAGGAAGAGCGACAGCCAAAGAAAAAAGCATTTCAAATAAAAGACCATGGACACGGATGGAAGAATAAATGTTAAACTGCTGAGAGATAGAAAGGACTAAATAAGTTTGATAGACTGAAGGAGAGATGTGAGAAAGAGGAGCACATAGAGGTACGTCTCACTGCAAGAGAACAACCTTACCAACAACCTCTATCTTGTATCAGATTTATGGACAGCAGGAGGTTCCACTCAAATGATCACAGCAGATAACGGTTACGAGCTTTCACAGTTGATGTGACACCAGTAAGCCTCGTGCTTCCCCTGTGACTAACACCGCCATCAACGGTCTCATTGTGCTGCTCAGAAACAAAATGCACATTGGATATACTTAAAAACTATGAATTCAAGAAGCATCGTCATCTTTTACAGTGAAAAGTGAAAAACATAACAATAAAAAGGGGAGGCGGAATAAGGCAAGAGAGATAAATAATGAAAGGCGGCGGCAGCAGGTGGAGGTTGGAGGAGAGGGGATATAAATAAGGTGAAAGAGGAGGAGAGAGTGGATTGATTGTTGCCCTGCAGCTCAGGAAACAATCACAGAGCAGCAGCGTTCACGACCTCCTGCAGAAGTCTTTATTACTCAGGACGATCCTCCCCTTGCTGCTGCTGGTACACGTCCTCAGACCAGTCTGCTGATCTACTGCAGCCGCTTCAGGTGTTTATGATTCACTCGCAATTAGAAGACTTGTTAAGGTTTCAAGAGAAGTATGTGTTACTACATGTCTTGTGGGTTCTGTAGTCCAGGAATCACTTTCACAGCATTGAAAAGGCCTGACTATAAATACATAGTAATCCTCTGATATTTGATACAGCCATGTCATTGTTCTTCTACCACTTGATATATTCAATACTAGAGAGCATCTTGCGTCACCAGGAGCGTTTCAAAATCCAACAAAGGGCACAAAGTGTGTGGGTTGGTGAGGGAGGGTGGGAGTCGGGTGTTTGACATGTTACACAGACAGACATGATGGAGCCTCCTGACTGTAGTGTTCCCCTAAATGTTCCTCAAGCTCACCCGTCTTTGAAAAGACAAAAGAACAAACATTAAGGGAACACGAGGAAGAAGAGAATGAGAACACGCTATGCTAGTTGTCATGTGTGGTGCCAGATGCTGATGCAAAGGTCTGAACACAGCAACCACTGCTGCTGTTATTATTGGTAGTCGTAACTGTTGCATCATGCCTACTACTCATTATATGTATGATGTCTGTCATATTCATGTAATGTGCTGTAACTCTGTTACGTTGTTCATCCTAGTCACATGACATCTATTCTTCTGTCCATCCTGATTGAGGATCCTCCTCTGTTGCTCTCCTGAAGGCTTCTTCTCCCTGTTAGGTTTTATTTGAGGAGTTTTTCCTGATCCGATGTGAGGTCCCGGGACAGAGGAGGTTCTATGTGTAAAGATTGTAAAGCCCTCTGAGGATAATTTGTATTTTGTAATTTTGGGCTACACAAAATGAATTGAATTGAACCAATTGCCTGCAAAGCTAATGACAGTTATATCACCCTGGGCTGAACTATGTGTTTAGTGCTAATTACCAAATGTGGACATGCAAACAGGCCTAACTAAGATGTGTTGAGTGTTGCTGTTAGCTCAAAGCACTGCTGTTAGCCTAGCAGAGCCACTAACAACAGCAACTCATGTACACCTCATTTAGAACAGATCTCAATGGTAGACCAAGCAAGTCTGTTAGCTATTTCCCAATGTCTGAAGGGTTTGACCCCCAAAATCCTGAAACCTTGACCTGAGCAGGGTCACAGGTACACACCTCTGGGCCTTTACTGCTGGAGCCAATGCAGAAAGGCCTTACACTTGCATTCGTTCAAACAGGTAGCAGAGGGTGAGGTAAGAAAAGAGTTTATGACAAACTGACCCCTCTCATTTGGGAGCATTCGGTGAATCACCGGATGCTCAGCTGCTCCATGAAACACAAGTAGGCTTTCCTTTTGCTGACACAAGAGTGGTGCCAGATGCCGATGCCAAGTCTGAACACGAGAGTACAGAATAATAACATAATAACATTACACAGTTTAAAGCACTGCCTTTCTTTGCTAAAGAAGAACATCTGGATGTCCATGCCACAGTGATTCCAGAGGCTGCCACACCTGAGGTTATTAGCCCAAATAATACACTTTCTTTATGTAAACCCTACTTAGAATAAAGATACAGTATGAATGTCATAATATTGTACAATGCAATTTAACAATAAACACTGCATGCATGTCCTATTTGATGTTAGGCTAAGAGACCCTTGATAAAATAGAGAATTATAATCATATGATGGCTGACTTTTTCTGCAAAAAGAGGCGAGCCAAAAGGAGGCTGAGGACAATCCTGAGTCAGGCCAGGAGGAAGGCCCTCCTCTACAGGAAGAACATCTGCATTGCTTAATCTGAGGTCAGTGATATCCCTTAGTCTGCCAGACCTGTGGGACTCTTGTCTTCATGGCTGCTGCCAGGTTGCCTCTACACGCTGCTCAGAGAGGCTCCGGGACCAAATGAAGCTGCTGAGCCGGCCGTAATCTCCTGCACGGCTAATGCAGCTTTGGCCCTGGCCTCTGTGCTTCAATGCTTCACTGGAAGTTGCAACGTGATATCAAAGAAATGCATGACCTCTTGACAGTGTATGTTGGTGTTGGCATAGAATGTGTTGAAGTTACATTTCAGCACCATGGAACCAATTTAACATTAGGTTTAAGCTGCAAAACTACATCATACGTTAATACATCATTTAAGAAGATCTAAAGGAACTACCTCTGTTACGTAACTTCATTTGAAATAACATCAATTTATTGTTTTACACAATCTCCAGTCGTCAAGGTGAAAGTCCAATATTTGACCCACCCATAATCCTACAGCTTGATTACATTTACCGTCAACACTGATTAGAGATACACTTAAAAGGTGGTGAATTTTCCCTGGAAGTGAATCAAAGAAGTAAAGTTACCGAGCAAAATGAAACCGTTTTTTCAGTCCATTGAACTCATCATATTGTTGATGTGTTTAGTTGTACATATACACACTTTCCTGGTGACATTTTGTGACTTATACTCTGTTTTCCAATTTATGGCTGATGTATTTTTAAATTGGAAATCAACCAGCAGGTGTTGTCTCTGTCTCTGCCTTGAATGATTTTACTGTTAAAATCATTACGGACTAATGAATACTTCAAAGGTTATCTGTGGTTTTGACCTTAAGCTAAACTCACTTGAGATATTATAAAAGTAAGAATGTGTGTAGCCTCCAGTTTTGTTTTTGAGAACTTTTGAGAATTTCTGGCATTAAACGGTCAAATATAAAGATGGATATCAGCAAAAAAATATTGTCTTTCAGTCCAGAAATCTCAGCAGCTGTTTTAACTTTTTAAAAAGCCCTTATCCATCAAAAACACAGTTGCACCTCACAGTTGGACTCTTCAGTCTCTCTGTTCTTGTAGTTTGGAAGAAAACTGTCTTTATTGTGAGAGAAAGTGAATGAAAATGATGATTCATCAAATCCAACATTAGTCCTCTGATGTCACAGTGTGGCGTTAGAATCCTTTTCAATGATCCACAACTAATGAATGATAGCAGTTAGAAAACAGCCCAGTATGGAATCTGTTGAGCATCAGATGTATCTGCGTCGCACCGAAGATGCGATTGGTCTTGTGTTCTCTGACCTGCAAAACACAGAAAACACACAGAGGAGTCCCTGCTGCCTTTGGCTGCCTCTTTAAAAGCTTGGACACTGGCAACCTTTGGTAATGACCATGCATAACAGTAATGGAGGCAGAGAAATAGCCATACAAGCAATAATGTAGCTGTGGCATGTTCTCGGCCTCCAGTTTCTAGCCCACTATCTCAGGGATATTGGGCTTGGCCAGCTCTTGCGGATGTGTGGATGTGCCTTTGGTTTGGTGGAGCACCATGTATGTTGTGATGTTTTGCTCATGGGCAGCTTTACCATCTGCAGAATCAAATACATTGATATAATCACTCTTCACATCAGACGTGTCTGTCTGTCTGTCTTGGCCTCACAGTTTGTGGCTCTGTAGGTTGCTGCCGCCGGGTTGGACCTGTACCTCCATGTACGACCATGTTAGTGGGCGGGACAAGTCTTTGCTCCTCCTCCTTCACTTGTAGTTGTCTTAAACGTCTGGCCACTGAGCCGCGGTTTCGCGTGGTGACACTCAAAGCGTTTCTCTAAGTTTCTAAAATATTCACAGCACCGCGATTATACATCGCAGAATTATAATGTTACGTCTGGCGGAAAGAGGAGACTTCCTGCTTCCGGGTGCCTGCCCAGGCAGAGCCCAGCATCGTTTTAACATCATCAAGCAAGAGAAAGGGCAGCAGTGTGTCATCTGACGCTGGTAAAAAAAACGAAAATCCTTCTCTGTGATTTGTTGAATCATATGTCCGTCGCCATTTCGTGAACTAAACAACCAATGTGCACTCAGGAAGTCTCAAAGCACTACCCACCTGAGCATATGCACACGCTACAGTGTTTAGGCAGAGAAAAGCGACATCATGACGACAAAGAGATTCAACACGGAGGAAGCAAGACGCATGATTCTGGAGAGCAGCGAGGAGGAGGAGGAGGAAGAGGAGGAGGAGGAGGAGGAGGACATGGCATCGTCATCAGAGCTCGAAGGCTTTAGTTCTTCTGAGGAAGATGGTAAGTGTAGTTACTAAACTTTGTTACGTGTCTGTAAGACTGCATGGTGCAAACCAGTAATGTGTACACTGTGCACGAGAGCACGGCACACTGCTGCTCACGTTACACCAGTCATGATCTGAGTAATATTTACACATAGTATGCTCAATCGTTACGTCATCTTTCTTTCAACTGACTAGTATTCATTTATTTTACAGAGAGGAGTACCAGCCACAAAGAAGTCACCGAGAGGCTCCATGAGATGGATCCATGAGATGGATCCATGAGATGGATCCATGAGATGGATCCGTGATGGCCCCATCGTCTATGTGAAGTGGATGGAGACAAAGCAAGCATCCTCCTGCTCCACATCCTCCTGCTCCACATCCTCCTGCTTCACATCCTCCTGCTCCACATCCTCATGAGGATATGCCATTGAAGCAAAGCAAGCCATACTTGTATATTGTAAATAGTCTGACTAGTTTTTGTTCTGTTTTATATTTCTCAATATATATTCTGTACATTATTTTTTTTTTATAATACATATTTTTATTTCCAAAAAACAATTTGTTGTGAAGGTCATTTTTCATTTGCACACACTCCATGAAGCTTTATCTGCAGTATGAAGTCATTTCTCAGTCCCATTTTTATCATTTTGGTGAAATGTCTGAAAGACCATATTTCTACTCAAAAAACAATAATAAAAAATGTAGTTTTAGACATTTATTTACATGTATCTACCATTGTATTCATATATTTCACCGCTTTTGTGAATCTAAAACCTTTGGTAAACCAAATTCCATCACCTAAACAGAGTTACCACATGAGTAAATTTAGGTTTTTTTCAAGCGATCTGAATAATTTAAAAAAATCGAGATTCCATTTTTCAGCTTTAGTGTCATATTGTAACGTTTTTCTCTTTACACTTTTGCCTTATGACAATGGTTCCTCCTTATATAGATAGCTGAGATTGTTCTGCAATTTATGATGTAAAACATGGGTATGTATCTTTTTGAAAGTGCCTTAAAAGGTAAATCTAAGAAAATTATGTCAAATCGAGAAAATCGACTGAAAATGACCTCCAGTGAGTGAACATAGCTGTTCATGCCATCATCTGATCTTTCATAGTCTTTAAGTCCATCGTTCAGCTTCTTCTGCAAACTGTCTGTTATTAACATCTGCATCTTTTTTTTTCTTTAGACAGAAGATCTGCTACTTGATCTGTTTAAGCTAACTGACAAGAGTGTTGAAATGCTTATGCATTCACTTTTTGCAGATTGCCAGCATTCGTTAAACTTTCAATTTCTTTTCTTTCTCCAGTTATCAGAGCTTTATCAGAGGTTTAGATCCTTTCCTCAGGTTTCAGCTTGTATGCGACATCCACTCGCCGGAGAAGTTGTTCTACTAAGGTAGCAGCGTTGCATCGCCGTTTTTTCGTTATCAAGCCGCTAAAGAGCTGCAGACACAGTGACTTCCTTTCGTACGAGAATGACAGGAGATCATTTAACTCTTTTCCTTTGGTCTTAGTTTACACAGCAAAGCATTAACTATGTTAACTAAATAAATAAACTCTGTCCCACGGTAGAACAACGATCTGCTTCCATGCCTCATTCAGCTCTTTGTTTTGCAGCTGCTGCCGTCATGACCTCATTAAACCATGAAGAGGGAGCGTCAATCATTAAATTATTAATATTCCTGAAATTCCAATTAACCGATATATATTTATACACGTGTGGATCTTACAGCATCTTTCAGTCTCTCTCTCACCTCATTACCTGTTTTAAGTGAAACAGGTGTGATCAACCCACTGTGCCCGGTCTGCCCAGTGCAAACAGCAAAGTGACTACTTTGATTGTCTCACTGTTCTGGTCTTACTCGGATTTCTGCAGCTTTCTCATGAAAAAACATCCAAGGTATTTCAGTAATGATTCATCATTAATTCATAGGTGGCTGACTATAGGTTCAAGAAATGAATCAAGAGTGTCGTCCCTTTGTCATCATGTTGGTCTCGAGGGGGCAACAACATGTTTACTCGTTTCATTCCTGACATTTTCTTCCGCCTACTATCTGCGCCTCACTCTGCTTCTCTCTTCTTAACCCTCATCGGCCACACGGAGATAAACAGGCCCTAACTATTTATATCCATGCTAATGAGGCTGAGTGTGTCCATCCCTCCTGGTGAGCGTGCGTACACACACACACACACACACACACACACACACACACACACACACACACACACACACGCACACAGCCCATGAGCACAGCCCCCTTCCCCGCAGAGAGAGAGAGAGTCTACAGACCCCGAGGGAATGGAATACTCTCTTTTTTCCTCTTCATATCAGGCCTGTTGGAGGCTCTCCTCGCTGCTATTTACTTTAGCTGAGGCTTTTCAAATGGAGAGCATTATCTGCTGGTGATGGAGCTATAATTACAGGGCCTCAGCAGTCACTCTGGAGAGAGGCCTGCACTGTTTCATCATGGCTACAAAACCACAGACTGGCAAAGTGCATCAATGCAAAGGAAAGAGAGGAAGTAGAAAAGTAAAAAATGGAAAGATTTTTTTTTGGAGTTTGCTCAATATAAACAATTTATTCAAGAGTTGTATAAAGGTAGAATACATCCACAATATTGTGGCAAATGGACAAAGCTACCAGCCTCAGTGCCAGATCCATCCCTTGAGATCCTTTCACAACACCCCTCGCATGTGTAGTGGTTGTGACTAGGCATCAACACTGTTTATTTTTTCCCATCTGTTTCCCCATGCTGTCATTGGCTTATTATAATGAAGGGCTACACAAATTTGTCTCTGTATTTCACACAGCAATCTGCACCTAACTGCTCAAATTGTCAACTCCACAAATACTGCACTTTGCAAGGACTAACAGCACTCTGATTCACGTGAAGCACCTGACATCCGATGTCTACAACTAAACAAATGTTGTCTCAGAGGGATCACATTCTAAATGTTGGGTTATATTCTTGGTACATGACAAGGAGGGGGAAAGATAGGTTGCTCGCTTTTGGTGTGCTATGGTAATTTACTATATTTGTGGCCCCTAAGGCACTGTTGCCAGATTGTAACAATTGAATGACTAAACCAAATGGCATTTGAGTTTATTAGAAATAGGGTTGCTATAGTACACCACAAAACTAACAGGGAGGCCAAATACCGTCTGGGCCATTGCTGATTACAATTCAATTCAGTTTATTTTATATAGCCCAAAATCACAAATATAAATTTGCCTCGGAGGGCTTTACAATCTGTACACATAACATCCTGTCCCGGGACCTCACATTGGATCAGGAAAAACTCCCCCAATAAAGATAGTAAAAACCCTTTCACAGGGAAAAAAGGGAAGAAACCTGAGGGAGAGCAACAGAGGAGGATCCCTCTCCCCGGATGGACAGAAGCAATAGATGTCATGTGACCAGAATGAATAACGTAACAGAGTTACAGCACATTACATGAATATGACAGAAACTATTCATATAATGAGTTGTAGGCATGGTCCATGATCCAGATAGCCACGATCCATTAACCCTTTGGGGACGGGGCCCGCGTCGACGCGGCCGGGCAGGTGTTTAAGTTTTTAATAAAAATCTATCATCACAATAATACTTCACAGAGATATGGTTTAAAATCTGGCGGATATGGTTTCCACTTCCGCGTCTGAGCATCTAAACATGGACGTGTCTTACGACGTGTGCAAAGCTTCAATGTGAGTCAGAAGATGCCAAGCAAAGAGTCCTGAGCAAATATATTGGAGGGGACAGACGGCACAGCTCCAGTGCCTGAAGGATTCGCTAACAAGGAGCTACCGGGAGCTCACGGGCCAGATAGCTGGCTACAGCGTTTCTGTGAGACTGAACGGTGAGTAATCAACTGTTGCCCCTATCACCGTTAACTTTCTTACAGTGAACTTAGTACGACTAGTCGTGTTGGACCTCCATTATGTGTTTGTAAGACCGTAACTAACGTGTGTTTGTTGACGATAGCTTAGCGTTAGCACGTCACTTGATAGCCCCGTTTTGGATGTTTCCTTACGTGTCTACGACTGAACGGTGCATACTCAACTGTTGTCCCGATCACCGTTAACTTTCTTACAGTGAACTTAGTACGACCAGTAATGTTGGATCTCCGTTAATCGTTACTACAGTAGTGTTTATGTCACGTTAGGTGCTGCTAACGAGCGCGAGCTAACGAGAGCTAACGGAGATAGCTGACTACAGCTATGAACGGTTGGTAATCAACTGTTGTCTATATCACCGTTAACTCTATTTCAGTGAACTCATACTGACTTGTATAAATGTATTTTACAGAGTGGATTCAGAGCTGCGAGGGTCCAGAGGACAACATGCAGCTGCAGCAGTCTCCCTGTCCGTCTGCCTGCCAACACATCACCATAGTAGGCCTCAAAGCCAGCCACAGCTCATCATCCCCCCACCATATAATAATACATTTGTTTTTTGACATTTATCTACATGTGTCTACCATTTTATTCATATATTCCACTGCTTTTGTGAACCTAAGACCTTTTGGCAGTCTAGGCCTATAGCAGCATATCTAGGGCTGGACCAGGGCAAACCTGAGCCAGCCCTAACTATAAGCCTGAAACAGCCCTAACTATAAGCCTGAAACAGCCATAACTATAAGCCTGAAACAGCCATAACTATAAGCGCTATCAAAGAGGAAAGTCTTCAGTCTACTCTTAAATGAGGTGACTGTCTGCCCCCCGGACTGAAAGTGGAAGCTGATTCCACAGAAGAGGAGCCCGATAACTGAAAGCTCTAGCCCCCAACCTACTTTTTAACACTCTGGGAACCACAAGTAACCCTGCATTCAGTGAGCGTAATGCTCTCGTGGGGTAATATGGAACTATAAGGTCCTTAAGATATGATGCTGCATCACCAGTTAAGGCTTTGTAGGTAAGGAGAAGGATTTTAAACTTGATTCTCGATCTTACAGGAAGCCAGTGGAGAACAGCTAGTACAGGAGTAATGTGATCTCTCTTCCGCGTCCTCGTTAGTACACGAGCTGCAGCATTCTGGATCAACTGGAGAGATCGATCTGATAAATATGACTTAAACCAGCTGTACCTTTTAATATCTATCGACTGGTCTAGTCTCTGTAATAAGATGTCATGGTCAATGGTGACAAACGCTGCATATAGTCTAACAAGACCAGAACAGAGACAAGTCCTTTATCAGCACTAAGGTCTAACAAGACCAGTACAGAGACAAGTCCTTTATCTGATGCAACTAGAAGGTCATTAGTAATTGTCACTAGTGCTGTCTCTGTGCTATGATGCTTTCTAAATCCTGACTGAAACTTCTCAAATAAACTATTGTTATGTAGAAAGTCACACAACTGGTTTGCGACTACCTCCAGTATCTTAGAGAGGAAGGGAAGGCTAGAGATAGGTCTGTAGTTAGCCAACACCTCTGGATCCAGAGTGGGCTTCTTAAGAAGAGGTTTAATTACAGCTACTTTAAAAGACTGTGGTACATGACCCGTTTGTAAAGACCCATTGATAATATCTACTGTAGTAGAGTGCTAATTAAACTTCTTTAAGCAGCCTCAGCGGAACGGGCTCCAGGAGACAGGTAGAAGATTTAGAAGTAGAAACCATTTAAGACAATTGATCGAGGGTGATGGGAGAAAACATATCCAGACACACAACAGGGCCCAAAGTTTCCTCCATGGCCATCCCATGGACACCAGGTACAGGTACCTGGTGTCTCCATCACATGGTGGAGGAGTACAGGTACCTGCTGTCTCATCACATGGAGGAGTACAGGTACCTGGTGTCTCATCACATGGAGGAGTACAGGTACCTGGTGTCTCATCACATGGTGGAGGAGTACAGGTACCTGGTGTCTCATCACATGGTGGAGGAGTACAGGTACCTGGTGTCTCATCACATGGAGGAGGAGTACAGGTACCTGGTGTTTCCATCGACAGCCGACTGAACTGGAAGGCCAACATCAACTCTGTCTACGAAAGGGGATGAGTCGACTCTTTTTCCTGAGGAAAATGTGTTCCTGATCCTTCAATGTGTGCAGCAAGATGCTGGAGATGTTCTACCAGTCGGTGGTGGCCAGCGCCCTGTACTTCTCCATTGTCTGCTGGGGAGCAGCATTGGAGCCGGTGACACCAACAGACTTAACAAGCTAGTTAAGAAGGCTCCATCATCGGCTGCAAGCAGGAGTTTCTGGAGCAGGTGGTGGAGAGGAGGACGCTGAAGACATTATTGTCCATATTGGACAACCCGGACCACCCTCTCTACCACCTGCTGCAGGGTCAGAGGAGCACTTTCTCCAAGAGGTTCCTCACGCTCCGCTGCACCAAGGACCGTTACAGGAAAACATTCCTGCCTACGACATTAAGACTTTACAACAAGTCACCTCTTGCTAGTTCCTCTGTGGATTAATTCATCACTGTATACGTGTATGCTTATTACAATTCACATACATACTTTGCATTTTGCACTATCTATTGTTTACATTTAATTTGCTTAATTAATGAATACACTCTGCGGCTGTAAATATATTTAATTTCAGTTAGTTGTATTCTATTCTTTTGTGTATATATAGATATATACGTTTATATTTTACTTTATTTTTATTTTATATTATTTTATCTATCTATCTAAAGTCTTGGGAATGCTGTTGGGAATGGTTATATGGAGCCTAGATATACAAAATATATGTATTTCTCAGCTGATTTTAGCTCAGTTCTTCTGCAAATGAACACATGAAATCATCACCTTTAATGTTGTAGCTGTGTAGACACAGTAAATACACTCCCACACGAATCTAAAAACTCAAGCTGCATGTGCATCAGTTTTTTTGTGAACGGCCATAAACGGTCCTGGATGTTTTACCGTTGCTTCTCCACAGCTTCACTTTATTGGTCCTCAGATCGTTAATCAACGTGAATTTTGGGTATCATGCCAAACGCTCCTCATTGAAAACAGTCCACATCATCCTCTATAAAAGGGACAGTAAACATCAACATGGTCATCTGTTATGCCTTTATGCGCTAATAGTATGAAGCCTGTCCACTGGACTACAAAGAACAGTAATAGGCTATTGTCTCTTGAGGAGGCATTATATGTTTCATAAGTAGTATGATATTCTGCTAAAGTAAGCTTTGAGTCACCATTTAGAAAGAGCAGAGGCAGTGGTGACTGAGAATAGCACTGCAGTCCCAAGTGCATGCAAAAGGAAATGAAACGTCCAAAACAGCTCATTACAGATGGCAATTGCAGATTTATTTCCAGCGAAGAAATGCTAAAAATCAAGAAAAGAGGAAAGCTTTCAAGACATTCTATGTGGCAGAAGAAAAATCTTTTTTATAGGCTTGAGTTTATAGATGGATTGTGCTTTGTGCCTGTAAATTGTACTCTGAAGCTCATCATTGCATGGTTATCAAGCGTTTAGAAAAAAAGAAATAAAAAACATTAAACCAGCAGCTGTCCGAGAGAGGATCCAGAGTGCATCTGGTCCTGCCATGAAAGCATGTTACTTCAATCACAGTTACAGATCAATTTCTCTTCATATCTCCTGAGCTTCCTCACTTGAAATTACAGTTATTTGTGAGCAATTTTCACTTTTTCTGCACATTGAACACCAACACTCTGATCCAAATCATTGATTGTACACTTAAAAAGGATGTACACTTAAAAAGGAGTCGTTGGATGGGATCCAGGTAGAAGCTTCGGAGTTTCCTCTCTGTGCATCCATGCCAAAGCAGAGAGTGGGAAGGGAAGCAATGCAATGTGGGAGCTTAATGATATTTGGAATCAAACAACAATTCTAAAAAAAGAAATTGTCTTGATTATCTTTGGGATTTGGACTGATTGTTTTATAAAAGCAGTTTATAATAAAAGAACCACACTCTTTAACAAGTCAGATCAGAGTATGTGAGTTAGGTGCTTAGTGCGACGCACCATAGAGTTCTATCACGAGAGGCCAGACGGCTACTACTAGACATCTGTACATGTGAATACAGCGTGACTCTACAGCAGAGGTGGGCAAACTACGGCATGCAAACTATGCTAGCCAACAGTCAACGACAGAACGGGCGGCTACTGCTAAGAGGTTGGCAGCCAATTTAAAGAGTCAGCAAAATATTTTTCTCCGCCAAACTGCTATACAAGAATCAAGCACCAAGGCAAGTTTTTTGCTAGCATTAAATTAGCAAAAGCCAGCAAGCCTTTCTCTGAAGGAGAGTTTTTGAAAAAATGTATGGTAGAAACAGCAGGTCTCGTATGTCCAGAGAGCAAAAACTAATTTGAAAAATTGAGTTTATCACGCAGAACAGTGACTCGGCGTGTAGAACAAATTGATGAAGATTTATTTACGTTATATTCTCACACCGCCCCCTGCCGGCCTCGCCGTCGTCCAGTGTAGAGCCACGGGTCTCACACCGCCCAGCACCCCCTGTGGCGGACCACAGGCTCCCCACCTTCCCTTTGGCTCCAATAATCTGTTTTACCAGATACTCATACTCTCATGTGGTCTGCATTTGGGTCCGCAACATTGTCCTCCCGTGACAGGTTCACACAAACACTCTCCATCCATCTGATACTGGCCCGGCCCATCTGTCAATTTTTTTAATTCAATGTGGCCCCTGAGCCAAAAACTTTACCCACCCCTGCTCTACAGCCATGGTAGCCAACTTCTCAGGGGTCCTTTGCTTCTAACCGTCTGGTGCTAGGTTCCCCTTTGGCATCAGTTTTGGACGTGTCATGGCATGTCTTTTTAAAATGTGCTTCCAATGTAGGTTTACTTAGTTTGAAGGTTTGCTTACGTAACAAAACTACAGAGATAGGTTTAGGAAAAGATTGGAAGGAAAACTTTGATACAAAAAGTCAATGTAAGGTCATGTTCTCTCCATCCAACCTGTCATCCCACCCTCTACACAGACTGTCAAACTCTTTATGCCACATCCGTTGCTCTGAGCATCTGATACTTCTGTGGACGGGTTACATTGGAGCTAGTTGAAAGCCTGGTGCGTCTCAAACAGACACTAACTATTTTGTAAAGGGTTTTGCTAGCAGATTTATGTGACTTTTATTCTGGCTATGCTTTGAGCGAATATCAGCATTATCTATATGAGCACGATAACCTGCTGATGTTTAGCAGGTTTTATGTTGACCATGGTCGACATGTTTGTTTAGTGTGTTTGAACATTTGCTATTAAGCACAAAATGTGATTTTGCAGGTATTTGGTCGTAAACCAAAATACTGGACAAATAAACATTTTGAACACATGATGGCGTTATATATGATCATGCCATTCAAATTCATGCTGAGGAGGGCCACATCTCATAGCAACCTTAGTTGTTTGGATATTTCATAAATATCAACATGCGAGTGGTGCTAGAGGAATAGTCAGAGCATCAAAGTCATAAAGCTTCATCCACTGGCTCCCATCAGAGCGGTGGAGCAACCAACACATTGCCCTCTGTGTGTGTGTGTGTGTGTGTGTGTGTGTGTGTGTGTGTGTGTGTGTGTGTGTGTGTGTGTGTGTGTACAATGAAGGTTTTAGTGTTTTACAGGTGCAGTGTGTATCATTTTTAAACATCGCTCTATCACTGTCAAATTATAGTGCCATCTTGGAACATTTACTGCACAAATGGCACCACAGTGGATGAGATTGGTGGTCTCTGTCTCCCACTATATGGTGTTGTTAACGCCACTGTTTCCACAAATTATCTCCCCCGCTGCTATGAACCCTTTTTCTAGCTTTGATGCCAAGCCATAAATTTCAATACTCAATATTTCTCAAAATTCCAACATGCACTACCATGCATAATTTATTAGAAAGCAGGAGGGATATCAGTGGCATTGAAGTTAAAATGTGCTGCATAGTGCTTAAAGGACCAAACGAGCAAGGCATTAAATGAAAGTGTCATCTCAGTTATAAACTAAGACAGGCCTTTTGCAACATCTAGTGCTACCTTTAACCGGTAGCACTTTATCATAACTACACACTACTTATCATTAGTAAAGCATGAGTAAACACTTAATTCATCATTTATTAAGCATTGTTCCAACATGAACACTCATTAGTAACTCATTAGTATGCAATTCATAAACACAGTTATAAGTGTTTCATTCTTCATTAATAAGCTTGGGTTTCATACTTTATAAATGATGGATTCCCCATTTGTATATAAAGTATTAAGGACTTAAAGATGATTAATAAGGTCATTTGTAAAGTGTTAGTAAAAAAAATGGTAGTTACTACTCGTTAGTTAAGTATTAGTCAAAAGTCAAAGTCAAAATCAGTTTTATTGTCAACTTTGTGCAATGTGCAAACATGCAGAAAATCGAAAGTATGTTTCTCTTCTGTCCAACATATAGAGAATTGTGCAATAGTGATAATAATAATAATAAAGTGCAAAGAACTGTTTAAAAGTAAAAAAAAAACAACAACATATAACATATAGACAACATAAATTAGGAACTATTAAGACTGTGAAGGGCTATACGGAGATAGGATACAGGAGGTAGGAGACAGGAGGTAGGAGACAGGAGATAGGAGGCAGGAGGTAGGAGGCAGGAGATAGGAGATAGGAGGCAGAAGACAGGAGGTAGGAGACAGGGGGTAGGAGAAAGGAGGTAGAAGGCAGGAGACAGGAGGTAGGAGACAGGAGACAGAAGGTAGGAGGCAGGAGATAGGAGACAGGAGGCAGGAGACAGGAGACAGGAGGTAGGAGACAGGAGGCAGAACTAGCTCCAGATAGCACGATCAATGGAAACTCGAGGTGAGGAACCACAGAGGCTCCTGGGAAAAAGTGGAGTTAGTAATGTGCATTAAAGAGACATGAATTCATCCAGAAGGAGAGAAAGAAGAGTGACCTGTGACCTCGTTAGTTAGACAAATCTCTTTATTTCATATTATATATTTCTGTGTTTGTTTTATTTTCAGCTTCAGTTCCGAAGTCACATATCTAACAAGATGGCTGATGAGGAGGCTGCAGGCCTGTTCAATGATTTCCTGATGAAAGACTTACAGCAGCCAGTATAAAGACAGAGAACAGGAGGATGTAAACGTAAACTAAACACTGGGAGTCAGGACTTTAGAAACAAAACAGACAGGAATAAAAGCAAACATGAAACATGAGGAGAGTCACAATATATTTATATATATTAACAGAACAACAAGACGATGAGAAGAACATAGTAGTTACCATGTTAGTCAGGGATGTGTGTGTGTGTGTGTGTGTGTGTGTGTGTGTGTGTGTGTGTGTGTGTGTGTGTGTGTGTGTGTGTATGTGTGAGAGAGAGAGAGCTATGGGCTATATGAGCAATAAATTGAAGAACAAACATTTATAGTCACAATAATATCAATAAGCATGTGCACTTATTATGACACTGCTAATAACAAACATTAACTGTACCGATATAAATACTAATAATAATATTATTAATAATGATAATAATGGCACGGCTAAAGATGCCCTCGGCACCTTCAGGGAGCTCCAGTGGGACAGCAGGGTCGGTGCTGCTTGGTAAATCAGTTTTAATTATTGACATGACAATGACATTTATTTTGTTGTTCTTCTATTTTGACTAATAAATAAAAGCTTTGGGTTGCCCCAGACCAGAACCTGTTCATGAAGGAAGCAATGGTCTGGTGGCGGAGGAGTTTTAGTCAGAATCAATAGTTAATTGACCAAAGATTATTCATTAGATTATGTCTGGATGGGAGGTTGTGCAGTTTTGGGGGCATTATGAACTCATGTTTGAGATAAAAACAACAATGATATTGTTAACATTTCCAGTAATAATAAACAATAACAAATAACAAAACACTTTGAAACAATAGAACAACAAAATAGTAAATATAATATTCTAAGTAATAACATCAATGACAAAAATATAAACTAATTATTTAATTAACATTATATTATCAATAACAATAACATTGACTAAACAGAAAATATACATATTTTAACAAATATAAACATAATAATATCATATAATATGCTATGATATGGAAAGATAATATATAATATAACAGACAGGGCCAGAATGTTTGTATGTATACATTGTAATGAATGTGTAGATAGTAATATAAATGAGAGAAAATATAATGAAAGATGACCAGGTGGAGTTGTTGCATTGTTCATGACAGAGGTGGTTATATTTTTGATAGAGATGTAATCAATGAAGTTATTCCAGTGTTATGAATGATATTCATGCTTTTCAGTTAATGAGGACAGTTATCTGGCGCTAGTAAGAAGGAGTCCTCTACTTTTGCTTGGCGCTAGTTAGGAGGAGTCCTCTACTGTTGTTTGGCACTAGTTAGGAGGAGTCCTCTACTGTTGTCTTGGTCCTAGTTAAGAGGAGTCCTCTACTGTTGTCTGGCACTAGTTAGGAGGAGTCCTCTACTGTTGTTTGGCGCTAGTTAGGAGGAGTCCTCTACTGTTGTCTTGGTCCTAGTTAAGAGGAGTCCTCTACTGTTGTCTGGCACTAGTTAGGAGGAGTCCTCTACTGTTGTCTGGCACTAGTTAGGAGGAGTCCTCTACTGTTGTCTTGGTCCTAGTTAAGAGGAGTCCTCTACTGTTGTCTGGCGCTAGATAGGAAGAGTCCTCTACTGTTGTCTTGGTTCTAGTTAAGAGGAGTCCTCTACTGTTGTCTGGTGCTAGTTAGGAGGAGTCCTCAACTGTTGTCTTGGTGCAAGTTAGGAGGAGTCCTCTACTGTTGTCTTGGTCCTAGTTAAGAGGAGTCCTCTACTGTTGTCTGGCGCTAGTTAGGAAGAGTCCTCTACTGTTGTTTGGCGCTAGTTAGGAGGAGTCCTCTACTGTTGTCTGGTGCTAGTTAGGAGGAGTCCTCAACTGTTGTCTTCCCAGATAGCAAACTGACTCCGTTCCGGATCCGCCCAGGAGGTATCATAGGCTCCGGAACGGATCCGCAAAACGGGTCCGGATCGGAGGCTAGATGCACAGCGGGACGGATCCGGAACGGATGCACATCGAAGTTGTTGAAGACTGTTGTCTGGCACTGGTTAGGAGGAATCCTCAACTGTTGTCTTGGTGCTAGTAAGGAGGAGTCCTCTACTGTTGTCTGGCACTAGTTAGGAGGAGTCCTCTACTGTTGTCTGGCACTAGTTAGGAGGAGTCCTCTACTATTGTCTGGCGCAAGTTAGGAGGAGACCTCTACTGTTGTCTGGCGCTAGTTAGGAGGAGTCCTCTACTGTTGTTTAGCACTAGTTAGGAGGAGTCCTCTACTATTGTCTGGAACTAGTTAGGAGGAGACCTCTACTGTTGTCTTGGTGCTAGTTAGGAGGAGTCCTCTACTGTTGTCTGGCGCTAGTTAGGAGGAGTCCTCTACTGTTGTCTGGCACTAGTTAGGAGGAGTCCTCTACTGTTGTCTGGCGCTAGTTAGGAGGAGTCCTCTACTGTTGTCTGGCACTAGTTAGGAGGAGTCCTCTACTGTTGTCTGGCACTAGTTAGGAGGAGTCCTCTACTGTTGTCTGGCGCTAGTTAGGAGGAGTCCTCTACTGTTGTCTGGCACTAGTTAGGAGGAGTCCTCTACTGTTGTCTGGCACTAGTTAGGAGGAGTCCTCTACTGTTGTCTTGGTGCTAGTTAGGAGGAGTCCTCTACTGTTGTTTGGCACTAGTTAGGAGGAGTCCTCTACTATTGTCTGGAACTAGTTAGGAGGAGTTCTCTACTGTTGTTTGGCGCTAGTTAGGAGGAGACCTCTACTGTTGTCTTGGTGCTAGTTAGGAGGAGTCCTCTACTATTGTCTGGAACTAGTTAGGAGGAGTCCTCTACTGTTGTCTTGGTGCTAGTTAGGAGGAGTCCTCTACTGTTGTCTGGCGCTAGTTAGGTGGAGTCCTCTACTGTTGTCTTGCACTAGTTAGGAGGAATGCTCTACTGTTGTCTTGGTGCTAGTTAGGAGGAATCCTCTACTGTTGTCTTGGTCCTAGTTAAGAGGAGTCCTCTACTGTTGTCTGGCGCTAGTTAGGAGGAGTCCTCAACTGTTGTCTTGGTGCTAGTTAGGAGGAGTCCTCTACTGTTGTCTTGCACTAGTTAGGAGGAATCCTCTACTGTTGTCTTGGTGCTAGTTAGGAGGAGTCCTCTACTGTTGTCTGGCACTAGTTAGGAGGAATCCTCTACTGTTGTCTTGGTGCTAGTTAGGAGGAGTCCTCAACTATTGTCTGGAACTAGTTAGGAGGAGTCCTCTACTGTTGTCTTGGTGCTAGTTAGGAGGAGTCCTCTACTGTTGTTTGGCGCTAGTTAGGAGGTGTCCTCTACTGTTGTCTTGGTCCTAGTTAAGAGGAGTCCTCTACTGTTTTCTGGCGCTAGTTAGGAGGAGACCTCTACTGTTGTCTGGCGCTAGTTAGGAGGAGTCCTCTACTATTGTCTGGAACTAGTTAGGAGGAGTTCTCTACTGTTGTCTTGGTGCTAGTTAGGAGGAGTCCTCTACTGTTGTCTGGCGCTAGTTAGGAGGAGTCCTCTACTGTTGTCTGGCACTAGTTAGGAGGAATCCTCTACTGTTGTCTTGGTCCTAGTTAAGAGGAGTCCTCTACTGTTGTCTGGCGCTAGTTAAGAGTCCTCTACTGTTGTCTGGCACTAGTTAGGAGGAATCCTCAACTGTTGTCTTGGTGCTAGTTAGGAGGAGTCCTCTACTGTTGTCTGGCACTAGTTAGGATGAGTCCTCTACTGTTGTCTGGCGCTAGTTAGGAGGAGTCCTCTACTATTGTCTGGAACTAGTTAGGAGGAGTCCTCTACTGTTGTCTGGCACTAGTTAGGAGGAGTCCTCTACTGTTGTCTTGGTGCTAGTTAGGAGGAGTCCTGTACTGTTGTTTGGCGCTAGTTAGGAGGAGTCCTCTACTGTTGTCTTGGTGTTAGTTAGGAGGAGTCCTCAACTGTTGTCTTCCCAGATAGCAAACTGACTCCGTTCCGGATCCGCCCAGGAGGTATCATAGGCTCCGGAACGGATCCGCAAAACGGGTCCGGATCGGAGGCTAGATGCACAGCGGGACGGATCCGGAACGGATGCACATTGAAGATCCGGACCAGATCAGACACAGATCCGGCCAGATCCGGAACGGCTCCAGGTCAAAGATTCAGACCAGATACGGCCCGTATCCGCTCATATTCAATTTGGACCCATTCATAAAGCGGCTCATTTGGCCCGGATCCTCCATTACTCAAAATAACTACAGAAAAATCTCATAGCTAACCAACATATATTTAAAATGCATCAATGGAAAAAAGAAATGCAACCATAAATGATATCAAAAACAGTTTTTTATTAAAGGACAAACAATTATTTTTCGACGTGTACAGTTATCAACTAATAATAACAGGGCTCTCAAGTTTTTAAGACAGGTAAGAGTGACATCTCTCTCTCCCCCCCCCCCTCTTTTTTTTTGAGGATTTTCCTCACTATCGTCATCCAAGTCCCCATAGAAATGGCTATAAAGGGGGTTAGAAAAATACTCATTCGTCATACTAACACTAAATGACAGATGCATTTTAAATTTTTTTATTAAAAGGTAAAAAACAATTTAGTTTATTTGAGCTATTGACAGATACAGTGTTAAAATATACTATTCTCAGAATATGTCTACTGCACTTCTTTGTACAAAAAAAAAAAACTACAGCAACCTGAAAAATATAAGCACCAACATTTTTAGGTCAACTAACAACTAACATTAAATCTAGGGCTGCAACTAACGATAATTTCGATTAATCGATGAATCGGATAGAAAAATCAAAAAGGCATTAATTTCATTCACATTATCTGATCAATATCTGGGCCTCTTATGACCACGACATCACGTTCACGCAGTAGACAAAGGGGAGTGTGTGGGAGTCCTGAGTTCCTTCAGAGGAACTGACCTCATAACAATTGTCTAACTCCCTGTTCATTTGATTATCATATATATCCACCTCATCATGTGGCCAATCGTATTGGACCAGAAAAGTGTCATTTGTTCAGGGATTGAATTCTGGTTGTAACCTTTCTCTGGGTTTTGCTCTGGGTCTGACCGGGTCTTCCCCTGGAGGTTGAGCTGAAGGAGTTTCTGCTGAACTGCAGGATTTCCTCTGATTTTCTGATCATCTTGATCAGAAAATCAGAGGAAATCATGCAGTTCAGCAGAAACTCCTTCAGTTATGTCGGCACGTAAATATACTATATGAAATCTTTAAAATTATTTAAAAAAATTATGTGTTAAAATAGACCGCATTTTAAATTCTACAATGATTGTATATACAGTATATGCTAGTATGTAGCAGATGGTTAATATTAGAGTGATATCTCTTCATGACCCACATAATTAAGAAGACTTGATAGTCTATAAGAGAACTATAAGAAGAAAGAGCAATAGTTGTCTGTTTATCTTGGTTTTGCAATATAAACGTGATCCTGCTAAAGGAACATTTAATCTGAACAATCTCCATCAAATTGTGTTGTTCATCACAGCCCCAATTCTTATAGTTAAATAAAGTAATTAAAAATGGTTTTAATTATCTCGGTTACCAGGAGTTTTGGATGAAGACACAAGAGGAACAGGCAGCCCTGAGGGAGTTATTAGCTGAGGTGTAATGGTCCACGATCTCTGCCTTCAACACGTCTGCTTCTTTGCAGTAGAATTGTAGAATAATTCATACTAAACGACACATAGGGGAATCTGTGGTTTCCCAACAATTCAGAAATGGTTGCTATTCTTTTAGTAAGGACCATAAAAACAGTGTAATGTTTTTAAGATGTTTTTTTGGAACAAGATTGAACTTTCTGGGACCGACTACAGATTTTTGCTGTTATGTTTGATATCATTGTGGCCATGGTAGATGACACATGCAATACAATATGGAGCTGAGGGAGATGGGTAGCAATGCAGAGAAAAAAACCCACAATCACTTCACTTTGGAGTGGATCGTCTTCCAATCAGAAGATCGGCGGTTCGATCCCCAACTCCTCCAGTCTATGCATTGGGCAAGACCATTATCTCCAAGTTCCTCCTGACCTGCAGGTCTTTAGCACGGTCTCCATTGGCAAAATAAAACTTACAGCAGGTCAAGATAAAGTAGTATCACGTTAAGATTTGCTCTTTGCCGTGCAAGTTATCATGTATTTTATTAGTAAAATCTTAATCTACAAAGTAACTCGTAACTATAATTGTAATATAAATGTAATGGGCTAAAAGCTATCATGTGTTTTATTTGTGAAGATATAAAGCAACATACATATGCATAAAGTGTAAATACAATAGTTATAGGTAATCTAGATATAAAAATAAAACTGTCTGTGTCACTGACAGCAGCACATAAATCATGATGTAAGTCAGGATTTATGTGTTCTCTTTATTTGCTTTTGTTAGCATACATCTGCTGTATAAATCTCATCCAGTTTTTTAAACAAAGCAATCAAATTGCAGCATATAGATCGTCCACAAATCATTGTTATGCCAAACCTCCACGCTATTTAAGTCAAAGATGACTCACTCTTCCTCAGTGTAGCATTACAACACAATCATTCACCTAATTATTAAGAGGCTTTGTTTTGTTTAATGTTCAGATGTAAAGCAACAGTGTCATCATGAACACCACCAAATACTTGAAATTCTGTGATGAGTATTTTCAGGATGAAAACATTTTTGGGATGTGTTTTACCATTGAAGGAGACTTTTCCTTCACAGGACAAGACTCAGAACATGTGGACCAAAGAACAAGTTCATAGCTCCTTTATTTATATTTTTAATCATGTTCTATTGACGATTCCCTAATTTTTCACCTGATTCACCTGTCTTTTTTCAGGGTCCCCCCGTGATACCTGTTTATCGTTTTATGAGAAGTTATATATGGTAAAATGAAAGAAAAGTACTTCAACTTGCCTTGTATTGTTGTATTTTAATATATTTTGATGAGAAGTGTATTTTATCAGGTACATTATATCAGGTGAAATATACCCGACGTTAATGATGGTGTGACTATTTGTAACATTAATATTCTAGGGTTAAAGAGATGGAGCTTCAGCTGTAACCTTTATGCTGCGCTGTGGAGAAGTGACATTTACAGTACACCCCTCATTGTCTAATACTGTATTACACTGTGTGTGTGTGTGTGTGTGTATGTGTGTGTGTGTGGTGGGGTGGGGGGCTGTGTGACTGATTTTCAATTGGCTCCACATGAAGAAATGAACTTTCTAGTCTAGCCATCACCCAATAGAATAAACACACACACACACACACACACACACACACACACACACACACACACACACACACACGCACATTAACACCCTCTCTTGCTCACTCTTGTGCAGGCTCCTCATAGAAAAGTCAAGATCGTGCTTCATCATCTCAATTTCCCTCGGCTGCCTCTGCTCTCCAAATCTCTATGTTGGGAAAATAACACAGATTTATGGGTGGGGCGCTAACAATATCCTCAGTTATTGCTAGAAGCAAATGAATAAATCACCATGCCAAAGATGCTTCGGCATTCACTGCCTGGACACATAAGAAGTGAGAGTGTGTGTGTGTGTGCATTTCTGTGTAGCTTTGTGTGTGCAGACTAATTTGTTCCTCCCCGCATTCATGCATCTGTGTTGTTGTGCTTTTTATTTTAAATGTGATGAGATTAAACAATCCACAGGGCTTCCTCTTTGAATGGTAGGATCACTTCTTTTTTTTTTTGTTCCTTTTTTAAAATAAATTTTCCAAAGCTACTTAATTAAAGCACAGTATCCGTGTTCCTCCAATGAATCGCCACCTTAATGTGGTGGAGGAGTTTGAGTGGCTCAGTGATCCTGGGAGCTATGTTGTCCGGGGCGTCAGCCCCTGGTAGGGTCTCCCAAGGCAAACAGGTCTCGGGGGAGAGCCCAGAATAAGAGGGGTTCAAAAAAACCCTGATGAATAGCAGCCCACGGTCTAAAGCAACCTCGCCCGGAGAATTATCAGGGTCTGGTGCTATGCAGACCGGGCGGCGGGCCAGGCAGGAGACCTGGGCGAGCCGATCGCTCCTTTTCTGGAGTTGCCCAGGGTGAGAGGCGCCGGGCGGGAGTGGGGATACTCACGAGCCCCCGGCTGAGCGCCGCTATGTTGAAGTTTTCCCCGGAGAACGAGAGGGTCGCCTCCCTGCGCCTACGGGTTGCAGGGAGTAAAGCTCTGACTGTTGTTTGTGCTTATGCACCGAACAGCAGTTCAGAGTATCCGGCCTTCTTGGAGTCGGTGGGAGGGGTCCTGGAAAGGGCGCCGCCTGCCGACTCCATAGTTCTCCTGAGAGACTTCAACGCTCACGTGGGCAATGACAGAGAAACCTGGCGGGGCCAAACGTGTAGTGAGGGTGAACTGGGAACGTCTGGCGGTGGATCCTGTCCGGGAGGTCTTCAACTCCCACCTCCGGAAGAACTTCTCACAAATCCCGAGGGAGGCTGGGGACATGGAACCCCAGTGGACCATGTTCAAAGCCTCTACTGTGGACGCGGCTGCTCGGAGCTGTGGCCGGAAGGTCATCGGTGCCTGTCATGGCGACAACCCGAGAACCCGGTGGTGGACACCGGGGTTGAGGGAAGCCGTCAAACTGAAGAAGGAGGCCTTTCGGGCCTGGCTGGCCCCGGGGTCTCCTGAAGCAGCTGACGGGTACCGGCAGGCCAGAAGGGCTGCAGCTGCTATGGTCGTGGATGCTAAAACTCGGGCATGGGAGGAGTTCGGGGAGGCCATGGAGAATGACTTTCGGTTGGCCTCAAGGAAGTTCTGGCAAACCATCCGACGGCTCAGGAAGGGAAAGTAGGGGCTACCCCAGGCTGTTCTCAGCAGAGGAGGGTGTGGGGGGGGGGACTGACCCGGACTGGGGACATCGTCGGGCGGTGGAAAGAGCACTTTGAGGAAGTTCTAAACCCGGCCAACATGTCCCCCGGAGAGGGGGCAGCGCCGGAAGACTTTGGGGTGGTTTCTCCCATATCCCTGGCAGAGGTCGCTAAGGTAGTCAAAAAGCTCCTTGGTGGCAAGGCGCCAGGGGTGGACGAGATCCGCCCTGAGATGCTGAAATGGGTCCTGGGAGTTTGCCCAACCAGTCTACATGTGCTTTGTGGACTTGGAGAAGGCTTTCGACCGGGTCCCTCGGGGGTTTTTGTGGGGGGTGCTGCGGGAGTATGGGGTGCCGGACCCGTTGGCACGGGCCATCCGGTCTTTGTACGCCTGCAGTAGGAGCTGTGTTCGTATCCTCGGTAATAAGTCAGACACGTTCCCGGTGGGTGTTGGCCTCCACCAGGGCTGCCCTGTATCACCGGTCCTGTTCGTGACCTTCATGGACAGGATATCTAGGCGCAGCCAGGGGGCAGAGAGGATCCGGTTCGGGAGTCTCGGGATCGCCTCTCTGCTGTTCGCGGATGATGTGGTCCTGTTTGCCTCCTCGGACCGTGACCTCCAGCATTCACTGGGGCGTTTTGCAGCCGAGAGTGAAGCGGCAGGGATGAGAGTTAGCGCCTCCAAATCTGAGGCCATGGTGCTCTGCCGGAAACCGGTGGATTGCTCCCTCCAGGTGGGGACAAACTGCCTACCCCAAGCGAAGGAGTTCAAGCATCTCGGGGTCTTGTTCACGAGTGAGGGTAAGGGGGAGCGGGAGATCGACAGGCGGATCGGTGCGGCTGCAGCAATAAAACAGGCGCTGTACCGGTCCGTCCTGGTGAAGAGGGAGCTGAGCCGGAAGGCGAAGCTCTCCATTTACTGGTCGGTCTATGTTCCAACCCTCACCTATAGTCACGAACTCTGGGTCGTGACCAAAAGAGCGAGATCCCGGATACAAGCGGCCGAAATGAGCTTCCTCCGCAGGGTGGTCGGGCTCACCCTTAGAGATAGGGTAAGGAGCTCGGACATCAGGAGGGAGCTTGGAGTCGAGTCGCTGCTCCTTCGTGTCGAAAGGAGTCACCTGAGGTGGTCCGGGCATCTAGTCAGGATGCCTCCTGGACGCCTCCCATTAGAGGTTTTCCAGGCACGTCCAACTGGTAGGAGACCCCGGGGAAGACCGAGGACACGCTGGAGGGATTATATCTCCCGGCTGGCCTTGGAACGCCTCGGGATCCCCCAGAATGAGCTGGAAAGTGCTGCCACCGCGACCCAACCCCGGATAAGCGGCTGATAATGGATGGATGGAGGGTGATGGGACCAACCGGCAGCCTCCCTAAACTTCTCCTGGTCGGGTTCAGCTGATTGCTGTTGCTCTTCAGCGGCCTGAGCGGCTCACTGAGCTTCACAACTCCATTCAGTTGGGAAGTCTTTCCTTCTTCATTCTCTTCTTCAATAAGACGTGCTTTAGTTTTGGCTCAGCTGCTGTTGTGGATGTTCATCTTACTGGAGTCAACTCTATATTCCTAGCAAGGAAAAATGCATTATTGATTTTGGCAGCCAACTTGGTGAGTATAATAAAGGAAAATTCATATATAGAAAACACATGTATCTTGTCTGTTTTCAAGAAAGGTGTGTGTGTGTGTGTGTGTGTGTGTGTGTGTGTGTGTGTGTGTGTGTGTGTGACAAGGTTGTTGTAGGCTGTTGAAGATCCTCACAATACCATTTAACTTGCTGCCGTCTGATGATGAATGAGCAGCATGCCTGATGCTGATTGGAGGAGACGGGGTGAAGGAGGGTCACAGCTGGTTTGAGCTGTAATGACAACTGACAGCAGTAGAGAGGAGAACCTTATACAAGTTTGACAGCAACGATGTGATTGGCTTAAGGATACTGTGCAGAATCTGGTTGGTTAATTTAAAGTGAACGCTCACAATCAGCTGACAGACTAATCCCAGGGGAGATAGACTGAGAGATTATGAATCTAAAGCAGTGCCTGTTGGTCCAGCCTCGTTCTTTTGGGCCCGTCCTCTGTCTCGTAGTGTTTGGTGCCTTAGTTGTTGTGACCCTGGTACACCAGCAGGAGACACTGGGAGACTGCTATCCCAGTCGCAGCTTGAGTCCAGCCTTACTTTTCCTCCCAGCCCGCACAGACAATCCTTATCACAAAGTTACAGATCTTATCTAACTTAATTGTATGAACACGTTGAGGAAAAAAATCAAGGCAGTGCCGGCTGCCGCGCTGAAGAAAAACAAACCGCGTTCCCTTTCCCCTCCAAGGGATGCTGGAGGAAATATTGATTTAGCAGTATGTGGGAGAAAATGCAATCTGTTTGCCATGGTGTGTTTTCCTGTTCTGTTTATAGGTTTGGATGTTGTGTGTCTTGTTGGACATTTCTTGATAAAAGTTTGATGCTCTAACTTCAGGTTGAAGGTTGTCAACTCCAGTAATCTTGTAAATGAGAAGTGTGTCCTCCTGTTGTGTTGGACCACAACCCAGTCCTCAGAACTCTGGAAACATTGCAGGTAGTTTAGTTTCTAACCATCCAAAAGGTTTACTTAGCTTTTAGAGGCAATTAACATCAGTTGCTGAGGCTCAATAATTACAGGCTGTGCATCTGCTAGGATGTACTGCCTATGTCCCCCAAGACTTGAGGGAATAATAATGCATGAGACCAATTAGTTTACTGCACTTGTATGCAATACACACTTCGAGATAAACAATACAATGTTAACACTTCATGGCATAGCCTTCAGTCAGTGCATATATCCAATCATCACTTAGTTACAACACCTAAACTTGCAAACTAACTAAAGTGAAAGTGCCCATCAGGACTACACACACACACACACACACACACACACACACCGATGACACAGCCTTCAGGAGCAATTTGGGGTTAAGTGTCTCTCCAAAGGAAACATCGACATGGACCGGAGGAGCCGGTGATCAAATGGTCTAAATCTTTTAATTTGAAGACGGTTTATTCTTTTATGCATCCATGACTCTTTAAGAGGCTTGTGGTCATCTGGTCCCAGGTCCGCTGGCATGCTGTGATGCTACCGTGGATAACGGTTCCTGAGGCATAGACATGTCAAAATCAAATGCATGATTCTTCCACCAAAAGAGTTCAAAACAAAGCCCGTCAAATTGGACAAATTGAACCAAAAGCAGAAATACCAACTACACATTAGACATAAACAAGGACAGGTCCTTTCATTAACTGAATGGACAAGCTTCTGATTTAGAAGAAGGAAGAGCACACATCGTGTAATCAAAAGAGAAAATGATTTATCAAAGTAAAGTGTTCATGGATGAGTGAAGAAGGCTGTACACTCAAATCTAACAAAGGGAACAATGCAGGAGCTGAGAGCAATAGGAAGCTCCTCTTACTGATGACCTCCACTCTGTGTTGACATGGGAGAAGAAAAGAGAAGCAAGCCAACTCTATGCCGAGTACAGAAGCAAGGCAAAAAAAGAACGATTTAACATGATTTGAATTGGCATTAGACACCGTGTTACACAGAATGAGACAATCTGTAATTGGTATGGGGAAAAGGCGGGCATTGGATGAACCATTCAGTCGGTCTGGAAAAGAGAGAGAACATCTTGTGTCCTCCTTTCAATAAAGAAATACTCTAATACCTGATGCTATGGCAGCCATTTTTGTTTAGAAAGAACTGGGCATCATTACTGGGGTGACATGCTCAAAGTTCTGCTCACAATACAGGAACAAAGGTGTAGCTGAAATGTGACCTCAAATGTTAACATCTTTTGATTAACCTCTCTCCCTCCTTCTGCTTCATGGATCCTGGTGGTCTGGATCGTGGTCCATGCGTATACTACTCATTATATAAATAGTTTCTGTCATATGCATTGAATGTGCTCTTTGGTGCATTTTGCAGGAATGTATCAGAACCCATTTAAACTTTGAGTTTGCCATTCTCTGAATGCCTGCGTCCAGCACCTCGGGTCATTTGGAAACTGGTGTTCTGAGGAGCTAGCAGCTGTTGAGTCTCCTCCAAGAAACTTTATGGCAAAAAAGATATTTGACTCCCCTTAGGCACCGTCAGCAGTGCATTCAACAATAAAAGAGCCAAATAATGACTTTGCCTGAGGAGGTGATGTGTCTGCAGCCCCCAGTGGCGCTCCACACTGTGCTGCCTACAGGCCTGTGGTACGAGGACAGCTGAGGGACGGATAGAGGGAGAGAGGGAGTGATGGAAATACTGAGGTAAACAAGGAAATAGCGGCATCGAGGTAAGAGAATGCTTTTCAATGTTTATTCCCATTCTCTCTCTACGCTTGACCCGGAAATCATCCCCTGTTCGCATGTTGGATGTCGCATCCAGGCCCTTAAATTCATCTCGAGGAAACCAGGAGCAGAGAAATGGGAGAGCGAGGAAAGAAAGAAAGAAAGGATTCTTTCTTTGCGTGACACACTGGAATATCTAAACCAGTCCACAAATATATATTTTACCTTTTGTATTCATAAATTGTATTGATTCAAGATGATCCAACACTCTGCCCTTGGCCTTTTGTGTAGTGCCTGGTATGGATCTGTTCCAACATTTGACATTTCAAGATGATATTCCACCTTCATATTACTTGTGTTTTCCTCTTAACCGTGAGCGACACCAAACACAATTCAGAAGCTAAAAGTGTAGTTTTGCTACTTAAATGTGATATTTGCTGCAGTGACATTACCGAAAGCAGCCTCTCCGATGGCCTACACCAGGATATCACTTTAAACGCCAGCTAGCCGAGAGGAACCAGAAGAGGGAAATGTCTGTGGTCAAATCTCTAAATCTGGCTAAATAATTGTTTAGTGTCTATCATGTAGATATAGATAGCCTGTGTGTTAAACACAAATGCATGACGTCCAAACTGTCTTGACACATTACGCTACGTTGTAAATTTAATTAAAAGTAGATATATAAATTGTCATGAACACTGTTTTGCTCCTCTGACAGTGATCATAAAATACATTGGTACAATAAAACAATAGCCAGCTGATGCAGATGTAGCATACATCTTATTTAATTGACGTAATTTGGCTCCAAGGCGAGGATGTCTCATTTGTTAAATGCCTGTTGCCTTGACTCCTCCCTCCTTACTACTCTTGCGTGCCTCCTTAGGGGAGGGAGGAGAAGAGGCGAGGAATATAGTGCACTGTTTTTCACAGCATTGTCCAGATGGATCCTGCTGCTCTCATGTGTCCTGATCCTCTCAGATGTTCCAAATCTGTACAACTCCAGCTCCACCAAAAAGCAAGCATGGAAAACAGGAAGGCCACTTTGTCTTTAATAAGCATTCTCTAGAAACACGTCTGAGTGATGGAATATCCAGCGGCTGGTGTGCACCGAGGCGCTTTAATAAACACTCTGAGCACTATCATACTTCCCATACTTTATAGGGAGAACACAGCCCGAAGCAGCAAGACACTGGCTACATAACATGACTACATTACTCACACAAATGATATGCAATTTAAGAAGATTCATAGATAATGAATTAAAGCAGATAGAATGAATAATAGCATAACTGGTTTGCAGTTCTCTCAGATGACAGATGACATCTCAGATGACAGCCCAAACGCCTCAAATGAGTCATAAGGATTTATATTGAAACTAAAATTTATTCATGTTTATTTATCGTGTCAAGAAATCTGAATTGACCTCAAGATGGTCTTCATCTTCAGACACTTAGTCCTCTATTTCCCTGTTGTGATCCAGGATGTGCTCCAGAGCCTCCAGGGCCTCATCCTTTTGTTCCTGTTGCTCATGTTGTCCTACAGGAAGCTGCTGAGTTGTATCTGCAGATTGTAAAGTTGGTAGAACTCATAAGAAACCCTTTGTATGTTTCACCTCACCTGTTAAGTTTCCCGTTGGAAAAAAAAAGGTTCCCGTCAAAATAGTTTCTGTATCTCGCACAGGTGGGCTAGTTAGAAAGAGAGATTGGGATGAAATGTGTGTGTCACTCTCAGTCAGTCTATTATAAAACCAATAGTACCATATTTATCAGGAGAGACATGAAAGAAACCCTTACTTTGATGTTCCCGGTGTATTTAGGGGGAAAGTGAGAAGATAAGCATTGTTTAGTCTGGAGGTGTGGTTCACATGGGGGGACGGGCACATGGAGCAGGACAGAGATGGTTCCATAACAAACACCTGCTCTTTGGTTTGAAGTTTGAAATGTGTACAACTTTATATATGGGACTGCGAACTGGTGTGTGTGTGTGTGTGTGTGTGTGTGTGTGTGTGTGTGTGTGTGTGTGTGTGTGTGTGTGTGTGTGTGTGTGTGTGTGAAACATGGTAGGAGGGAGTAATAAAGACTGTCTCTCACATTTTCAAAGAAAGAAATTGTCTAAACTTGACCCTTCTGACCCCTTATAGCCTCCACTTTCACTGCCGGGTCAGATTGACACTGCAATATAAACCTGCAGGGGGGGGGTCACAAATACATGATATTTGTATGTTGATTACACCAATTAAGGCAAGCAGAAGAAGTTTCTTACAGAAAAAGTATTTTATAAGTATAATATTTTTATGTTCAAACTTTGAAACAGGTCAATAACTACCCGCATTTTTATAGAAATTTGATCTTTTTCCTTATAAAATATTTAAACAAATATCATTGTGATGTTTTCTATCATAATCATTCACTTTGATGAATAGGCCCATTTAGGCTTTTACAGATGGTTGGACGTGAGCAATATAGTTATTTACCTGATTTTTTTAATGCTGTCTGTGAACCTCTGGACAAGTCCTTTAATGAAGACCGGGTCGATGTTCCTCTTCTGCAGCTGGTTGAAGAGCACGTCCACATTTGGCATGATCTTGTGGAACAATGCCAGAAAAAAACAGAAAGTCTCGTCTTCCAGCCTCACTGCAAAGCCCCCGGCCTCTCTGACAGTTGGTGGATTAAAGGTCCCAGAGTCTCTGATGGTCTGTAACACTTCAGGAGGTCATCCTTGTGCTCGTACACAGTGTTTCCTGTCCACGAGTCCCTTGAACACGCTAGGGTTGTCCGAGGAGTCAGTCTCGTCATGCCCACGCAAAGCCAGCTCAAAAGCCCCCAAAAACTTTACACAATCAATTATTTTTGATAAAATGTGCCGGTTTTTATCCACCTCCTCATTATGTTTCTTTACCGCAAGCCTGTGTCCGTCGTCCAGCTGGGTAGCGATGTTCACTTTGCCTAATTTGGCTAGCTTCATGGAATTTTTCCGACAAGTGTTTCATGTCTCTCACGCAATCAAATCTCTCCTCCAAGACCCGTTTGAGAGAAGAACTTTGGCGGACATACTACAGGTGAAACAACTGGACCCAGATCAACTCTGTATTTTGCTTTCCATGCGTGCTTTTTAAATCGATGGGGTCAGATCCAGCTTGGATGGATACGGGAGTTAGGGTTGATTCTTCTTGGAAGAGTAGCGCTCGTGCTTGCATGTTCCATTGTCATGTCGTGAAAATGGCGCCGCGAGAGACGAGAAGACCAGAACACAAGAGATGAGAACGAGAGACTAGTCCTGACGAGGACGAGAGACGTGTATTTTTTAGGTCGCTGATTGGATACATTTTATATCACTCATTTACATCTTCAATCAGTGATTGGCTAAACTGCTTCTTAGACCCGTCTTTCTTGGGCCAAAGCGATTCGGCCCCAGCACGTGCACGCCGCAGTAGAGACGTGCACGTGGCAGCTGAGACGTGGACAAGCAGGAAAAGCATATATTTTGTGCAGATATCCTATTTTACAAATATTACTGGGTATATTCCATATCTCAAAAACACAAATATTGACAATTTGTGTAATGTATTAATATTATTATAATTTTTATAATTAATAATATCATAAATATATATATATATTTTTGTGTGGTATAGTGTGTGGTATTTATACTGTGTTCTGTGTCCTGCTTATACTCGCAGGAATGCGTCTTATTTACTCATTATTTACGTCAGTTTTTTTTCTTTTTCTGATTGTGACTTCATTAAAAAATAACCCACAATATGATTATGGTTTCTCTTCTACACTGGAATAATTTGTTTAGGCTCAATGTTTCAGGATAAACTTAAATTAAATAACTCATCAAACCGACAGTCAGGAACAATCAGCCTCACATGATGAATGAAAGATACATGTTGTAGAAAGTGTTTTAACCAGATAGTGAATCAGAAAACAAATATAATATATAGCTTGAGTTTAATCTGTGATAATCTCTGGTAGGGCTGTGCGTATACCGGTTTCCATACGATATGAATTTTTCATATACTAACTTCTGTTGTTGCTCTACGGCAGACAGCATGTTTAATTTTTTACAGCTCAATGCTGAGAGTCTTCCTGTTTTTTTTGTGTGCGAGCTGTGACCCAGCATGCAGTTCGGCGGTGTAATTTTATAACTACGAGTAAAGTTTGAACCATGACTGAAGTTAGACCCCTGACATTTAAGTAGCTCCACTGGATCTCATTGCAGCCTGGTGTTCGTACGGCTATGGCTCGCTGATGGCCGCGCCGTCTAGTTGAATCAACTCTGGAAAAAAAATACAGTGAAACCGGCAGAATCTTACAAAATACCGCCCAGCCCTAGTCTCTGGTATGAAACTCCAGCGATCAGTCCGCTCAGCTGCAGCGTCCAGTCACATAACAGATGAACAGTGAAGGGGCGTGTCCAGCGTTAAAACACTTCCTGGAAGCTCGCTCTCGGTGGGCTCCTCGATCATGACTCATCCTCCTCCTCCTCGATCATGACTCCTCCTCCTCGATCATGGCTCCTCTTCCCCCTCCTCGATCATGACTCCTCCCCCTCCTTGATCCTGGCTCCTCCCCCTCCTTGATCATGACTCCTCCCCCTCCTTGATCATGGCTCCTCCTCCACCTCCTCCTCGATCATGGCTCCCCCTCCTCGATCATGACTCCTCCCCCTCCTTGATCATGACTCCTCCCCCTCCTTGATCATGGCTCCTCCTCCTCAATCATGACTCCTCCCCCTCCTCGATCATGGCTCCTCCTCCTCGGTCATGGCTCCTCCTCCCCCTCCTTGATCATGACTCCTCCCCCTTCTCAATCATGGCCCCTCCTCCTCGATCATGACTCCTCCCCCTCCTTGATCATGGCTCCTCCCCCCCTCCTCGGTCATGGCTCCTCCTCCCCCTCCTCGATCATGGCTCCTCCCCCTCGATCATGGCCCCTCCTCCTCCTCGATCATGACTCCTCCCCCTCCTTGGTCATGGCTCCTCCTCCCCCTCCTCGATCATGGCTCCTCCTCCCCCTCCTCGATCATGGCTCCTCCTCCCCCTCCTTGGTCATGGCTCCTCCTCCTCCTCCTCGATCATGACTCCTCCCCCTCCTTGATCATGGCTCCTCCTCCCCCTCCTCGATCATGGCTCCTCCTCCCCCTCCTTGATCATGGCTCCTCCTCCTCCTCCTCGATCATGACTCCTCACCCTTCTAGATCATGACTCCTCCCCCTCCTTGATCATGGCTCCTCCTCCCCCTCCTCGATCATGGCTCCTCCTCCCCCTCCTTGGTCATGGCTCCTCCTCCCCCTCCTCGATCATGGCTCCTCCCCCTCGATCATGGCCCCTCCTCCTCCTCGATCATGACTCCTCCCCCTCCTCCCTCCTCGCTCCTCAGAGCAGAATAAGAGCTTTGGGACGGCTGTTAAGATGGCGACGCAGAACCACTTCCGGTTCAATCGAGGATCGAAGAAACGACAATTTAGAGACTTGGGATGGACCCATTGTGTAGTCTCCTCTCATATTTACATTGTACTTACTTTATTGAGCAACGTATTTAACTAATGCTTGGACTAATTGTTTATCCAGACATTACACTGGGAGACATTTCTAAACCCACTACAGTAACTCTGTATTTTGAGTCTAGTGCTCACTATTCAACAACATAGACATCACAGCATTATAGATCCAAAAGACCAATCTAATCACTTAGATTAAAACAAGCTTTGTCATAAAATACTTAATGTAGTAAATACACTGTTTATTAGATGAGAATAATATTGAAAAAAGAAAGATATAAGAGATAAATATAGATACAAGTTAATGGCTTGGCAAAATATTGAACAAACGTATTTCTTCTATAATGCCTCGTAACCTCTGCGGTTCTGCACTCTACACTGAGTGAGAACGTTATGCAGAATGGCGGCTGTCACAACCAGTGTGTCCACTTCCTCCACCGACGTGTTTATGGTACAGAGAACGAGCCTCCGTCTTGCTGCCAGAAAATCAAAGGTGCTGACAGCCTGTCGATCTGAGCTTTTGTCCTCCAAAGAGTTTCCGGAGGAATGGCGTAGTGGGAAATGCCGCGTCAGCCACTATGCCATGCGGCACCTCCCCTAGAAACCTGCATATGACAGCGATGTTGGTGGTGGAGGCGGTTCCCCTATTTGTGACCTCAAGGAGCCTGTATTTAGCCTCCACAAGGCCAGCAACACTTAGAGAAAGTCCCTTTGTGGACCTGTGATTGAGAGATGCTTCCCACAAAGTGATCCAATGCAATTGGAAAACTGAGACTTTTCCATGTTCCTTATGGTGTCCAGAATACAGTGTGACCCTGTTTGCACGCCCACTCTTAATCTTGAATGAATCGAGTGCATGGAGTCCCCTGATATCACGTATCTGCAATACAGAGACCTAGATTTAGATACATGGTCTTTTATGTTTAAAGATCCAGCAAAGCAGACACAGGCGTGACGCTCATTCAACCGCCTCGGGAAGATGTGCCATCCCGTGGGTCAGGAGGGGAACAAGGAATGAGGACAGCTGAAAGGTGTCAGGGAAAGATGGAAGGATCATGTGTAGCGTTTGCTGTGACAGAAGAAGTAGTCAATCTTTTTCTTTAAAGAACAATACCACAGTGTAAAACAGTAGTCACAGGTTAAAGTCCTGCATTCAAACTCTTACGTTATAAACGTATTAACGTCAACATTTACTTTAAGTATCAAGGGTAAAAGGAGTGATTATGCAAAAGGTTCATTTCTGAATAATGTATATTAAAGATAGATAGATAGATAGATAGATAGATAGATAGATAGATAGATAGATAGATAGATAGATAGATAGATAGATAGATAGATAGATTATTTATTAATGTGTTGTCGGAGTAGCAACTTACAGACACAAAAATAAAATAACAGGGATGAAAGATATATACAGCGGCGAGAGCATTCATTTATTACATTTAAACAATAGAGAAAGTGCAAAAATGCAAAGTATGTATGTGTAGTGTATATGAAGTGTATATAAACATAAACATGTACAGTGAGTAACAAACAACACAAGCGGTGCAAGAGCTGTTGATGTGATTCATATTCAGAGGATCTGGCCAGAGGTGACTTGTTGTAAAGTCTTATTGCCGTGGGCAGGAATGTGTTCCTGTATCATAATATATATATATATATATATATATATATATATATGGGTCTGATAAAAAAACACTGCCATGCTAGAATACATACTAAATAGTAATGTGTGAAATGTATAATATAGTCCCCCACTTGACATGTCTATTTGCAGTTCTAAAAGCAGCCTTGACCAAGGAGATGTAGCGAGGATAGATGAGGAGGAGGGAAGAGGAAGGTCTGGAGACCTTGAAGTGGAAGTGAAAGATAAAGATGAGGATGAGAGGAGAGTAAATATGGAAAGTAGAGAGAGCAGAGAGTGAGGTGAGGGGAGATGGTGGAGAGAGAAGGAAGGGAGCAGCATCACGGACGCCCTCTACTGAACCTCAATGACATTCTGAAGACACCTTTTCAACCACATGACCCGGATTCTGTTTTACTAAGTTTACTCCAAGAGTTCATGCAAGTCCAACCCAACAATGGCTCGTAAAGGTCCAATAAAAAAAATCCCAGAAAAGATTTAGTCCAAAACACGTGATTACATCCATCAATATCCACCAACTGGCATTGCATCATTTCATATCAGCCGGAAGATATGAAAGAAAAATGTTTTGTTTTTAGAAAAAGCAAGTTTGCATGAGAGCACAGCTACAAACTCGCTATCAAAATGACCGCCGAAATCTAAGCTTTCTATTGGATCCCCACTTGAACCAATAGGCGCTTCATGTCCTGACTGACAGGCTAATTACCCAACCAGAAGCTACGTTGAAGTTCAGGCTCAGGCTCTATTTTCTGACGTGGATCAAGCCTGTCACCTCATACAGCTCAGATGACAGGCAATGAAATTGCCTTAAAAAACGAATACCAGGAAGGGGGGGGGGAATAATCCCAACAGTCTTCAATTTGATGAGCGACAGCTGCTGATAGAGCCTCAGTTTGGCATTGAATTAGCATGAAAATGCATTTATACTTCATTTTCTCTGTGTCAGCAATACTGGTAGTACATATGAATAGTACCTCTATAAGTTTGCAAGACTTTAAGCCTTTTTAATAGGTATATAGTATATATATCATGAATATTTTCAGTCTCAAAATGAAAAAACGCCTAGACATTTCATTAGAAAAATATTATGATATTGTTATCTGCTTTTTACTTAGACTAGAAAAGGCTTCAGGCATTGTAAGAAAATGTGATTATTTTCAATGGGCATATATGCAGCTGAAACGGGTAGCCTAGTGCATCCCACATTTTCAACATAACATTTTAAAACATTATAGTCATTATGGCCTTTAGAAAAATGATTGTTTTGGGGGAGGTGGGGTAGTGCACTATAGGCCCCTGAGACACGGCTTAAGAGTTTGTCCTTAATGGAAAAAAAAAAAAATTTTACTTTTATACTTTTAGGTAGTTTTGAAATCAGTACTTTTACACTTTTACTTTAAGCTTGAGTTGATACTTCAACTTTTACAGAAGTATTTTTAAACCCTAGTATCTATACTTCTACTTGAGCAATGCATGTGAATACTTTTGACACCTCTGGACATTACGCTGCACCTTATCTGCTTCTTTTGCACTCTGGATAGATGCAAACTACATTTCGTTGTCACAGTACTTGTACTATGTGCAATGACAATAAAGTTGAATCTGGATCTGAATCTGGATCTGAATAACATCATCCGTAGCCACACACAGCTCGGTAAATTTCACTGACTCCTCCAGGAACTGCGTCTGGCTTATCTCCGTAAAACAGTTACAGTTTCCTTCATCCACCATGGAAATAACCACCAGTTCTGCTTTATACTTGTTGTGTAAACTCTACATACGTGGCAACATCAAACTCCATGGTGTCTGGGTTCATACTATTATTCGTAGTCCCACAATAGTGTCTGAATGAAGCGCTACTTCAGGACCAGCAGCAGTTTGATTCAGCGACGGCAAGACGGCGGTGGTGACGGGCGGAGCTTCTCAACGCTGATTGGCTGACGCAACTATGACTCACGTGATTTTTTTCGCCAGAGTTGGGAAATTTCAACTTTCTTCAAACGCGATATTTGCAATTTCGCAACTTGTCGCATCTGTGCATTGACTTTGCATGTAATCTACTCGTGCAAATAATTCGCGCCGCATTTGGTGTGAACACGGCAGTGTGGGCTGAACCCATTTAAGCTTTCTGCTGCCACCTTGCATCGACAGTTATCAAGTTCATGCACAATTTTACTGCTACATCATCACTCCACGCAGCAACAAGTCCATCAAATGGAAGTAGCGACATCTGTAACAATGTAAATAACGTGGGTGAATAAAACTGCCCTGAGGGGACATTGTTAGCAACCTCCTACAAGCTTGAACTCAACTCTACTTTGGACTTTACAAGGGACACAAACGATAGCCTCCTGGGTGAAAGTCCTATGTTTGTTTGACTCATCCCATAACTAGAGATACAATATCGTAACCTTCGTTCTTACATGTAATATCCACGCAACTGACTCAAGGTTAGTCAGCCCACCTACTTCTTTATAACCTTGCCACCACAGCGGAGTCCAGGACAAAAGGAGTATGGGGGCTCTCTGAGGTTTTGCTGAATTTCAAAGGGTCTCAAACCGGCTCTATTCAAACACAAGCTGTAGAATATGCCATACGCGTCGTACACTCATCAACGTGTTGCTCACCAGAGGAAACTGCAGCTTCACAACCCGCCACTACAACAAAACTACAATACAGTCATAGATCCATCATCAACATAAGTACATAGGAAATGACTTACTGTTTGAATACTGACTGGCAACAGAATATTGAGTTACTTGAAACCCAGATGAAGTTGAAACATCAGAAGGTGCAGTATGCATGGAATGGGAATAGACAGCAACATTTGCTTCAGTAACTGTGAGCCAGCGTGTTTGTAAAGACAGAATATGGACCCAGAAGTGTCACCTCAAGAGCATCACTGGATCATGGATGGATAATATTTGAAGAGCTTAGTCCCATCACACTCTAATCCGCTCTCTGAGGGAAACTGTATGTCTGCAGGAGAAGATGACACAAAGAAAAAGGTTTTAGTACATGAAAAGAAATAGATTATCATGTGATGTCCAATCTATTCTTGTTGAAACTTATATCAACGTGGGAAACAGCATTTATCCAAAACTAGATGTCATAGAAATGATGCAGCTGTCTCGAACCTATTTGCTGTCTATAGCAGTGATTGTCAACCACTGTGCCGCGGCATACCAGTGTGCCGTGAGAGATCGTCAGGTGTGTCGTAGGAAAATGTCCAATTTCACTTAATTGGTCCAAAAAAATACTATTTAGTTGCCGCAAATGATTTTCCATTGTTGAGCGTCTGAGCTGCAATATAGTGGCTGGCAGAGTAATATAGAACAGGTCTACACCTTGTTCTGCTATTTAACAGACTAAACGGCCGTATGTTTTTGATCTTATCTACACACAGCTTGTCATTTCTGGGTCGCGTCTACAACTCTTCTCTGCTCTGTGTCTGCATGCGCTGCACACAGAGAGCGAGAGAGAGCAGCGAGCGTGCTTTTCAGGATGGGATTTGCTGCTGCTTTAAGCTATGAGCTCTCACTTTTAAAGCCCAACAGTTCATGTGTTTGCAGGTCAAGACAAACATCCAACAGGCTGCAGCCTGGAGCTCCAGAAATGATGTTTCTGACTTTGCATATCGAGAGGCTCTGGAAATATCCTTCAAAAGCCCGAAAAACACATAGCAGTAACAAAGCCTGCACACTTTGTGGTTGTCATTGAAATAAATGAACACCATATTTCCTTTAAGTCAGTATTTATCAAACTGGGGAGGTATTTATTACAGGTGGGGCGCAAGAGGAAATGCTGATTTTAAATGTTCACCGTCCGCCGTTAATAGGTTACGCTTGCGCATGCGCGAGTCGCCGATTCTTGTCATTTCGCCACAAGCCGATCTTTATGAGATCTCCGTGAAGTCGGCTTTCTGCTGTTGTGTCTCTCAACATGGAGCATGAATTGAGAGTGTCCATATCAAATCTACAACCTCGTTTATAAAAGAGTTGTAGAGGAAATTAGCTCACTGCAGCCACTAATACTGATACAACGTGATGCTCACACATCTGCACTCATTCTGTTTTGTTTTGCAAAAAAATAGCTTATTGTTTTCCACAATACGCTATTTAGTAGTTACTAAATATTAGTTATTTTTTGCATAACTTAATTTTCATTTTTCTAACAAAGTGATCCGGTTTACTTGAAACACTGAATACTCTTCCATGCCAGTAGGTAGTGCAATAATTACCTACAATATGCTGTATTATGTTACAATGGGACATTAATAATAATAATTACCTACCATATATGCTGTATTATGCTACAATGTGACATTTTGTAACTTTTTGGGTTGTTGGTGTGCCGCAGGATTTTTTTATTGTAGAAAAAGTGCCGCGGCTCAAAAAAGGTTGAAAACACTGAACTATAGACTATAAAGATGGGCAACTGACAGCTGCAGTGTACAGTCGCTCATAACTCCAGCCCCTCGATGTCAGTGGGAGGGACATGGGCCAGTAAATCTGAGTAAACGTCAAATATGTGGTGTCTGTCCTTTTATGTAGTTCTTATCACACTGATGTGTGTTCAAGTGTTTACTTTTCAGATAGTTTGCTTTTAATTAGTTACTTGATGCTAGAAAAAGGTCAATAGGCTGAGTAATAGAACATGTGTCAATCTGATCATAAATGTATTAAAAAAGATATTATGGTCAGTTGTAGCAGCCACCGTGGTGCTAACGTAGCCTCCGATCACTCCTGCACAGACTCCTAATGTCTCAAAAAGACCAGTGCAAGATAGCAGCTCCAATATCCTAGAATATGTGAGCTTCACTGTTGGACAGTGGGAGGAAGTGTGGATGTGTGTGTGTGTGTGTGTGTGTGTGTGTGTGTGTGTGTGTGTGTGTGTGTGTGTGTGTGTGTGTGTGTGTGTGTGTGTGTGTATACAGTCTGGTTGCAGCTATATCTTTCTTAATTTGTCTTCTACGTGCTCTTGCATCTGTCAGAGTCCTTGCCTGCGGGCAACAGCAGCTCTGTGTGTGCGCAGCATGTTTAATACCTCCATTGTCCTGGATGAGTGTTCACCTACCTTCCAGACAGCTGGGGGTTTTGCAAGCTGGAGCTGAGGTTTTCAACTGGCTCAGAGACTGACTCAATGAAAAAGAAAAGCAAAGGAACCTAAAGCGCTTCATACAGTCGGCCTTCTTGCCAGCAGCTGAGCCAGAGCTGTACAGTAATGCTCTGACAGCGTTCACACATCCAGCCCAAAAACACTTTTCAGTTTAGTTTTCCAGTCTTAGCCTCTTTAACCCTGAGACATGAACTCCTGCTGGGCTTGAGTCGAAGGATCCTCTCCTTCCTCTGTTGCTGTCATACATCCACTAGCTTCCATTGTACTAAGTGGCTTCCACTGAGACGATATACTGAACTCAACATGTCATGTCAAAGCTGAAGAATGTTCTGTGCTGGCACAAACAGAATGAAAAGATGAAATGTTGGCCCAGTGTAACACTTTTCATACATTTGGAGTCCAGATACCAATCATTTACATAAAATGGCTAAATAAATGCACTTAACATGATTCCGGAGGCAACAAAACCAAAACCAAAACCTTATTAGACCTACAGTGGTCTTCCCCATGGCATCCACTATGCGCCTTCACATTTACTGTACCTGAGTGCATCACGTGCAGCTTTGAGCTAAACGTGGTCTGAAGTCTTGTTTGTATTCATTCCTGATGCTCGCTTTGAGTAATGGCTGATTTGTGATATTAAAATCTCTATCATACCTCCTCATTTCACTGCTAAAATGTGGTGGAAGATGAATACCTCTTGCTCTCTAGCTGTGCTTGCGGTGTATGAATGTGTGTATGAATGTTAGTTAGTCCTGATGGGCAGGTGGAACCTTCGCTCCTCCCATCAGTGTATGAATGGGTGAATGATGACAAGTAGTGTGAAAACGCTTTGAGTGGTCGGAAGACTAGAAAAGATCTATACAAGTACAGGTCTGTTTACCATCCCTTCATCCCTTAACCCCTTTCTGCTTCTTAAATCTAAGCCTCTCATTCTGTCTTGCAATAAGCCATTTGAAACCCACATCGTTATTGCCGTGGTCCTTGTTAGTGAATTAGCATGTGGCACCGCTCAAAACAATGGCTTCAACCAGTAGAGCGGCTCAGTGGCAGAAGACTGGTTGTTCTGGACAGCTTCCAGGTGTAAATGCGTAACTGTGTTAATGTGATCAGTGCTGAGAAAGAGAGTATTGTTCTCAGTGAAACTCCCCTCGGAATACTCCCCCTACTTATTTGTATTTGCTCCCAAGTCAGTTTTACGCTTTCTGGGTTACAGCTGAAAGAATACATCAACGCAACACATTCAGTTAACAAAATACACTCATGTAATTATAGTCAGATCTTGTGATGGGGCAAGTGATACAAATCTGTGAAACATTCACACAGTTTAAACTGTGTTGCTCTCAGCCTGGATTATGACTTTAACTTTGTCGTATTTCTGTGATATCGTTTTACAATCCCATAAGAGCTTTGATTGGTCAGTGGGCGGTGCATTTGTATGAGTTGATCTCTCATCTCAAACATAACCTCCGGAGCAGGATAGGTGTGTAGTATGACAGTCTATCCCAGGAAAGAGGGAACCACAGTCGTAGGACTGACAATCCAGGTTTAAACCTGACGATTCTGTTTGGTAGCACAGGGCCCGGTTCAGGTGGGAGGTTCAGTTTTTAAATTTTTTTATTTGTGTTATGGCCTGGCAGCCCAAGCCAATCAGCTAGCCAGGACACCAGGAATCACCGTGGTGCTTTCAATGTCCTGAAGTCAGAATATACTGATTCAATATCACGGATAATAAAAAATATAGATCTTCACTTGACTAAAGAAATAATGTGACATTTTTGGGAAATTTGTTTCTCCAATAGATACCAGTTATTCTGAGGCGCATGCATCCATAATGTCAGTTTTTGTATCGTAGCTGCCTAATAATAATAATAATAATAATAATAATAAATGTGGCAGGGCCAGCCCACCTAATGACTCCCCTGAATGGAGTTTGATCTACTGATGTGATATTGGGAAGATCAGTCTCCAAAAGTGACCAATATCTTTGCCAGGATTTAAAAATCATCATTATACAAAGATATTGGGCAATATAAAGAATGTGTGTGTTATTTACCTTTAAAGTTACCAAAATACCATTAAAAAATAACTTGGTGTTGATTGTGGATGAAATTGTGTTTCTGAGCCCCAAAATACCTTTAGAAAACCTTTCATTTTACCGGAGCAGGCATCTGACAAATTGCAATAAGCAGTTCTGGTTCTGGTTGAAGTAATGAAGAGGTTGAATCTTGTGTTAGAGTAGTTGGTACAAGACCATGCTTCATGGACTCATTGAAAACATTTAGAAGTAAGGAGACCAGATTTTTTAGGAATTAAATCCAGTGGGGTATCCGTCAGGGCCAAAGATGTACTGCTTTGCATAGCTGTAATGGCTTGAAGTACTTCTTACTATTGGTGCATCAAGTGCAGCTTCTGGGCTTATTGATAAGGTCTCAAAAATGCACAAAAATGTATCAATGAGTATGGTTTCAGTCAGTTCTCATTGATACAGAGTAGAACGATCTGAAAGCTGTGTTCAAAGCTTCTTTTATCACGGTGGAAAGTGTTGCGCTTAGACCAGTGCTAAGCGTAGAGCAAAGCCTTTCCAGATCTCAGGCTGTTCTTTCAACATGCCGAAGCGGGGTCGGCAGTAGTAGTTGGATCAGAATCAGAACCAGTTATTGCCAAGTAAGTTTACACATACAAGGAATTTATCCTGGCGGGAGGTGCAAAACACCTGGCAAGCCCAAACGTGTAAAACAATATATAATGTCAATCCCATGTGGCCAACCTTATAAAAAACCTCCTGGACATTGAGTGGGCCTTCATGTAGTACTCATAAAAAAGTGATACTGAAGACGGGGTACATTTAGTTTATTATACAAGTTCTATATAGAATTGTTGAGAATCTGTTTAACTTGATTCAGTGTTCTGGTCTGATTGTATTGTCCATTAATGTAATTACTTAAAATGTTTTGCTACTGAATGTGTTTGATGCATTTGCTTTAATGAATGCAATTTAATGTGGTGCTTTTATTATTTGTATTTTGCAAAAATGTGATCACTGTAAAATTGTCAGTTATGGAATGTGTGTGGCTTTAATAAAAGCGTATATTATTGTCAGGCTATCTCTTGTCCGAGTTGTTTCTATGTTAGCAATTTTCAGGTGTTTTATTTTGAAATGAAACATGTCATGACGTGAGTTTGTCCGTTTCCTGTTTTATTTTTTAGTCCTTGTCTTGTGTGTCCTCTGAGTTTCCTGCACTTTCTGCCCTTGTGATTGTTTGTTGATTGTCCCTGATTGTTCCCTGCTGTGTCTAATCACCTGCCCCTCCCGGTGTATTTAAACCCTGTTTGTCTCCTGCCTTAGTGTGGGATCATACTGTGTGTTGACTCCGTGGTCCGCCGTGTGAGTAAGATTGTTCACCTTTTATGTTTGTACATAGTAATTGTTTAAGCCTTTTGAAGCCTTTCCTTATTTTTCGTTAAAATAAATTACTTTTTTTTTAATCGTTGCCTTGGCGTTTGGGTCCTCCTTCACACATCGTGACATAACATTTTAAAACCTTTAGCTTCTAGTGTCACACTGTAAATATACAGTACTGTAATACATCTTACGGTAATGAACTGTACATGGACATTGCACTAACACTAAAATAACAGTATAATGTCATTTCTATACAGCACAGTACTGTAATCATTTTTAGAGTATTACAGTTTTGTAAATTACATTTGGTACGCTGTAGAATTACAGTTGAATGCTGGAAGCTGTAGCTGCCAGTTGTTTACTGTAATTTAAGAGGAAATGTGTCTGGTTGAAGGATGACCCCGTTGCTCTTGTGACTACTCACAGCTGTCGAGCTAGCAGCCACTCTCAATGAGAGCAAGGGCACATTAGTGCACAAGGCACGGATACAGGTTTTTGGGGAGGGTCGGAGCGTGTGATTGAACCTAGCATATACTTCATTTTTAGTGTTGCTTCCTTGTCCCTTCTTTTGGATGTTTGCTTTATTTAAGTGCTGTGTGGAAAATGCAAATCAATCTGGAAATTCAATTTAGTTTATATTAGCTCAAACATTACTTGTCACCGAGTGCATTTCCATCCATCTGCTTCGGTGCATATTTTAAATTTGTGCCTAAATAAAACTGAGAGGAAACAGTAGCACAAGCCATTTGTGTCCTTCTAGCTTGGGTAAAACCATTTTGTATGCATGTGACGCAGCCTTTGGAAAAGAAACAGCCTTGTTGACGCGTTTGGATATATTTGGTATTGAAATGCAGACTTCAAGGGAAGTAGCCCCCAAAATTAAACAACATCCAGAAGAATGAACGATCCTTTGACCGTCTTTATATGTTCTCACAGAGATTAGAGTCAACACACATAAACAATGAGTGGCTGTTTATTTCAGGCATGCCAGATCAGACTGTGAGATTTCCATTCATCACTGAGCTAACTGGATTTTACATCAGCACGTGAGCCCAAATCAGACATCATTCACACATTGACACCCAGTCACAATGATGGCCAAGGTTGTGACAAAGCGTTACATCACTGAAAACACCAGTGAACTATTTATTCAGAAGTTCTGCTCCACACCAGCCCTCTCTTGCATCTCAGTCAATGAGCTTGTGGATGGCTTCAATTCTAAAGTTAAAAATGTTATTGATGCCATTGCACCCACTAAGGTGAAGGTTGTCTCGGGTAAGAAAAGATCCCCTTGGAGAAATGCCACACTGGTCAGAATAGAGAAAAGAGAGTGTCGGAAAGCTGAACGCAGGTGGCGAAAAACTAATCTCCAGGTTCACTGTGGTATCTATAAAGAGAGACTTCACAATTATAATTTGGAACTTAGAAATGCAAGACAGGTCTTCTTCTCTGACATCATAACCAAAAACAATACACGCGCCTTATTTGCTACCGTGGACAGGCTAACAAACCCTCCGGTGTCGGTAACGGCTACGCTCCAATCCACCTGGGCATGCAATCAATTTGCCTCCTATTTTGCTGATAAAATTCAGAGAATTAGACAAGCAGTCGGTGGCTCCACACCAACCACAGGATTTGTGTTGTCCCCATCTTTAAATAGCATCCATTCAAATATCATGACGCAATTTCACTCAATTAACCAAAGAAGCCTAGAAGACATTATACAACATCTGAACACATCCTCCTGCTGCTTGGATATTCTACCAACACACTTTTTCAAAAATATTTCACTGCATGACCGCTGATCTTTTACAAATTGTAAACACATCCCTTCTCTCAGGTGTCTTCCCACAAGCCCTAAAAACTGCAGTTATTAAACCACTTCTAAAGAAAGCTAGTTTAGACCCCGAAATATTGAAAAACTATAGACCAATATCAAACCTCCCATTCTTAAGTAAAATAATGGAAAAAGCGTTTTTTCAACAGCTGAACAACTTCTTGGCTGAAAATAACTGTTTCGATGTCTTCCAGTCCGGCTTTCGTCAGCACCACAGTACTGAAACTGCTCTTGTTAAGGTTTTCAACGACATCCACTTAAACACAGACAGTGGCAGAATCTCAGTCTTAGTATTACTGGATCTCAGTGCTGCAATCGACACGGTTGATCATGACATACTACTAGACAGACTGAAGTCTGGGTAGGACTCTCTGGCGCAGCACTTAACTGGTTTGAATCCTACTTGAAGGACCGACAATACTTTGTGTCGGTAGCTAATTACACAATACAAAATACTGGGGCCTCTTCTGTTCAACATCTACATGCTTCCACTGGCTCAGATTATGAAAAACAACAAAGTGTGTTATCATAATTATGCAGATGACACACAACTCTACATAACTATATCACCAGGGGACTATAGTCCCATACAAGGGCTGGCTAAATGCATTGAAGAAATCAATAACTGGATGTGCCAGAATTTTCTTCAATTAAATCAAGATAAAACAGAAGTAATTGTTTTTGATCCCAAAGACGAACGATTGAAAGTCAGCACTCAGCTTCAATCACTGATGTTAAAAACCTCAAACCAAGCCAGAAATCTAGGTGTAGTTATGGATTCAGACCTCAACCTGAACAGCCATATCAAGACAATTACAAAAGCAGCCTACTACCACCTGAAGAATATATCAAGGGTTAGAGGACTTATGTCTCAACAGGATCTGGAGAAACTTGTCCATGCATTTATCTTCAGTAGACTTGACTACTGTAACGGTGTGTTCACAGGCCATTTATCTTCAGTAGACTTGACTACTGTAACGGTGTGTTCACAGGTCATTTATCTTCAGTAGACTTAACTACAGTAACGGTGTGTTCACAGGTCATTTATCTTCAGGAGACTTGACTACTGTAACGGTGTGTTCACAGGTCATTTATCTTCAGGAGACTTGACTACTGTAACGGTGTGTTCACAGGTCATTTATCTTCAGTAGACTTGACTACTGTAACGGTGTGTTCACAGGTCATTTATCTTCAGTAGACTTGACTACTGTAACGGTGTGTTCACAGGTCATTTATCTTCAGTAGACTTGACTACTGTAACGGTGTGTTCACAGGTCATTTATCTTCAGTAGACTTGACTACTGTAACGGTGTGTTCACAGGCCTCTGTAAAAAGTCAATCAGAAAGCTGCAGCTGATTCAGAACGCTGCAGCTGGAGTCCTCACTAAGACCAGGAAAGTGGATCACATCACTCCAGTTCTGAGGTCTTTGCACTGGCTCCCTGTCAAACAAAGAATTGACTTTAAAATCCTGCTGCTGGTTTATAAAGCACTGAATGGTTTAGGGCCTAAGTATGTTTGTGATCTGCTGCTACCTTATGAACCATCCCGGCCGCTCAGGTCGTCTGGGACGGGTCTACTTTCTGTTCCAGGATCAGGACTAAACATGGAGAAGCAGCGTTCAGCTTTTCTGCTCCACACATCTGGAACAAGGTCCTGAAAGCTGCAGGTCTGCTGAGACCCTCAGCTCCTTTAAGTCCACATTGAAGACGTTTCTGTTTGCTGCTGCCTTTAACTGAACCAGATTCAATTACTGCATCTCACTACTGCATTTTATTTCTTAAACTGCACTGCAACTTTTATTCAACTTTTATTTTTTATTTTGCTTTTTCAGCTTTTATTTTTTATTTTGCTTTTTGACTGTTTTAATGTTTTCTTAACTGTTTTTAAATCTGCATTATGTTTTGATGCTTTTAATGGTTTTATGTGAAGCACTTTGAATCGCCTTGTTGTTGAAATGTGCTATACAAATAAACTTGCCTTGCCTTACCATGCAAGGTGCCACCTGCTCATCAGGACTAACTAGCATTCATACACTGTAGGCACAGCTACAGGAGCAGGTTGGGGTTCAGTGTCTTGCCCAAGAACACATCGACATGGACGAGCACTACCACTGAGCCACAGTCGCTGCATAGAACGTTTAACTGGTTATGAAGAAGTTTCAATTTAACACGGATGGCTCTATAATACTATATGCAGGTCGCATCAGTAAACAAGACCATGAGCAAGAAGATTGACTTCATACCAATCCTAGCTGATACCAATCAAAACACCGACACCTCGCTGCTGGAGACCATTAATAAGTCTTAACTGCGATCAACTCGTTCTAATTACCAGCTCTTCCAACCATACTCTGTCAGGACTTACCATTCCATGGATTTCCACTGCTTTCTACCAAGTAAATGCCATTCTGTTAGTCACTAAAACACACATCAACACATATGTCATATCACACTACCTTTTTCTTTCAATGATATTTCATCAATTTTCCATGTTCGGTTAATAATGTCTCAAAGCTTGTAATTTCCTCTCTGACAGAGAACGGGACTGTCCTTCAAAGAATTACAACAAAATCAGCCATTTCAGCCAGTGACCCCAATTCACATTTGTTTATGTCCAAGTGAGAGCGCCCTCCAGCAGCCGTAGATATTATGACATAACATTGTCACAAACCTGACTGGGACGCTTGTTGTTACCATTGTTTTCGACTAATAAAGTTATTGAAGATGGATATCAGTTGGGCTGCGGTCGAATAACCCTATCTCCTAGCTCCTCATGAATTCTCCTTCCCATCTTTCCTTGACCCCGTGACGTTTTCCACAGAGGTTGAGGAAAAGTGCTTCGGGTTAGACGTTAGGAGGTAATTATTTGACTATTCGACCACAGCTAAGGTGTTGAAAAATGTGCTGAAATGTAACTTTTCTTTCTGATGACAAGCAGGTGCTTCTCATCATTGCTTGATAATAGATGCTTGAGGCTAATTAGTCTTTGGCTTTGAATGGAACAAAAAACATACACAATGCACATTTGCATTGAATAGCAATGTTGAGTAAGATTGATTGAATTCAGCCCTTTTGTGTTGAGTTTGCACGTTCTCCCTCTGGGTTCTCCAGCTTCCTCCCACTGTCCAAAGACATGCAGCTCAGGTTAATTGATGACTATTTTGCCCGTTTATTGGTTTGAGTATGAATGCTTGGCTGTCTCTGTGTGTCAGCCCTGTGATGTTCTGGTGACCTGTCCAGGGTGAATCCATTTATTCTTGACAAGCATTGCTTACATCCATGTTGACTTGTAGATCAGTGGTGTAGTATGACACCAGTGGCGTGATGGGTATCACATCACCTGTCACCTGCATGTTTCCCCCAGTTTGTACCTTCCAGTCAGATTTCCTGCCTCTTGGTCCGTCGTGTTGAGGGCTGAGATGCACCAGCTTTTCTCCAAAGCTCCATTCACAGTGACGCATCTCATGCCCAAAAGAGTGTTGCTTTACAATCACAACCAGCAGTTGTGAGCTGATGTTACAATTCTTGCTTTCATATTTAAACAATGATATGTTTTTATTTCACCCTATTACAATCCATTAAAAAAAAAAAAGTGTTAGCCAGCGTTATTGAACAGCATAACTGTCAAAGAGTGCTATAGCAACACTTTCACAGTGCCTCTGTATCTGGCCACACTTTTTGTTGCTTTTGGTGTTTGTAGCATAAGCTTAGCATAAAGATGGAGAGAGGGCAGTTTATGGGTTCAGCTGAAGGCCGCCGCCTGAAATAATACATTTTCTTCCATGAAGCAATATACTGTAATCAGAGCTGCCTGCTAGCAGGTACCACAGATTCAATTCAAACCATCAAAGAGCTTAAGCTCCCTGAAACGTAGCTGATTTTACTTGATGTTTTCGGCAGCTAGTGGTAGCAAGATAGCTACCATTTTATGTGTTAGAATCAGAAACCGTTTATTACCAGGTGTGTTTCACAGACGAGGAATTTGTCTTGGCGGGTGGTGTATACATTAGACAATAAGCAACAACACATTGCAAGAAATAGAAACATATTAAATTTACAATAGAATATGAAATAAAGTGCACAGACAAACAGATAACAGAACTTTAAACAAGTGTACTGTAAGTGTATGTGAAAGTGCAATGGGAAAGGGACGAGTCAATTTAAATATGAAGTATGAAAGGATGTGCAGGGGAGTGACAGGTAGGGAATAGTCCTGGGGATGTCAGAGTCAGTCAGTGGGGGACCCGGGCTCTGTTGATGAGCCCGACTGCCGACGGGAAAAAACTGTTGGTGTGGCGTGAGGTCTTGGTCCTGATGGACCTCAACCTCCTGCCAGATGGAAGGGGCATGAACAGGTTGTGTCCAGGGTGAGAGGGGTCGGCTACAATGTTTCTTGTTCGCTTCAGGGTCCTGGAAGCGAACAAGTCCTGGAGGGATGGCATATTGCAAAGGTTGGGAAGGCTGGTACAGAGGCCCAGCAGAGGCTCATTCATGGAGTGGGGGTTTTAGGTCGCAGTCATTCATGCAAAAAGCTTACCTGCTTCATGTTCTTAAGAGGAGACACAGTTATCCCTAGAATATACAAATACAAAGACATAAAATGCATAATATGAACGTGAAGCAAGAAAGATCGCTTTCTTCTGCCCATCTCCTCGGAGAGCAACGTTACAACATTTTTGGCAAATAGTTATATTTTCTTTCTTCTTTTCTTTCTTCCTCTTGTCGTGTGGGAAGAGTTGCAGGGTGAGCTGGTGGTCATGACACAATACATGTTCTACAGTACCAGGAGAATACAGTAACATAGAGGAAGTGCAGTTATGTTCTGTGTGTATTTGTTGTTGGTTATTGCAACAATTACTACACACACGCTGATGTTCAAGATCTACTCAAAACACTCAGAAATTGCTACTATTAAATAGCATTTTACTCCTATATGCCCTTTATACTTCACATTCTTCTTCCTTGTCAAAACCTTGAGCCTTCCTTACCCACAATGCAAGTGTTCCTGTAAAACAGACTTGGGCATGTTACGTGACTCTCCCAGTCTGGCGAGTCTGGTGAGGTGAATCAAAAATGAAAAATAAATAAATAAGATGCATGCCATAAATGCAATACAACAGCACTGCTTTTACTTTGAAGGCGATGTATGTGCGCGCGCTTCCGCAGCCTCACCGACAGGCAGTGTTGCCGACTTGATGAAGCACGTATTGTTATGTAGTTCCTCTTCCTCAACGAGCAGCGGGTGATGAAGTTCAACAGATCAGATCCTCTCTCAGCTGTCCTTCATCTCCACCTCATTCAACCAGACTTCATGCTCTTGTTCAAGCCAACAGACTGGACTTTTCTCTGAGTAAGAAAAACTAAACTGAACTGGAAAACATCAACAGCACTTATTGCTTTTGTATAAAGAAAGAGAGAAAAAAGAAAAGAAACATGCACTTTATTAGTCCCCCTGGGGAGATTCTTCTCTGCATTTGGCCCATCCCTGTTTGGGGGGCGGTGGGCAGCCCTTTGGGGCACCCGGGGAGCAGCTGGGGGTTCGGTGTCTTGCTCAGGGATGCTTCGACATGTGAGCTATGGGGGGACTGGGGATCAAGCCGGGTACCTTGTGGTTGCGGGACGGCCACTCATCCCCCTGAGCTACAGTCACCCCCAAATATGTATAAAGTTATTCAATTGCTGGTCTTTAACATACATATTTAAGGTAAGGTTTAAAGGTATCTATATTATAATTTTATTATATTCTTATTATAGTAGTATTGTATTTGATATTATAAGGGCGAAGAGAGGGGCCTTAATTGCGTGTCTCTGAACATTACGCCATTTGTTAACCGTTATACTCACTATTCTTCTTTGTAACCTGTTCTCTCACTTTTATGTAGACTTGAGTTTACTTTATATACCAAAAGAATGTCGTATAAAGGATCCTGTATAAAGTTTCAAGAGTTGTTGTCACGGTTTAGCGCCACACTTTTCCTTAAGTTATTTCATCCTGTCTGCCTGTCTGTTCACTAACTGTCCTGTCGTTTCAGATCCTGCTGCACGCCCCCTTCATCAGTCACTCCCTCCTCGTCAGTCCTCATTCCTTGCACCTGGCCCATCCCTGTCTCACCTGTTGCACATCCCCCTCATTAGTCTTCACTACTTAGGTCCCCTCACTTGCACTTGTCCCCTGCCAGATTGTTTTCTGTTCTTGAACCTAGCTCTCCAGCATTCCTTGTGTGTAACCTGTAGTGACCTGTTAAGTAAACGAATCGTATTCCGTACCTCCGCCTTCCTGAGTTGTGCTTTTGGGTCCTTGGATTATCGGGCCGTTACATTACAATCTGGCCAATTATGGACCCAGCACAACCTTCTGCAGCAAGCCGGTTCGAGAGGATCGAGAATGTAACGGCCCGATAATCCAAGGACCCAAAAGCACAACTCAGGAAGGCGGAGGTACGGAATACGATTCGTTTACTTAACAGGTCACTACAGGTTACACACAAGGAATGCTGGAGAGCTAGGTTCAAGAACACAAAACAATCTGGCAGGGGACAAGTGCAAGTGAGGGGACCTAAGTAGTGAAGACTAATGAGGGGATGTGCAACAGGTGAGACAGGGATGGGCCAGGTGCAAGGAATGAGGACTGACGAGGAGGGAGTGACTGATGAAGGGGGCGTGTAGCAGGATCTGAAATGACAGGACAGTTAGAATACAGACAGGCAGACAGGATGAAAATAACTTAAGGAAAAGTGTGGCGCTAAACCGTGACAGTTGTTCATTTTGTTCAATGTCAGCTTTAGTTTCTGCTGCTTTTAGTATAACCCAGTACAGGGTTATACTAAAAGGTGTTTCTAATATTTTGTCCATTATTCATATTGGATTGAAGAAACTCCTCAAAAACAGATTACATTTTAACACTGCCGATGTTGACATGTATTGCAGGGCTGTTGTAATATTAATATAATGTCTCCAGGTCTAATGAGCTGGTACAGTGGAGGTTTCATATTTAAATGTATTAAGCTTACATTCCACATACACACCTACTGTTCGTCTTCTTGGTACTCAAACATCAAGCGGTTGATGGTCAGTGTTACAACCTCGTACAGTTAGAAGCACAAACATCATTCATCATTAATGCAATAAGCACCTGGACCTCATCTGTGTCTTATATATTATACAGAGGAGGATAGCAGAGAGACATTTCATTCTGGTAGACTGGATTTGGAATAATCTTGTATTACATGAATTAGTATTGCAACAATTATTATACAATGTTAAAAAAAGACCTTGTTTTAGTTTTTTTTAATAGGGCCAAAGTCAAAAGAGATATGCCCAATTAAGGGACCATGTCCCGATCCTGGAATTATTTTATTCCGAAGAGGACCTCAGACCAGCCTTCAATGCCAGTGGCGACTGTTTGTAGAAGCGTCCCCAACATTGTGGACGAGATGATGACCATCCTCCACAGGGTGATTCATTTCCCCAACCTGGAGGAGGTGGGGGCCGGCTTTGTTCTCCTTGCTGGCCATGAGGCGTTCCGCTGGGCTGCCAGGGCCATTGATGGTTACCACGTCAGTTATTCCTCCTGCAGAGCCACAGAAGAGAGGTTACATTAATAGAAAACTCTTCCCCTCCGTGCGGCTGCAAGGCATCTGTGATGCCAAGGGCCCTTGACGTCTATATAAGGAACACCGGCTCTGTACATGATGCTCTCATGCTCCGGCGATCCCCTATGTATAGTAAGAATGAACAAACGAACACGCACACAAAATTGTTACTTTGTTGACTTTGAAATACACCTTACATGTTCCATGTAAACGCTAATTCACAGGTCAAGTGGAAGCCAGATACAACAGGCACCATGCCAGAGCCAGGAAAGTGATCGAGCGCACCTTCGGTATCCTGAAAAGCCAGCGGCACGTCATCTTCCTGAGGGCCCTGGAGATCCGACCGCAGTTTGCCCAAAGGTGATTGGTGCCTGCTGCATCCTGCACAACCAGGTGACATCCTGGAGGAGGAGGAAGGGCCAGTACCAGGCCCAGATGACGGCGAGGAGGACATGGACCAGAACATCGAAAGGGACCTGTCTGGGAACGGTGTCCGTGCCAGGATTGCTGCCCAGCTGTCTGCTCCAGAACAACTGAGTGAACATGACTACATCCAGAGCAGAGGTGGGCAAACTACGGGCATTTTAATCCGGCCCGCCGAGTATTATAATTATGATAACATTAAAAAAAAAAAAAAAAGTTATAGTAAAGACCGCTGTAGCGCTTCTCCGTTCCCAAGTTCAGTTTCCTGAAGCACGATGACCACAACAGACCAGCGTTGATGTTTCTTCATGACTATTTATTGCACAGCCTCTTTTAGGCTTTTCGTGTGTGTGTTCTGCTGCAGCAGAAAGACCGCTGTAATGCCTTCTGCTGCGCACACGGCTCTGCTGCAAAAGAACACACACACGAAAAGCCTAAAAGAGCGCTGTGCAATAAACATCAACGCTGGTCTGTTGTGGTCATCGTGCTTTGGGAAAATCAAGTCGGGAACAGACCGCCGTGCGGACCGCTGCCTGCCGTGCTCTGCTGAACTAGAGCGACACACAACACTTGCTGTGCTGCGCTGGTCCATTCCACCCCTCCCCCACTGATCCCACAGACAAGGGCGACACTTTTATTTTTTTAATTACCGTAATATACCGCAAAACACTGAAAAGCTCCACTTCTTAGCGGTCAGAATCCTTTTTAATTATGTCGTAAAGTGTTAACTTTAGAAGAATTACGGTAATATGAATCACTTTCAATCTGACAGCTGCATGCAGAGTATTTTTCCTCAGTATAACTAACATAACTAACCACATTCCACCCTGCGCTCATGTCATGTGACATATAGGGTTCTGTCTGTCAGCCTCCTGCCATCCTCTTGCATTGATCCCTTCTGTCACAATGAGTGGACCCAAGAAAAGACAAGTCCACAGTGAGTGCAGAGTCTTTAATGAGTGGACTGCTAAGTATTTTTTCACCGAAGTACGATCAGAGGCAGTATGTCTTATTTGCCAAGAAACCATTGCAGTATTCAAAGAATACAATATTAGCCGCCACTTTTCCGCCAAGCATGCTAACTATGCTAGCCAACGGTCAACGACAGAACGGGCGGCTACTGCTAAGAGGTTGGCAGCCAATTTAAAGAGTCAGCAAAATATTTTTCTCCGCCAAACTGCTATACAAGAATCAAGCACCAAGGCAAGTTTCTTGCTAGCATTCAAATTAGCAAAAGCCAGCAAGCCTTTCTCTGAAGGAGAGTTTTTGAAAGAATGTATGGTAGAAACAGCAGGTCTCTTATGTCCAGAGAGCAAAAACAAATTTGAAAAATTGAGTTTATCACGCAGAACAGTGACTCGGCGTGTAGAACAAATTGATGAAGATTTAACCAGCGAGTTGAACAAAAACGCTGAGTCATGTACGTTATATTCTCACACCGCCCCCTGCCGGCCTCGCCGTCCTCCAGTGTAGAGCCACGGGTCTCACACCGCCCAGCACCCCCTGTGGCGGACCACAGGCTCCCCACCTTCCCTTTGGCTCCAATAATCTGTTTTACCAGATACTCATACTCTCATGTGGTCTGCATTTGGGTCCGCAACATTGTCCTCCCGTGACAGGTTCACACAAACACTCTCCATCCATCTGATACTGGCCCGGCTCGTCTCTCAATTTTTTTTATTCAATGTGACCCCTGAGCCAAAAAGTTTGCCCACCCCTGATCTAGAGAGTAAACCTCCTCAGATGTATCATGTTCACGATAGTCTCTGTCGCTCTCCTCTTCCCTCTCTGCCTGCTCTTTGAAAAACTCCAGAAGAGCCTCTCTGCCTCTGGGTCTCTTCCTCTGTAGCTGGCCGGCCCTGGCTTCTTCTGAAGAAGGGGGGGAGACCGGTGCACAGACTACGCCACCTGTAGTGGCAGTCAGGTTTGCTGCAACCACCATGGGTGGACTAATGGAGTGCTGCCCCTGGAGTACAGCATCGATGACAGTGTACCACTGCCAGGTGGCAGCAGTCGCACTACCAGCCTCCACCCCCTGGCCTGTGGGTGGGTCCCTAAGCTCCTGAAAGTAGGGTATTACTTACTACACTGTGAAACTGAGGGAATGTATTCACAGTCCCAAATAACATTCACGGCATCTGTGTTGTTATCTGCGTTACATGTCATTACTGGCCTGGTAAACTAAAACCAAGTGGTTTCTATAGGTGTAGTCATCATAGTGAGGCTCTCTCTATATAACACAAATCAGAGGTTACCTTGTATTTGTTCTTGAGGTTGTTCCACTTCTTTTTGGACTGTTTGGCAGTTACTGCCAGGCTAGAAGTGGTAACAAAGTCCCCGGGCAAAAACAAACAAACATCAAACCACAGTGAACGTTGCCACTTCAATAAAATATGAATTATTTCAGATGGAGACTGCACAAGGCTCCAACACTTATCGATCCATACACATGATGATAAAAACACTCAAAATCAATATTCACTACCATCAAGTCTTGCTGGAGTTTCTTCTGCCTGTGAAAAGGCTCTTATTTCCCGGCCGCCATTCAATGAGGGCACGGGTTTCCTCAGTTGTCCCTTAAGAGAATGCTTAAATGTTAGTTATAATGCACAATGATAACTAGTATAACAAGCCTGAACAATATGGATTAAGACAAGCAAACACACTTCTGACAAAAGTAACTAGACATCGCTGTAGTTCAACGTTAAAGTTAAATTCAAATCTTAAGTTATAAATCTTAACCTTTCCCTCAGTCAAACTGATGTAACGTTACTGCGAACAAATAATAAATTAATAAAGATTGCCCGTTAGATCCTCAAAACCGATTTATATCTCATGTTTAAAAAAAGAAAATCGGAGGCAGCGGATGAAGTCCCGCTGAGATCAGGCTGCTCTCGGCGGGCAGCAGAGCGCTGACCGCCTGGTGCCGGCGGGGCTCAGCGGTCCCGCTCGCGACATGCGTATCTTTTTAAGTAGGCTGATCTTTGACAAACCGACCACAGATTTGATCCTTAAACAACTAACTTCTCGCATGAAAACATCCTGAAATTATATTTTGTGATTCAACAACAGTAGTATTTAGAAAATGTCAACAATTGTGCGCTTTCTCCTCTGCCATTGTTCCCCGTTTCAGGTGCAAAATGCATTCTTGGATATTGGCTGTCCCAAGTACGCACAAGTCTCGTCCGATGCATGCATCCCTGATAAAAAAGGGCGGATCAAGTCACATCCGGGCATTTTCACCGTTCTTGGTGAGAAGCGGACTTTTGAATTGGAACAGTACTTAGGCTTTGACTGATGACGAGTCCACGAGAACACAAGTACAGAGAAGAACGCTTATTGAGAAACGGCTAATGATTCCATTTGTCATCACTGTCCGTTGTTTGCAATGTACTATCCGTTGCCCACGTGACATGAGCGCCTCTGCTGCTAACATCATCCGTAGCCACACACAGCTCGGTGAATTTCACTGACTCCTCCAGGAACTGCGTCTGGCTTATCTCCGTAAAACGGATACCGTTTCCTTCATCCACCATGGAAATAACCACAAGTTCTGCTTTATACTTGTTGTGTAAACTCCACATATGTCGGAACATCAAACTCCATGGTGTCTGGGTTCATAATATTATCCGTAGTCCCACAACAGCGTCTGAATGAAGCTGTAACCAGCGCTACTTCAGCAGCAGTTTGATTCAGCAACGGCAAGACGGCGGTGGTGACGGGCGGAGCTTCTCAACGCTGATTGGCTGACGCAACTATGACTCACGCGACTTTGTCGTCGGAGTTGGGAAATTTCAACTCTTGTCCTTCGCTCAGTTCGCCCCGCGTCAAACGTTCTGTTCGCGCCGCCTCAAACGCGTTTCTTGACGGCTGATCCGCGCTGAAACGTCTCGTTAATTCTAACCAGACATCAGTCATCTGGATAAATGCGCCGCTCCTCTTCAGAAGGGATAATAATGGAGCACTGACACCACCATGTTCTAACAGTACAATGGACAATAAACTCAAAGGAACCTCTTTTTATTTCTCTAATTAGAAGCAGGAGATGATCATGAAGGCATATGAGGAAGTGAAGTAGCCATGAAGTACATTGCCACAATAGGCCCCAAAAGGAGGACGCTGACCCTAGCAAGAGAATGCAATAGCGATGGACTGGCCTAAGGGACGGAGGGGTAAGAGGGGAGAAGTAGTGTATCGGGGAAAGTAGAGTAAAACTCGGTAGTAAGGATGAACGGGGAAAATGTACCATGTGTATAACCATGCTTGCCATTCTTGTCAGGTTTAAATTCCTGTAAAAAAAAGCGCACATTCTGCCATTGAATTCGTGTTGCCCTAAGCAACAGTAGTGAAATGTACACCGTATAGTCAGACGTAAGGTGTAGGATGTACGTATTCCAAGGGCAATATAGGGCACGACAAGGGGTCGGAAGTCCCGGCCTCACAAAGCACGAACATGCCTCCAGCAACTGCACGACGGAGGGGCGGGTCTACGCGCGCAAAGTGCTCGAAGCCCCCAAAGAATGGACGAAGAGAGGAGTGTGTGGTTGGTGTGTTGAGTTATTATTATTACACGAAGAGGGGAATGTGATAGGAAATTGTTTATGTAATCAAGGGTTATACAGTAGTTATAGGAAGATCCACTAATCCACAAGCTATATCCACTTGTGTGTAGAAGAAGGGTTAAATCGCGGAGAACAACAGCCTAGCCACAGCTGTAATGACACTCAGGTCCACTTACGTAAGCGTAATGTTCTCCTCTGTACACAGTTTTTGGTTTTGGCAGAAGTTAAGCATATCTGCAAAGTCACTGTGACCGCGGTCCAAGTAAGGAGACAAGAGCGGCGGAAGGCAGGCCTCGACAGCATCATGCACTAACATCTGGAAGCTGATTGGTGGATATGGTCAACAACACTCCAAGAAAGGTACAGGGTCACAATAACAGCGTGTTTCCACGAACTGGGGGAAGGCGAGCCGCCGATCACATTACAAAAACCGTTAGTAAGTGATCAGGCATTGGTCCTGGCACGAGAAGGAAGGAGGGTTTGGTGACGTGCAATTGAGTATAAACTAGGTGTTTGGGTAAGCATCGACAATTGGGGCATTGGAATTGCGGGTGAACCTGTTCTCTGTTATTCTGTTGCCGGCCGGAACCAATCGTTTTGTTCATAAACTTGCTGTTTGTGAATAAATTGACGCGGATCATATACATCATTCTGTCTCTGTGCATCTGTGAAGTCATGTGGATTTCCTGAGTGACCCGTCGGACTGAGGTTGAGTAGTACTCAGTAACAAGTCGAGAGCGTTATCCATTGGCGGGACGCCCACCGGCCCGGTGAGGCCGATCGTCGGCAAAATAGACATTCCAGAAACTACTTCATGAGGGAAGTGAAGAAAGTAGTTTGTGGTCCTTTTTCCTAAAATTAACATATTTTAACCAGATGGTGAATAAGAAAACAGATCTAATACATAATTTAAGATTAATCTGTGATCTACTTCACTCTGGTGTGAAACTCCGGCCTAAATCCGGACGTCTGGTCACATATTATAAAAAAAATACATATTAATTCATTGTTAATTACAATTGATAATTACATATTAATAATATATTACATATATATATATAAGATATATACATATTAAAAATTTAAAAAATGCATATTCATTAATTGATGATGCTCCAAGGAGATCAATTACAGTAAAAAGGACTCATATCCCCTCTTTTCACACTTAATAAAATCAAACTGCACCCCTTCTATGCAATTATTCACAGCCTCACAAAATACTGCATAGTGTCCTCTTTTTTGGTGTTATGAATATGGTCACCCTACACTCACACAAGCTATCACAGCAGCAGCTAAAGACAAAGGCCGTTCAGTTCCGAACAAAGATATCACGGACGAAAATGTACTGGCGGCAACGACAGCAACAGTGTTACGCACGGCAAGAAGTGTGGAGCATGCGGAAGAGAACACGGTCGCAAGGAGGATTGTCCCGCGAAAGGACGTCAGTGTAACAAGTGCAAGAAGCCCAACCACTTTGCTAATATGTGTAGAACGAAAACACAATATCAGCCAACAAAGTACAAGCCCAAGAAAGTGCATGCCGTTACAGAAAGCACGGAACAGGTACCAGTGGATCTGTACATTGACACTGTTATAAAGAAAAACGAAAATACAGATAGGGAACAGGCATTTGCAGAGGTTGAAATAGGGAAAGCAAGGCACAAGCTAAACTCAAGATAGAAACAGGTGCCCAGGCTAATGTGATGCCAGTAAACATATTTCACAAAATATTAGGAAGTATTACATTAGGTCCATCAGACAGCAATATCTCAGGATATGGTGGACAAAGACTTGAGGTAAAAGGAGCTTGCAAGTTAGCATGCAGATGCAGGCAGAAAACAGCCATGTTAGATTTTGACATAGTGTATGCAGAAAATGCTCCACCTGTGTTGGGCCTACGTGCATGTTTCGATTTAAACATGATTAAGCTAGCGCACATGATTGACGCACAGCCGAAAACACACACCAGATTCACAGAAGAGTTTGCTGACGTAGTTAAAGGCATTGGACTATTCCCTGGAGAATGCACCTGTCACCTTAAACCCTCAGCAACACCGGTGGTGTGCCCACCACACTGCATCCCATATGCCCTGCGCAACCGACTCAAAGACAGACCTGCAAACTTGTTACCTTTTGGCGAAATTCACCGTTTTGAAATGAAAATATGTCATCCACGTGAATCATGTAGATCCAAAGAGTTTTTGTTTTTGGGAGGGGGTTAGGGGGTCAACTGGCCGCCCAGCGTTTCTGAGATTGGAGTGAGACACGGGGAAAAGCTGAGGTTATGATTTTTGCAATAGAACATCTTTGATGTGACCTATCGAGTCTTGGCCAATCAGCGTTAAGATGTCTACAGCGGCTTAATTTCCCTCCCACCAGTTTTTTTATGGCAAGCTAGTCAGCTTGCTAACACGTTAGCTAACGTTGTTGGAGAGACAGCGAGTGAGATTACTGGCAGCGGCGAGTCCGTGACAGCGTGTGATGTCAGCCAGGAGAGCACGAGTCAGCGGCTCTGCAGTTCTACCTACCGACACCTGACTACATATAAGGAGAGGACAAGTGGATATTTTATCCAACTTGTATTTTAATTAAAAAATAAGTGTCCGAAATGAATTTCCTCCGTAGGGTGGCCGGCTCCTGTTTATATTTAAGGGTTTAAGATCTACGTGTAGGAAAAAGTGTATTCTCCAGTTAATTATAATCTATATAGTTATGTGGTTATAATCGCTGTCACACAGAGAGAGGTGTTCATGTTCAGGTTTACTGGGTGGAAAGATTATTCCAGTGTTCTAGACTAACAGTGACGTCTCTTTAAAGTAAAGCGGTATAACAGTATGACATAATATGGTCAAATAAAATAAAAAGGCTAGTACATTATACATATTATGGCATATAAGTGTATATATTATGAAGTGAAATGTAGTAGTAGCAAAACAATATTCAGTATAGTACAGCAGTATTGCATTAGTCTACAAAATACAGTAGACATACATATATATATATACACACATATATATATATATATATATATATATATATATATATATATACACACACACTACTGTTCAAAAGTGTGTGGTCACTTAGAAATGTCCTTATTTTTCAAAGAAGATAACATTAAGTTAATCAGAAATACACTATACATTGTTAATGTGGTAAATGATTATTCTAGGTGGAAACGTCTGGTTTTTAATGAAAAATCTACATAGGTGTATAGAGGCCCATTTTCAGCAACTATCACTCCAGTGTTCTAATGGTACATGGCCACCTACCTCTCCAAGTTTGCACCCAGACTTTCAGAGACAATTGCCCCGCTCAAACAACTGCTGAAAGAGAACAGTCAATTCATGTGGGACTCTAACCAAAACGTTGCATTCCAGCAAATGAAAGACTTGCTAACACAGGAGCCCGGCCCAGTGCTCACATACTACGACCACACTAACAAGTTGAAACTACAGGTCGATGCTTCAAAATGCGGCTTAGGAGCAGTTTGGCTTCAGAGAGAGAAATATGCATATGCATCCAAGACACTGATTGAGACCGAAGAAAATGACGCTCAAATTGAAAAGGAGCTGTACGCAGTGCTCTTTGGATGCAGACGCTTTCATCAATATCTGTACAGACGACAGGTGATGGTCGAGTCAGACCACAAACCGCTGGAGTCAATCATGCGGAAACCCTTGGCAGCAGCACCGCCACGCCTACAGCGCATTGATACTGCAACTACAAAGGTACGTCATTACTACTACACACAAGCCTGGGAAACAAATCCCGGTCGCAGACACGTTATCCAGAAAGCCAATTGAATGTAATGATAACTCTTTAAGTGAAGGCATGGATTTACAAATCCATACGGTGATCAGCAGTGCTTGAGTGATCTCACAATGGCAGAAATCAAATCTGCCACAGCACAAGATGAGCAACTCTCAATGTTGAGACAAGTTATCCAAGCAGGATGGCCTGAGTCAAACAAACGATGTCCGTCTGCTGTCGCTGAGTATTGGAATCATCGGGACGAGATATCAGAGACTAATGGGATCCTGCTCAAATGTAAAAAAATCATCGTGCCTCACTCCCTCAGAGCTGAAATGCTTTCACGCATACACACAGGACACTTAGGAATGGAAAAGTGTAAGCAGCGAGCAAGAGACGTACTGTTTTGTCCCGGAATGTGCAAACAGATAGAGGCACTAGTAGGATGTTGCAGCATCTGCCTTGAGCGATGCAGCTCCAATGCAAAGGAACCGATGCTCTCACATTCTATCCCAGAACGACCTTGGCAAACAGTAGCCACATACTTGTTCACATGGAACAGTACTGACTGTATAGTTCTTGTTGACTATTATAGCAGGTACTTTGAGGTAGAGAAAATCACCAACCTCACAAGAGTTCAGAGGTTTTGCTCTCGCATGGGATTTTGAGCATACCACAAGCAGCCCGCTAGGGGTGGGAATCACCAGAGGTCCCACGATTCAATTTTATCACGATACTTGGGTCCCATTTTGATACTATCACGATTCTGCGATATATTGAGTATTGCGATTTTATTCCCTTGTGTATCGATACAATATCGGCAGGCAAACTATCGCGATACTATGCTGAATCGATTTTTTTCCCCCACCCCTACAGCCCGCTGTACCCGCAGAGGAACGGTTTGGCTGAAAAGACTGTTCAGACTGTCAAAGCCCTCATGGACAAAGCACATGCACAGCGGATAGACCCGTACCTCAGTTTACTGGAATACAGAAACACACCAGTTGATGGACTGAAGTCGCCAGCGCAGCTGCTAATGAGCAGACGTTTGTGCTCAGTACAAAAAAACAACTGCAACCTGAACTGGTCTGTCGCAGCGCAGTTCACAGCAGAAGGCAACTGTGTGTGTGTGTGTGTGTGTGTGTGTGTGTGTGTGTGTGTGTGTGTGTGTGTGTGTGTGTGTGTGTGTGATTAATCACATCCGTCCGCTCCCTAGCAGGCAGTAAGAAGCTGCTGGAACAGTGAGCTGGTAGCTTGTTGTTTACATGCAGGTCACACTCCAAGCTGCTATTTTCAATAACTAAAAGTGGGAATTGATCGGATTCTACAATATTACAACATGTTTGTGTCAACAGGAAATAGGAATCATTTGCTTATTAGTACCAAACACAACAGCTGAGGCTGATGAAAATGTCAGTCATTTTGCTCTATTCAATTCAGAACTATAAACTAATACATACAATATTTTCATGAGGTGGAAGCCAAAATATCAGAGACAAATACCTGACATTTTGGGTAAATACAACAGATGCTTTCTGCTCTATGTATTTTTGAAATGGGTGAACTGAGCCTTTAAACTTACAACTGAAAACATTGTTAGCAGCTTGTTTGTTGAAAATCAATAAAGATATGTCAATGACTCAAGCCCAATCCTTGGTTAAATGGGGGGAAACATTCCACAAAGACATCAAAACCTGGATGACCTGCAACTTCCTGCTGCTGAACTCAGACAAGACTGAAGTTATTTTACTCGGACCAGAACACCTCAGAAATCAAGTATCTGATGATATGGTTTCTCTAGATGGCATCGCTCTGGCATCTACCACCACCGTAAGGAATCTCTGAGTTATTTTTGACCAGGACCTGTCCTTTGGCTCCCACGTGAAACAGATCTCAAGGACCGCCTTTTTTCACCTACGGAACATCTCAAAGAACAGGCACATCCTGTCTCAACGCAATGCAGAAACATTGATCCACGCATTTGTTACCTCAAGACTGGATTACTGTAACTCCGTATTATCAGGCTGCTCCGGTAAATCCCTTGGATCTCTCCAACTGATCCAGAATGCTGCAGCTCGTGTACTAACGAGGACGCGGAAGAGAGATTACATTACTCCTGTACTAGCTGTTCTCCACTGGCTTCCTGTAAGATCAAGAATCATATTTAAAATCCTTCTCCTTACCTACAAAGCCTTAACTGGTGATGCACCATCATATCTTAAGGACCTTATAGTGCCATATTACCCCACGAGAGCATTACGCTCACTGAATGCAGGGTTACTTGTGGTTCCCGGAGTGATAAAAAGTAGGTTGGGGGCTGGAGCTTTCAGTTATCGGGCTCCTCTTCTGTGGAATCAGCTTCCACTTTCAGTCCGGGGGGCAGGCACGGTCACCTCATTTAAGAGTAGACTTAAGACTTTCCTCTTTGATAGTGCTTATAGTTAGGGCTGTTTCAGGCTTATAGTTAGGGCTGGCTCAGGTTTGCCCTGGTCCAGCCCCTAGATTTGCTGCTACAGGCCTAGACTGCTGGGGGACATCTTAGGATACACTGAGCTCCTCCTCTCCTTCTCTTCCTCTTTCGCTCTTCCTCTCCTCCTCTTCTTTCTCTCCAGGGGTCCTCCCCCCCTGGCCCTGCTGATGCAACTGGCCTGGAACTGATCCTGCCTACTATTATTCATTCTGGCCACATGACATGTATTGCTTCTGTCCATCCGGGGAGAGGGATCCTCCTCTGTTGCTCTCCCTCAGGTTTCTTCCCCTTTTTTTTCCCTGTGAAAGGGTTTTTACTATCTTTATTGGGGGAGTTTTTCCTGATCCGATGTGAGGTCCCGGGATAGGGATGTCATGTGTACAGATTGTAAAGCCCTCCGAGGCAAACTTGTATTTGTGATGTTGGGCTGTATAAAATAAACTGAATTGAATTAAAAGTATCGCAATCTCCTCTTCTAAACAAACATCAAAAACATGCATTTTATTTTCTACTCCAGAACTAATGGAGTGTCACCTGGTGTCTAAAATGAGTGTTGGCAAGAAACAAGTTAAAGGGATGCAAAAAAACAGAAGCATGTAGTCCACTGTTTCAAAGGTTTGGTTTAATCAAACACCTTAGATTTAAACAAAAGCAAGAGCAAACCCAAAGAAAAACCAACCAACCATGAAAGGTTCTACTCCTTTTTTTAATGCAGCTTTCTTTTCCATGTCAAATTTACTTCATATAGGCAAAAACTTGAATGGACACAAATCATCACAGAACATCATAGTCTTTTATCATCATTCATAAGCAGTTTGACAAAGAACATGATTGATTATAAACACAACACACCAACAAAAATGACACAAGAAACAAAATCTGAATAAATTAGTCACAAGCAATTATTTGCGTGCTATTTAAATTCAAATGAAGAGGTAGCATGAGCTTTAAGAACAGGGAATATGTACCAATATATTCTGAACCAATGGTTTGTTGAACATCTGGCAGCCTTGAGAACCAAAGGGCTTCCTATTCCTAGAGCTCATTTCGTGTACTGTTTGTACACATAAAGGTTCTGCTCTGTTGACTGACAGAAACGTCCTTCTTCTAACCCCGGAAATGTTTCACCAGCAACTGTCTGAAATGGTTCTGGAACTTTTCCCCAACAAATGTGTAGAAGATGGGACTGATGCAAAAGTATGTGTAGGCCATTACACGAGTGACCTCAAGAGCATAACCTGTCTTCTCCGTTTCCTCAAGGGTAGTGGCTTCATCATGCATCAGCATTGCAATGTTGTATGGGGTGCAACAAATAAAAAATAGCAAGACAATGACAAATATTAACCTGACTGTCTTGAACTTGACATTTATCTTGGATGACATAACAGTAATAGCAATACGAACATAGCAGTAGATGATAACAACATGAGGAAAGATCAAGAAAAGGATAAGCTGCAGGTAAAATCCAAAGTTTCTCAGCAGCTTCACATCAAATTCATCGTTCTCATAAACAGGATTCTCCTGACAGTAAGTTGTGTCGGTCACCTTATATATAAAAGTGTCGTGAAGCATCATTGGCCTGATGCATGCCAGGCTGCTCACCAGCCACACCACAGCGCAGGAGACTGCAGCATAGCTTTGACTCCTCAATGTCAACGACCACATGGGGTACACAACTCCAAGGTGTCGGTCAAAGGTCAAAAGGGTTAGAAAGAGGACAGAGCTGTAGAAGCCAAGATAGTAGACAGTGCCAACAATCTTGCACATGGTCCTGCCGAAGATCCAGTAGCGGAGCTGCGAGTAGACTCCCATGAAGGGGAGGCTGCTCATGAAGATCAAGGAGGACACCACCAGGTTCAGCAGCAGGATGTTGGTCACAGTGGTCAGCTTTTCAAACCTAGGAGGTGGTCATTTCAACAGTTACATGGAGACAAAGAAGAAATGCCTCATGGTCACACAGGCACTTCTGGAACAGATATTTCACACTGACTTGAGGGAGCTTCTATGGCTATCAAGATCAACCGATATGTGTTCAAAAAGCGGTGCATTATGCTGGATAGAACAGTGTAGTTTTCACTCTGCCACTAGGAGTCCCCAAGGATTTAAATCCCAACTAACTCCAAGTGTAGTGTTTCTCCTGCCATTATATAACCCTCCGCCCCCCTGGAATTTTTTCTATAGCACCAGATCACAACACAAGTAATTTCAGGTTCCCTTTCGTATTAACAGGGCCCCATTCCTCGTACCTGGCTTGCTGAGTTAGCTGGGTAATTGTCAGGATAAGATGACTCTGGTCAGGCTTTTCGGTTTCACAAAGCAAGTTTGGAAAAATCACCATAGCAACACAGCCAAATCCCTTAACCTGCTCCCACGCAGGCTAACTGAAATTCATTGGATAAGCTGGCAACTCCCACCGGACAAAAAAGGCAGCTCCCTTCCTCATTGATGAAGGTTATATATTATACTTATAGATTAGATATATTAGTTTTATAGGGAGAGAGTTTTTCCAGATCGCCAAGATCCGTTCTCACATCATGATGACTTCCTGTACGAGCTCACATCATCATGACTTCCTGTACGAGCTCACATCATCATGACTTCCTGTACGAGCTCACATCATCATGACTTCCTGTACGAGCTCACATCATGATGACTTCCTGTACGAGCTCACATCATGATGACTTCCTGTATGAGCTCACATCATGATGACTTCCTGTACGAGCTCACATCATCATGACTTCGTGTACGAGCTCACATCATGATGACTTCCTGTATGAGCTCACATCATCATGACTTCCTGTACGAGCTCACATCATCATGACTTCCTGTATGAGCTCACATCATCATGACTTCCTGTACGAGCTCACATCATCATGACTTCCTGTACGAGCTCACATCATCATGACTTCCTGTACGAGCTCACATCATCATGACTTCCTGTACGAGCTCACATCATCATGACTTCCTGTACGAGCTCACATCATGATAACTTCCTGTACGAGCGCTATCGATTCTGCCGACAAGGAATAACGTATTTACGAGACCTTCTCGAGCCGTACATTGAACACCACACGTCGGAGCCGATTGACTGTCTCACATACTGTATGCATAGACTATCAGCCGCTTAAGAAACTTATGGATGTGTTAAAGCACTCATAATTATATGACAGTGTTATTAGTACACCATACATATCATTATTGTAGAAAATTATTAAGGTGGACTCATGATAAGAATACAGAGAATCACACACAATTTATTTTCACTGCTTCAATTGATTGAATTTCTGATTATGAATAATACATACATACTGATACACCCATACACATATTCAAACTCCTAGTTATATGGTAATCTACACCTACATGTATATACACATATATAGTACATGATACATACGCGCAGACAGTACATATATCCTCATAAGTATACATTAATTTGTATGCTACTGCCAGCAGGCACATTTAAATACATATAATCTGATTGATTTGGTTGATGAGGCACTTAAAATTAGCCGATACATTTTTCCAACACTGACGCATTTAATTTGTCTGATATTTTGCTAGCGGTGACGGTGTTAAGCTGTGTTCACACTAAAAATATTGCGAATAGTCGCAACACTTTTGGTGTGAACGCAGCTTTAGACTTTGCCATGATTAAGGTCTTGACTTCCTCATATGCGTTCATGATCATCTCCTGCTCGTCAGCGGAGAAATAAGTGTCTTATCCTTTGAGTTTATTTGCCATTGTACTGTTAGAAGATCATGGATTCAGTGTTCGACGTTTTTTCCTCTTTTGAAGCAGACGGGCACACACAATTATCCAGATGACTAAATTAACGAAACCGTTTGAGAACAGATCAGCTTTTGTGAAACCGAGTTTGCCTGATGTCAATCATCGCGGTAATTTAAGCTGGATAATAGGACATTTTGATCGACTGTGTTGAACCACGTATGAGGAATGGGGCCCTGGTCTACACCTTGTTCTGTTATTAAACAAACTAAACGGCCGTTTGTTATTGATCTTATCTACACGACAGCGTGTCATTTCTGTCTCTACATGGTTGCGTTACAACTCTTCTCTGCTCTGCGTTCCGCCCCGATGCACACAGACACGTGCGCACACACACACAGGTGAGCACACACAGGTGAGCACACAGTGGACAGAGAGAGAGACAGAGAGCGGCGAAAATATGTTGCATGCTTTTCACAATGGGATTTGCTGCTTTCAGCTATCACTTTTAAAGCCTAACAGTGAATGTATTTGCAGGTCAAGACAAGTATTCGCAACAGGCTGCAGCCTGCGGAGCTCCATAAATGACGTTTCTGACTTCGCATATCGAGAGGCTCTGGAAATATTCTTCCAAAAGCCAGAAAAATACACTGCAGGACAAAGCCCTCCATTCAGTTTATTCATTTATTATAGTTGTTTCCATTGCTAGAGTCTAACCAGATCACAGGCTGTTCTATAAACATGTAACTCTTCTGTTGTATTTCTAACAAAGTAAAGGAAAAGGTAAAGGACTGTTAGCTGCAACATTAAACTGTACTTCCCACCATTAACGTCAGGTGTTGTTAAATCAACCAGGACTGAAATGTCATTCACAAGTTTTAGTCCAGTAAATGTATGTATTCTAGAAAGTTAAACACAAAATGTGCCACGCATACATACTTGCTACCTCTAACCTCTTTAAACTGCAAAACCAGACTGTCATTTATTTAAAAATGTCTTCTGCAGTAAGTTCTTAAGTGTTCACTCACCGATGGATGATGACCAGGACCAGCCCGTTGCCAACGACACTGAAGAAAAACATAAAGTAGAAGAGGATAGATAGCTGAGCTCCCAGATAGTTGACTCCATCAAAACGATAGGGTGAGACTGGTGACTTCAATTCATTGCTGTCAGTATTGTTGTCATAATCATATGTGGTAGGTTCCATCTTCATCTCATTAGTTGCCAGAAAAATCTGTCAGAAACAAAAATACAGTTTCAAACATTCACAGCGCGATGCAGTATGAATTTGAAAGATAAAATGATCCAGTGGCGTTTCTAGGATTCAAGGAAATGGGGGTGGGGGCTTAGCTCCTCAGTAACTGGTTTGTGTACATTTTTTGGGGGGCCCATTTGGGGCCACAGTTCATAGATTGGTTCAATCAGAAAGAGTGTAATTTTGCTCTGTAGTTTTGCATTCATTCAGTATATGATAACAGAAGAGACAGAATTTCAGGGTCATAGTGAACACAAATATGAACTTTTCTCAAATAACGAGAGAGAAATACTTTTCCTGCTTGTAAAGGAAAGACGGATAAACTAGCTTTCATATCCACGTCACTCCCAAATCCAATGGATGGAGAACGGACTGGACAGTGTCAACTTTTGAGTTGTTTACTTGTTTTACTTTGAGCAGAAGGGAATAATATTGTGATCAACATTTACATCTATTTTGTTGTCCGTGTAGTTTTTACAAACCAGTGATATTTTATGCTCATTTGGACACTATCACTGAGATAGAGATGAACTAGTTCAGTGTCTAATATAACATTCAATAGAAGAAGAAAAACATGAATAACAAAAATAAAATAAAAACACATTTCAAGTACATCTTAATTATCGAATGATAAATATTGTATGATGGTACTCCTTACTATGAGATAAACTCCTTGGTATAGTTTACTATGAGATAAACTCCTTGGTATAGTTTACTATGAGATAAACTCCTTGGTATAGTCTATATGAGATAAACTCCTTGGTATAGTCTATATGAGATAAACTCCTTGGTATAGTTTACTATGAGATAAACTCCTTGGTATAGTTTATATGAGATAAACTCCTTGGTATAGTTTACTATGAGATAAACTCCTTGGTATAGTTTACTATGAGATAAACTCCTTGGTATAGTTTATATGAGATAAACTCCTTGGTATAGTTTATATGAGATAAACTCCTTGGTGTAGTTTATATGAGATAAACTCCTTAGTATAGTTTATATGAGATAAACTCCTTGGTATAGTTTACTATGAGATAAACTCCTTGGTATAGTTTATATGAGATAAACTCCTTGGTATAGTTTATATGAGATAAACTCCTTGGTGTAATCCTGTTGTGGTTGATGAGAGACGTTACTTGGCAGAGTGAGAAAGCCAGCGCAGCAGCCTCCCCAAGGTCCTAGTGCCCTATATCGGGCGGCTGTAGCTCAGGGGGATGAGTGGTCGTCCCACAAGGTAGCCGGCTCGATCCCCAGTCCCCCCATAGCTCACATGTCGAAGTGTCCCTGAGCAAGACACCGAACCCCCAACTGCCCCCCGGGCGCCTCACAGGGCTGCCCACCGCTCCCCATCCAGGGATGGGTCAAATGCAGAGAAGAATTTCCCCAAGGGGATTAATAAAGGATACTTTCTTTTCTTCTTTCATATCTTTGTAGGCTATTAGATTATAATTTGAACGGGGAGAAAACATACAAACCAGAACGCACACACATATGTAGCATGTTAGAGTTATACATAACTTGTCCATGTAAGAAACAATAGTTTAATGACATTTTATTTACTTTTTCAAGCCAAATTATTTGGGGGGGCTGAAGAACATTTCTTCAGCATGTGAAGGCATGCAAATGAGCAGAGCTAGAAAATAATGCTTTTTTACATGCGAGAAACACAGTAAATATAAGCAGACGTTAAAGGCAATGAGGAAGCTGACTTACCGCCAGAAGAGAAGATTCTGCATGTTCTTTGACTCTGAGGGCCAGAGCTGTCTGACTTAGTGAGTTCAAGTTACTCCATAAATCAGCCAGATAGGGGAAAGACGTTGCTCAGATGTGTGTGTGAGAGTGTGTATAAGAGGGAGGGATTTTCTGAAAGTATTGCATTTTGTTTCAGCACTCCCTCCAAATCACTCTGAGTCTCCTCCCTGAGTGTTCAGTTGAGACATGTTGTGGCTGATTTCCTTCTTCTAAATTGACGATGACTAATCTTTTAAAAACCTGATGCTCTATACACTGAGTGCTCGGTTAGATGCCACAGGAACTCACGCACGTAATCAAACACCCACAGAACAAAGAGTTTGGATCAGAGTTCACGTCATGTAGATCTATTTGTAACAAACAGTTTCACAAATAAATCTGAATTGGCTCCGGTATCATAGACAACAGCTTCCGACCCCGTCTGTCTAACACAGGGGGGGTCCTCTGTTTTTTTGCCCAGTGGAAAATCTTTCAAAGGGAACTCGTCTTATCTGGGAGTTTCAGGTGATATTGGGTCACTGAAAATAAAAATAAATTGTTTTAACTAAAATGTGCGTCACATCCTATTATGTCGCTGTCAAGGACCTTTCCCTGCAGGTGGCTCATCGTGATATGCAGAAATAAAGAAAAGTCACAAGTTTAATTCTGCATTCGGCCATTTTAAAAGGAGGAGGTCGGAAGAGTTCGGGGCGGATTTTGTTTGTTCATTCCTGAATGCACACTGACACTGCTAGGTGGAAGGTTTGTGGTGAGAGGTTGAGGGCAGTAGGTAAGTTTGGGGTACCCTGTACACTGGTGCAGACACGTAGGTACTTTGTGTCTAGAAACACTAGGTTATTGGTCGGTTCTCCCTCTGTATATGTTTTGACCACTCTTTTGTAGAGAAGTTAGAGAAGCCATTTTGTTTGTTTATTTCCAGAGGTAGAGAGCTAGGCCTAGTTTTGTTTTCTTGATTTCTGTTTGTTTGGCACGACCACGAGCTGTCCCCAATCTCTCCCACGTGACAGAACCTTTTCTTTGTGTGTTGTGAACCGCCAGTGTCGAATAAATATTGTTTCTTCGTTACTCCTATTTTCTGACTTTGTTTCCTTTATTCTTTGGACTGACCTGTGTTCGTTCCCCCCTTATCCCCTAGACGGGAAAGGGGACGTAACAGGTGATGACGCACTTAAAATTAGCCGATACATTTTCCCAACACTGACGCATTTAACTTGTCTTATATATTTGTGACGCTTGTGTCTCGTATTGGGGGCAGAGTTAAGCTGCGTTCACAGCAAACACGTTGCGAATATTCGCAACGTGTTTGCTGTGAATGACTACGGTATTGACTTCCTCATATGCTCAGGGCTCTCAAGTTTTTAAGACAGGTATGAGTGACATCTCTCTCTCTCTCTTGGGTTGGAGGGCGCAGGTTACATCAGGGCCCTATTTCTCGTACGTGGTTCAACAAAGTCGATCAAATGTCCTATTATCCAGCTGAAATTAGTGAGATGATTGACATCAGGCTAACTCGGTTTCTCCACGCCTGATCCGTGCTGAAACGATCTTGTACATTCTAATCAGACATCAGTCATCTGGATAAATGCTTGTGCACGCTCCTCTTCAAAAGGGGGAGGAGTCAAACACAGATTCCATGATCTTCAAACGCTACAATGTCAGAGAAAGAGCGTCTCTTTTCTCCGTGGAGGAGCAGGAGATGATCATGACTACATATGATGAATTTAAGTCCATAATCATGGCAAAGTGTAATGGTGCGTTCATGCAAAACGTAGCGAATATTACGCAACATAACGGCGCCTCCGCTGGCTAGAGTCACATAAGCATCGCAAAATATCAAGTTAAATGCGTAAGTGTTGGGAAAATGTATCGGCTAATTTTAAGTGCCTCATCACCCAAATCAATCAGATTATATTTTTTTAAATGTCCTCCCTCACGCTGTCTTTGAACGGTCAGCCCTCCCCACATGTACAATGCTGTGTTCACTCAAGGAGCTTCAGCATCAGGCTACAAGTCATTGTCAATGAAATCCGGTGGCATGAGGCTAAACCCCTGACACCTGGCACTTGTTGCTTTGGGCAGCGAGACCCCCATCCGAGCGCCCCCCCGGGTAAAAAAACCCGCCTCAAACGTAACCTCTTGACACATGTCAAGAGGTTCCATACGTTACCCCAAAAATGAAACTTAAAAGTCCGTTACAACTCGGTGTTCTGGATTGAAATCAAGGCAGAGTATACTGAGATCGCCAAAAAAGCTCTGAAACCCTGCCTTCATTTCAACATCCTGTCTTTGTGAAGCAGGTTTTAATGAAGTTACAGATTGCACATAAAGGTTGAAGTTACGGAGTAGAGTCAGTAGACTCGACATAAACAACAGACGTCGGGGCTCGGTCTTTTTCTCCCGTCACCCCGAGACGGGACCGGCTCGTAGCAGAGAAACAAGCTCAGGGCTCCACTAATGCAGCAAGGTTGCAGGTGAGTTGTATCTTTATGCACTTTATAATTGTATTTATGCCGGTCGTATTACGTCATATTTATTACTACGTCATATTTATTACGTCATATTTTTCGTCTACACTGTGAGAAAATATTGTCTGCCACAAAACCGGTCCGTGGCTCAAAAAAGGTTGGGTACCACTGCATTAGAGTACGGCTCTATAGCCCACAGTGGATCCGTCCGCTCGCGCGCCCCCCCACACACACACACAACCCGCAGCCGGCATCCTGCTGGGTCCTCATAACACAGAATTACAATAAAGAGTGCCTGGGCGAGCCCTATCGTACTGGTCCCCAAACCTGATATGTTCACTCGGTTCTGCAATGACTTTCGGAAGCTAAATGAGATATCAGAGTTTGATGCTTACCCCATGTCCCTAGTAGACGAATTGATTGATCGTCTGGGAATGGCTCACTTTATCGCAACGCTGGACCTCACAATTGGATACTGGCAAGTCCCGTTTTCCCCAGCTTCCAAGGAGAAAACGGCCTTTGCAACAAGTGAGGGGCTCTTTCAGTACACCAAATTACCATTTGGGCTGCACGGAGCCCCTGCCACCTTCCAACGGCTCATGGACCGGGTCCTGCGACCGCACAAGAAGTATGCCGCAGCCTACTTAGATGACATAGGGATACATAGCACAGATTGGGAAAGTCATCTGCCCCAGGTACAGAAGGTACTGGAAGCCCTTCGTGAAGCAGGTCTCACAGCTAACCCCAGCAAGTGTAGGTTAGACAGTGAGACCAAGTACCTCGGATACACAATAGGGCGGGGCCTGGTCAAACCACAAGAGGCCAAACTGAGGGCCATCCAAGACTGGCCACGTCCTGTAACAAAGAGACAAGTGAAATCTTTTATAGGGCTGGCAAACTACTACAGGCGCTTTGTTCCTAACTTTTCTGAACATAATGCTCCTCTAACAGACCTAATGGCTTTGCAGTGGATGGCAAGAAATAAGGAAACCAACAGTCGGTTAACAAGGTGGTTTCTCAGCCTTCAAGCTTTTAACTTCTGTGTTGTTCACAGTCAGGCCGAAACCATGGGAATGCAGATACCCTCTCACGACGAGATTGTCCTGTGGGCCATTTCTGGCCCTCCGGAAGCCTCAAGCCAGTGAAGGGGAAATGTGATGTCATAAGAGGAAGGGTCATTAATGGGAGGTACATCCCCTCCCAGTGGTTGCAGCAGGGACTACAACCAGCATGACATCAAAGGTATAAACTACAATTCCCAGTCAGCAGTGCAGCCAGGCCCAGGGCTGCTGCCCAGCTGCAAGGGATGAGGCTGATTACCCTGAGAGAGCTGCTGTGAGGGAGAACCAAGGACACGAGTAGAGGAGAGTTGGAGATACATTAAAGAAGCAAGGAACCAGGAGTAAACTGGAGTATTTTTGTTTTGTGCAAAGACCTTTTGGTTGGATTTAAGTTTGACCTTTTCGCTAAATACAGACTTTTGAGTTAAGAAACCCACTGCTTGTCGTCCCGAACTCTCAAGACATTACAATACTTATTATTTTTTAAATTTTACGGTTTCAGCATCTCTTTTAAATTTGATGCTTTTTACTTATGCAATAAGTTTCAGAACTAAAAACTAATACGTACAATATTTTCATGAGGTGGAAGCCAAAATATCAGAGATAAATATCTGAAAGTTTGGGCAAATACAACAGATGCTATCTGCTCCATGTATTTTTGAAATGGGTGAACTGAGCAAACAACTTTTACAACTGAAAACATTGTTAGCAGCTTGTTTGTTGAAAATCAATGAAGATATGTCAATGACTCAAGCCCAATCCTTGGTTAAATGGTGGGAAACATTCCACAAAGTATCGCAACCTCCTCTTCTACTAAACATGAACATCCAGAACATGGATTTTAATTTCTACTCCAGAACTAATGGAGTGTCACCTGGTGTCTAAAATGATTGTTGGCAAGAAACAAGTTAAAGGGATGCAAAAAAACAGAAGCATGTAGTCCACTGTTTCAAAGGTTTGGTTTAATCAAACACCTTAGATTTAAACAAAAGCAAGAGCAAACCCAAAGAAAAGCCAACCAACCATGAAAGGTTCTACTCCCTTTTTTAATGCAGCTTTCTTTTCCATGTCAAATTTACTTCACATAGGCAAACACTTGAATGGACAAAAATCATCACAGAACATCATAGTCTTTAATCATCATTTATAAGCAGTTTGACAAGAACATGATTGATTATAAACACAACACACCAACAAAAATGACATAAGAAACAACATTTGATTAAAACGTGGACAAAATCAGAATAAATATAGCCATAAGCAATTATTTGCGTGTTATTTAAGTAGAAAATGACTGGACGATACATTCAAATAATACATTAATTTCCTTCTTAACTCTCGACTGGCAATGGAAACTTGAAGGAGAAAACACTGTAAGCTCCAGCTAACCATTTACAGTTCTCCACATGGTTTCTCTGTAGTTGCAATGTATTGTTCCATTTTTGAGGCGGCGCACAGTAGCTATGCCACATAGCTATGGCAGAACTATAAATCCACCTTCACTTGTGATACAGGTGTTTGGCCAGTAACCCTAATAACGACATCAATGGTGATCACATTCAGTGCCAATACAACGAGTGAGGGTGTGACCTTTTGTGGTGTATGGGCGTAAATAGCATCACTTACTGGAGTGCAAGCTCCGTCATGTTACACCAATTATTTTGTTTTGTTATTTAATTGTAACTACAATCTTTCCCTATCCTTAACCGAGTTTTTATGTTACATAAACTTAACCATTCCTTACTTTTACATTCTGACCTTCACCCAGGAGACCTGCATGCAACCTAGAAGACAATTGTGACAAACCTTTGTACTTGAGTAACGCCACTTAATTACTTTAACCCAAACCACAATATTTTCCAAAACCTAACTGATGCACAGGCATACTGATTGCTATTGTTGATGGACATTTGAAGGAAGACGAACAGAAAGTGAAAAAAAACTTTTTGTGAGACATCATACAAACCATTGTGAAACCGACCTCTGACTTATGCTGGTGTGATCTCAGAGATTCCAAATTACTTTTGTTTGTATCAGCTCTATATTTATTATTAATGCATTGTGTCATTACCATGGTGAAAGCAGTAGGGTTGGAGGAGACACTATGGAATCTTTAGGAGAATGAGAGAAAAGGTGAAAATCTTTGACTAACAGTAAGCAGAATGAATTATGTGAGGCAATTTAACTCCTTTACTACAGGTACTATATGTATGAGTTGACCATTAGAATTGCTGAAAACATTTCTCTGTTCCATTTGTTTTCCCAGCCATTCAATTCGAGCTGCAATTAATTATTTCATTCTACAAATTTTAAAGTATTTTGGTTTATTTTTGTTGATGGGTCATCTGGTAGTGGATGTTTATATTATATATTACATATATATGTATGCGTTTCTTGAGGCTTGCTTTAGAGGCATTTTTTAGGATACCTTGGAGCAGCATGTACCTTCATTAATTTGCACTTTTCCACTAGACGTTTGCACAATTTAATCCTAATGTGAAAAGATATTTTGTATTGATGTCATTTTTCGTATGAATTTTGTATGTCTTTCTGTAGTTATCACCATACTTGAGGTGTTGGTAGTGATGGGGAGGGAAATAAATTGTACGCATCAGTTTAAGACTTGCTGCATCTTTCGGCTGTTACAGGTGGTATGAGAATATATCCTGATGTCAAATGAAGAGGTAGCATGAGCTTTAAGAATGGGGAATGTGTACCAATATATTCTGAACCAATGGTTTGTTGAACATCTGGCAGCCTAGAGAACCAAAGGGCTTCCTATTCCTAGAGCTCATTCTGTGTACTGTTTGTACACATAAAGGTTCTGCTCTGTTGACAGAAACGTCCTTCTTGTAACCCCGGGAAATGTTTCACCAGCAACTGTCTGAAATGGTTCTGGAACTTTTTCCCAACAAATGTGTAGAAGATGGGACTGATGCAAAAGTAAGTGTAGGCCATTACACGAGTGACTTCAAGAGCATAACCTGTCTTCTCCATTTCCTCACGGGTAGTGGCTTCATCATGCATAAGCATTGCAATGTTGTATGGGGTCCAGCAAATAAAAAATAGCAAGACAATGACAAATATTAACCTGACTGTCTTGAACTTGGCATTTATCTTGGATGACATAACAGTAATAGCAATACGAACATAGCAGTAGATGATGACAACAAGAGGAAATATCAAGAAAAGGATAAGCTGCAGGTAAAATCCAAAGTTTCTCAGCAGCTTCACATCAATAACATCGTTCTCATAAACAGGATTCTCCTGACAGTAAGTTGTGTTCACCATATATGTAAAAGTGTCGTGAAGCATCATTGGCCTGATGCATGCCAGGCTGCTCACCAGCCACACCACAGCGCAGGAGACTGCAGCATAGCTTCGATTCCTCAATGTCAACGAGCACAAGGGGTACACAACTGCAAGGTGTCGGTCAAAGGTCAAAAGGGTTAGAAAGAGGACAGAGCTGTAGAAGCCAAGATAGTAGACAGTGCCAACAATCTTGCACATGGCCCTGCCAAAGATCCAGTAGGAGAGCTGCGAGTAGACTCCCATGAAGGGGAGGCTGCTCATGAAGATCAAGGAGGACACCACCAGGTTCAGCAGCAGGATGTTGGTCACAGTGGTCAGCTTTTCAAACCTAGGAGGTGGTCATTTCAACAGTTACATGGAGACAAAGAAGAAATGCCTCATGGTCACACAGGCACTTTTGGAACTGATGTTTCACACTGACTTGAGGGAGCTTCTATGGCTATCAAGATCAACCAACATGTGTTCAAAAATGTAAACAACAGTCTAAGACATAGCCACATTAATAGAAAACTCTGAATCTGAGTGCTATAACAAACCATATTGAATTGTTATGTGATAACTGTAACAGTTGTGTATTGTATCGCAGATCATGTAATGAGATGAGCATTGAATCGTCTTGAGAAGAAAAGATAAATACCCCTCTCAGTTTCTTTTATACTTTTATAGAAATCAAAATGGCCAAAATAAATGTAATATTTGTTTTGTTATTTTGGTTCCCATTTCTTTTAAAGTGCATGAACATTACATGTCGGTGAGAGAGTGAGCACACCTGTATACATAGATGAGCTGTGTCACAAAGTAGAATTAGGAATAGGATCAAACCAGTGGTGGGCCGTGCGTTTTCGACCTAAGCCTTCAGTGCCGTATAGTCCACATCAGGGGCGGGTCAGACCGGCCCACTCAATACGGCGCGCTGCCCACTACACGGCGCGTTCATACAGACTGTCATGTGTGGACAGCAAATGCTCACTCTGCTATACGGACGATTCTTTTGCACTATTACGGGCATGGAGGGAGGTCACACTGGGTTCTCACAAGGGTTACAGTATTGTAGCAATTTAAATGAAGTTAAACAACCATGTGGTTGCGGAGATGTGGTTGCCGTTTTTTAAAACTTGCGCTGGGGGCTTGGCAGACACTCCGTGGAGCAAGCCTCCAACCTCGCCGTTGTCCAAATCAACAACCAGTCACATTTAGTTATAACAAAAAAATCCAACGGTCGTCCCCATGTAGTTTAACCCACTATTCTATCATAGAGAAACAGAGGTGAAATCTGATTGGATAAGAGTTCTGCTTAACCAGCTGCCAAGCAAGACGCGCCGCGGCCGGAAGCTGAGGAACAGACGAAGAAAAGCGCTGTGCAATGAGAAAATAAGCTAATAGGGAAACATTATTATAATACATGAAGTGCATTTGTGAAAAACAATCACATTATAAAATAGCTATAACTTTTAATTATTATTTTTTAATTTTTTTTTTATTTATAAAATAGCTATAACTTTGTGTCCCAGAACAGCTCCATTTCATTCTGGTTCCCAAACATCAAAATGAAAAAGTTGACTCAAATATGTGTATATATATATATATATAAAATTTATTCTATTTAGATTTTTCTGCCTGAAGGAATTGAAAATACGGATACAATCGTCTGTGTGTGGATGTAATTTTTCACATTGATAATCTCTCTATCCAATGTATAAGCGGGGTCAAAATATGCATCCAAAATCGAGCTTCATTGGCATTCATATCAGATCGATCTCAGTTTGTATTTGTTAACGATGAAGCCTTGATGACCACCAACATTAGTCATGGAGTTCCACAAGGTTCTGTGCTTGGACCAATTTTTTTTTCACCGTATATATGCTTCCTTTAGGCAATATTATTAGAAAGCACTCCATAAACTTTAATTGTTATGCGGGTGATATTTTATTATATCTGTCGATCAAGCCAGATAAAACCCACCAGGTCGCTAAACTTCAAGCATGTCTTAAAGACATAAAAACGTGGAACTTCCTGATGTTAAACTCAGACAAAACTGAAGTTATTCTACTTGGTCCAGAACACCTCAGAAATCAATTATCTATTGATATAGTACAGGAGGCCTTTAACACCAAGATGTCAGTGTGAACCAGTATGAGAAACTTAACACTGTAATACAGAACTTCAATGTAAGAGATAAAGAAGTAAACTACCATACCACTGGCCAATGTAAGAGAGAAAGAAGTAGGCTACCATGCTACTGGCCAATGTAAGAGAGAAAGAAGTAAACTACCATACCACTGGGCAATGTAAGAGAGAAAGAAGTAAACTACCATACCACTGGCCAATGTAAGAGAGAAAGAAGTAGACTACCATGCCACTGTTCAATGTAAGTATTGATTTACTGTTTACCTTTTAGTTGTATTCATTTTTCCATGCAGAACTTGATGTACAGTAATTTATTAAGGCTCTTTACCTGTGTACAACTTGTTTTAATTCTATATTTTGCTTTTATATTATACATAGGCCTAATGTGTGATGCTGTTCATATGTGATGAATATTTTCTTTGAAAAATACCGTTGATACAAAGCCAAAGTTTATGGGCTCCGCTTAAGACCCAGCCATTTTTCTCAAATTCCGAATGGTTTCGCATACCCATACTAAATTGGTATGAATAATTTCAAAAGGTATAATATACAGAAAACACGTGTGAGACTAGCTAAGAGGTTCATATAGCAGTATATGTGTTACTGGTTTACTAGTTTACTAGGAAAAACGAAAAGTGCACATTTCGTGTACCGGAGGTTTAGGTCTCTGAAAGCAAAAATGCCTTGACTTTCTTCCTGGACCTTGGACGCCTCTGGTTCCACAACAGAGGGGCTCTGCTCAAGCACCAATCATACCAAGCAAGGCTGTGTAGAATATTGTTTAATCATAAGTAAGTCATATTTCAGTGTTTTGGCTGGAATGTGGTTGATATATTGCTGAGGCTTTGTCTGACAGTGGTTTTGGCGCAATTGGAGGATTATGTAGGTCGTAAGCTTTCCAGAGAGGTGCACTATTCATGTGTTATAAACATGTAAAATGGACTTATATGCTCTTGTAAAAATAAAAGTATTTCCTGTATTTTATATACAAAATTGTTACATTTTCTGGCACCAGTATTTTGTATTTTATTTTTGACACATTTATTTGAGGGGTAATTTGTAACAAAATATATTTTGATGTATTTTTGCCCATCTCTGGGCCTAGACTATGGGGTTAGTTCAGTCTCATTAATGACAAATGCGCGCAGAACAATTCACAAATATATGCGATTTACAAATGTACACAAAAGGGTTTACAAATACATTCCAATAATTTAGGAAGTGAATTTGATTGCTAGCATGAAGTTGGCTTTGCATTAGACTACTAAGGTAACTGACTGTGTGTGTCTATGTGCGCGTTATTACGGTCGCGTGCAAGTTCGCGTGTGCGCGCGCCCGTGTATGTGTGTATGTCCCTTTAAATAGACGTGGGAGCAACATTTCCACTGAGGCTCATGTTCACATTTTTTACTCCAGAAAAATATCAAGGATATCAGCGCGATCGTCTCCTTCTCTCCTCTCTGTTGAATGTACTATAATGGTGATTTGAGTATGTTTTTGCCTGAAATATGGGGTTTAACAGATGGTTTTGTAGACAATCTGCACACACATTGGAGTGTGTGACTTGGAGATATTCATGGAGATATTCAGTCAAAGGCATTGTAAAGCCTCCTGTCTGTTTGTCGTCTATTTCTCTGTCTTCCCTTTCAAAATAAATATATTATAATATTTGGACCAGTACTACTACTGCAACTCCAACAACTACTACTGCTACTAATACTACTACTACTGCTATAACTATTATTAATTACTACTACAGCTATTAATATGACTACTACTACTGCTACTGCTATTACTACGAATACTACTACTTTGACTCATACTACTGTTATTTCAACTACTACTTCTACTACTACTACTACTGTTACTTCAACTACTACTACTTCTACTCATACTACCGTTATTTCAACTACTACTATAATTTCAAATACTACTATGACTACTACTTCTACTCATACTACTGTTATTTCTACTACTACTACTATAACTACTACTACTACTGCGACTACTACTACTACTACTTTTACTCATACCGTTGTTATTTCTACTACTACTACAACTCCTACTTTCACTCATGCTACTGCAGGGCTCTCAAGTTTTTAAGACAGGTAAGAGTGACATATCCCATCCCATCCTCCTACCGCCCATCCGGGGAGAGGGATCCTTCTCTGTTGCTCTCCTGAAGGTTACTTCCCTTTTTTCCCTGTGAAATGTTTTTTTCTATTTTTTGGGGAGTTTTTCCTGATCCGATGTGAGGTCCTGAGACAGGGATGTTATGTGTACAGATTGTAAAGCCCTCTGAGGCAAATTTGGGATTTTGGGCTATACAAAATGAATTGAATTCAAAATACAGTCATCAAAAAAGGGTGTAGAAAACATATTTTTCTCATTAATAAAAAAACGCGAAGTACATTTTTTTAATTCAAACTATTTATCAGATTTGTATAATACTTGTTTCTATTGCTAGATCCACTATTTTCCTGCTGGATTTACAGGAAACGATGCAGCATGAAATCCAATATTACTGTCTGTAATTTTAGCTCCTTGATATAGTCCTCACTGTTCACTGTACCACAATTGTTTGAGAGCTGGATTAGTTGACTGCTAATATGAAGCAAATATGTTCTGCTGCTGCCTCACATACATTAAACTTATTCAATTGGCAAAATATTGGGTGGCTTTATTGTGAAGCAGCCACAAGAAACACAATACATTTTTAATTGTTGCAAACCACAGTGCTTTTAAAAAATGACCAAACTATAATTTTCTACTGATTCTTTTTCAAGTTCAATTTGTACCAGCTCTGCACTGGTCTCAAGGAAATAGCTATATTGAACTCTAAAGTTTGAGTCTCGAGATGTGTTCATGTAGCCTCAGACAGTAGACACTACTCGTTAAACCGCAAAACCAAATTGCCATTTATTTAAAAATGTCTTCTGCAGTAAGTTCTTAAGTGTTCACTCACCGATGGATGATGACCAGGACCAGCCCGTTGCCAACGATACTGAAGAAAAACATGAAGTAGAAGAGGATAGATAGCTGAGCTCCTAGATAGTTCACTCCATCAAAACGATAGGGTGAGACTGGTGACTTTGGTTCATTGCTGTAATTAATGTAGTCATAATCATATGTGGAAACTTCCATCTTCATCTCATTAGTTGCAGGGAAAATCTGTCAGAAACAAAAATACAGTTTCAAACATTCACAGCACGATGCAGTATGAATTTGAAAGATAAAATGATCAATCCTTTAGAAAAGGTGTGTAAGAGCTATTACATGCTGCATGTGAAGGCATGCAAATGAGCAGAGCTAGAAAATAATGCTTTTTTACATGCGAGAAACACGGTAAATAAAAGTAGACGTTGAAGGCAATGAGGAAGCTGACTTACCGCCAGAAGAAAAGATTCTGTTTGTTCTTTGACTCGAAGTGTCTGACTCACAGTGAGTTCAAGTCACTCCATGATAAGTCAGCCAGATAGGGGAAGGACATATCCCAAATGTGTGTGAGTGTGTATAAGGGGGAGGGATTTGCTGAAAGTATTGCATTCTGTATCCAAATCACTCTCAGTCTCCTCCCTGGAGTGTTCAGTTGAGACTCTAAAGCTGAATTTACGCAGACATGGCAACTGCATCTGTGTTCATCACATGTTAAAATGTCAAATCACAGAGACTCCTGAACGACCATCTAGATCAGTGATTTTCAACCACTGTGCCGTGGCACACCAGTGTGCCATGAGAGATCATCAGGTGTGCCGTGGGAAAATTTCCAATTTCATTTAATTGGTCCAAAAAAATATTATTTAGCTGCGGAAAATACTTTTCCATTGTCTGTCTGAGCCTGCAATATAGAGGCTGGCCTAGTAATTTTCTGTAGAACGGGTCTGCACCTTGTTCTGTTATTAAACAAACTAAACGGCCGTATGTTAGTCATCTTATCCACATGACAGCATGTCATTTCTGTCTGTACATGGTCAAGTCTATACAACTCTTCTCTGCTCGGTATCGCGCACGGCGGAGTGCAGCCCCAATGCGCTGCACACACAGGTGAGCACACAGAGAGAGACAGAGTGTTAACAGGTCACACTTGCGCATGCGCGACTCGCCGATTCTTGTCATTTCGCCAAAAGCCGATCTTTATGAGATCTCCCTCCGTGAGGTCTTTTCTGCTGTTGCGTCTCTCAACATTGAGCATGAATTGAGAGGCTGTATCAAATCTACAACCTCGTTTTAAAAAGATGTGTAGAGGAAAGCAGCTCACTGCAGCCACTAATACTGATACAACCTGATGCTCACATATCTGCACTCATTCTGTTTTGCAAAAAAAATTGCTTATTATTTTCCACAATAAGCTATTTAGTAACTAACAGCTGTAAACCATGGGGAAACACTGAATACTCGTCCATGCCAGTAGGTAGGAGTCAAGGCCATGAAGTAGAAAACTACTGGAGAAGACCCCAGACTAACTTATCAAGTGTGTTTGAGAAAGACATGACTAGGTGGTGCCTGACAAGGTCGTGACCTTGGGAACCCAGCAGAGTTCCTCAGACAGCTATCAAAAACCTTGCCCAAGCTCTTCTCTGGCCTCTCTGTGATGTTTGGAATGACTGTGCCTGTAATTAGAACTTGTCTTCTACCTTAGCCTGTCTCAGTGTCGTGGATCTTGATTTGGCTGGTTAGAAATGCATCCGGACCCACTCCACCCCCTTCTAGTTTACACTTGCTGTATGGACTTCACAATAGTTGTACAGAACAAAATAAGTATTAATAAGAAAGGAAAAGTCTTCCATTTTGTGTCCATCATCCTCCTTAACAGAAAGGTGACACAACATGATACTATTGTCAATACAGTGATTGATCATTGTAGTTGATACACCGTTGGACTGGATTTGTGTGTTCACAAGTATTGGGCCGGAAACCGGTGGATTGCTCCCTCCAGGTGGGGACAAACTGCCTACCCCAAGCGAAGGAGTTCAAGTATCTCGGGGTCTTGTTCACGAGTGAGGGTAAGGTGGAGCGGGAGATCGACAGACGGATCGGTGCGGCTGCAGCTGTAAAACAGGCGCTGTACCGGTCTGTCCTGGTGAAAAGGAGCTGAGCCGGAAGGCAAAGCTCTCCATTTACTGGTCGGTCTATGTTCCAACCCTCACCTATGGTCACGAACTCTGGGTCGTGACCGAAAGAACGAGATCTCGAATACAAGCGGCCGAAATGAGCTTCCTCCGCAGGGTGGCCGGGCTCACCCTTAGAGATAGGGTAAGGAGCTCGGACATCAGGAGGGAGCTTGGAGTCGAGTCGCTGCTCCTTCGTGTCGAAAGGAGTCAGCTGAGGTGGTTCGGGCATCTAATCAGGATGCCTCCTGGACGCCTCCCATTAGAGGTTTTCCATCGTCCTTTCTCTGGAAAAATCCCACCGGCTTTCCTACGAGCGTTGGATGTTTGGTCTTTAGATATCGCTTTTACTTTGAAGCCTTCAGTGCTGCGTTAGCGAGCGAAGCTAGCGTTAGCCCTCACTCCACACAGGCACAGGGCTCCGCCTCGTTACCTCCGTTTACAAAGCCCTATTTCGTGAAGTCAGGATTATACTTGCACAAACATTTAGGCGTGTGGAGTGGCGTTCGGCAGCACTTTCGTCTTCATTTTTTCGTTTTAAATAACTTTACTTCTCTATAACTTTTGCTACAGGCTAGCTAGCTGCTGGCTGAGTTTCTTCTGCATATTAGAGCTTGTAAACAGACTGACTGACGCATTACCGCCACCAAGTGGTGGGAAGCTGTATTGTAACTGAGCGTCTCGTGGATAACAGTGATATCTTCGCTGTCTTCAATTCATAACCTATGCGGTCCCGCGGCCCACAGGTGAAAACTGAACGTTTTTGGCGGCCCTCTAGGTGGCCCTATGGTTAAGAATCACTGGATTAAACTATTATCCGGGGTCGGGTCGCGGTGGCAGCAGGCCGACCCAGGCTTCCCTTTCACCTTTCCAGCTCATTCTGGGGGATCTCGAGGTGTTCCAAGGCCAGCCGGGAGATATAATCCCTCCAGCGTGTCCTGGGTCTTCCCCGGGGTCTCCTACCAGTTGGACGTGCCTGGAAAACCTCTAATGGGAGGCGTCCAGGAGGCATCCTGGTTAGATGCCCGAACCACCTCAGCTGACTCCTTTCGTCACAAAGGAGCAGCGGCTCGACTCCAAGCGCCCTCCTGATGTCCGATCTCCTTCCTTACCCTATCTCTAAGGCTCATTTCGGCCGCTTGTATCCGAGACATGAGCTTCATGTGTTTACACAAAATAAATAATAGCCGGTAGCTGTGGAGTCATAATGAGGTGATTAGGTTATTCAGCTTGTAGAGACGGCACTGATGCGCAGGTAGAAAATCCACGACCCGCCACTGCAAGAGACCCACGGACCGGTACCGGGCGGAATGAGCATACTTATAAACGCACTGTTACAACTCCTTCATAGTGTTATATTGCTTTTTGGAGAATTATGATGATAAGTTCATAGTAGATGCAAAAGTATACTTATGTACAATATATTATGTTGAACATTGTTGCTCCTAGGTGGATCACAGTCAACCAAATCCTTTTCAACACAACTCTTTGTCCTTGGTGGCCACAGCACTTAAAAGAATAAACTTAATAATTCTCAAAATTCTGACCCTTTGTTTTTTAATTTACAGTCTGTACTTGTACTTTTACTTTCAATACTTAAGTACATTTTATATCAGAACAATACTTTTGATACTTAAAGTACAGAAAATATCAGATACTTTTTACATGAGTCATTTTCCAGTAAGGTATCTTTACTTTTACTCAAGTAAGGCTTTTGGGTACTTTGTACACCACTGGACGTACGCGACGTACATTTGACACAAACTGTCAAATGTAGATCCTCTTGGCCATGGTATGCGATGAAGTAGAGCACCAACATCTAGCACATACTGGACATTTGCACTGGGTTCTCGTTGCTCTCCCTTCATAGACTTCCAGAGCACATCGGCCAATGTTGCCTTATTTGCCTGCAGGGGGAGTGCAGCTGATTCAATGCAGGTGGATGAGTGCAGAGCTCATACTTGAATAAGGATGAAACATCTTCTGAACGCTGTCCTACGGTTACCAACCTCTGAAATATCAACTGTGGATCCACCGTTACAGATTCTCCTTTGACCTTCACTGTTGATCTTGATCCAAGTGTTTTGGCCTGGTCAGCTTTCCAGAAAACATAATCTTCTACAGATACCCCGACCATGGAGTCTATAATATCTTCCCCAATTTCTCTTGATCGGTCAACGTTGACTCCTTTTTGGGCCGTCATGCCATTGCCGATGTTGAACATTGATGAATTCTCAATGAATGGATCCCCATGTGCGAGGTAGCTGATAATATTCAGGGTGTCATTGACATCTCTAGCTTGTCTAGCATTTGACATATCCTTGTGTTGGTCACTGGTCTCATATGACACACTAGTGAACTTCTGCATGGCATCATTCATGTTTGGCACATGCCGGCATGGACATGACCCACAGTAGGCGCTGAGTTTCGGGCATGCCCTTTCCTCGTGTCAGGCCTCCGTGCGTCTTCACTACATGATACCCTTCCTCAAATTTCTAATGGACATCGGGGTGTGTTTCGGGCAGCATGGTCATCGTTTGCAGATATACATGTGCGGATTTCGCATATAATTTGTGTCCAGCTGCTGCAAAGTAGTGTAACATTTCACGTACTGACTGAAGATACAATCTCCAGTTTCCCGTTTGCTCTGCTTTGAGAAACTTTGGCAGGATATCCACCATCTCCAGATACTGTAACCATAAGGTTGCTGTGCGCCCAGTCATCGTTTCCTTCTCCCCATTCACTTTACTTTGGTGTCGCACTAACGCTTCTGATGAACACACCTCTACCACAGAGAAAATACACGATGTTGTGATTCATATTCAGTATTAACCCTTTTAGTACGGAGCCTGTCACCGGCGACATAATGTAACATGCAAAAAGGATGCAAAACCAAGATCACCGTAACTCCTCAAATATTCCAACGGATTCTGAACGCTAGGAAGCGTAGCTTTTGTTATGTTCTGAAATCTTTCGGTGGTAGACTCGAAGAAATAGTTCTCGATTCAGTAAGTTATAATAAAACGGATTTAATAAAAAGTTGATGGTACAGTGTATACGAGGATGCACAAAAACACAGCGTCCACAGACCACCGGATATCTAACGGCAGTTAACTGTCTAGCCTTCAAATTATGCAGTATCGGTTATGCAGTATCGGTGTAAAACATTTCAAAAGTCAAAGTCAGTTTTATTGTCAATTTTGTGCAATGTGCAAACATGCAGAAGATCGATAGTATGTTTCTCTTCTGTCCAACATATAGAGAATTGTGCAATGTAATAATAATAATAATAAAGTGCAAAAAAACAGTTTAAAAGTTAAAAAAAACAACAACATATAACATATAGACAACATAAATTAGGAACTACAAAAATGTTTAGACTGTGAAAGACTAACTATAAAATAAATGACTAACTCCTTAGCAGCATCCAGACATGTGAGTCTAGAGAAGAGGACGGAGTGGGACGGTGGGGAGAGAGTTCAGCTTCCTGACAGCCTGGTGGATGAAGCTGTTGGACAGCCTGGTGGTGCGAGCTCAGAGGCTCCGGTATCTCCTCCCAGAGGCAGGAGGCTGAAGAGACCGTGTGAGGGGTGGCAGGGGTCGCTCACAATCAAGGTTACCTTGCGGGTGAGGCGGGTGTCGTATATGATATTTTAGAGCAATATAATGACCGTTGTCGTCTCTCATTGGCTTAACATTAGAACATGCAATTGGTTATAAGTTGAACAGAGGTGGAGGCAGCATTCAGGTTGGTTCAAAGGAAGCACGCTTTGCTTCCTGGTTCTTGACGTCATCGCTCCACCCCTCTGTGTAACTGAGCACAAGTTAGCTTGCTCCAGACAAACTATCTTTTGAAATGGGGAATATGTACCAATATATTTTGCTGCCATGTTGAACACATGGAAGCCTTGAGAAACAAAGGGCTTCCCATTCCTAGAGCTCATTTCGTTTACTTTATGTACAAAAAATGGTTCTGCCCTGTTGACTGACAGAGACGTCCTTCTTTAACCCCATTGTAACAGGCCATAGTATACCCCCAGTCCGGACTAAAGGGGCCTAGGCTACCTTATATCCTAAGTATATTATGCCCTAGGTCAATGTATACTCAGGGCCAGATTATACCCCCATGATATCAGTAGTGTTGAGTGATATACACAATAATTACTTAATGTTTCAACATTCTATTGGGGGTTCAGCTTTGGCAGGTAAGTTAAGTGAGAAAGCTACCTGACTTAAATCTTAAACTCTAAAACATAGACTTTTATTACTTCAACTAGAAAAACAGAAACAATATTAGACTTCCACAAGGATCAAAGATTACTATGTCCTGAAACTTCAACTTCTAAGACTAGCAAGCCCTTGCCATCCATCCATCCATCCATTATCAGCCGCTTATCCGGGGTCGGGTCGCGGTGGCAGCAGGTTCAGCAGGCCGACCCAGGCTTCCCTCTCACCCGCAACACTTTCCAGCTCATTCTGGGGGATCCCGAGGCGTTCCAAGGCCAGCCGGGAGATATAATCCCTCCAGCGTGTCCTCGGTCTTCCCCGGGGTCTCCTACCAGTTGGACGTGCCTGGAAAACCTCTAATGGGAGGCGTCCAGGAGGCATCCTGACTAGATGCCCGAACCACCTCAGCTGACTCCTTTCGACACGAAGGAGCAGCGACTCGACTCCAAGCTCCCTCCTGATGTCCGAGCTCCTTACCCTATCTCTAAGGGTGAGCCCGGCCACCCTGCGGAGAAAGCTCATTTCGGCCGCTTATATATTACATAATGTAATAAAAGTCATAACGTCCTGAAACCTGACCACCAACCTCATGGTGGCAAAATGAGGCAAATTTCCACTTCATGACAACGAAAATGACGCAAATTGCGGTACAGCTGAACATGGCTATGTTTAGCTAAAAATAGCCTGATGACAGTTTCGACTGAATAGCAATAACGAATGTCACACCCCTTCACTGGCTAGCTAACGTTAGCTAACTATCAAGATTACCTGACATTATGATCCCTTATAGAAAGGACCGGCCCTGCCTGGAGGGGTATAGTCTGGCCAAGGCTATTTTACACCCCCACATAACATCCCTGTCCAGGGACCTCATCACATGGGATCAGGAAAAACTCCCCTTCTCCCTTTCTCGTACCTGGCTAAACAAAGTCAAGCAAATGTCCTAATCTCCAACTTAAATTAGCGAGATGATTGACATCAGGCTATCTGGGTTTCTTCACGGCTGATCCGCGCTGAAACGTCTCGTTAATTCTAGCCAGACGTCTGTCATCTGATAAAAGCGCCCGCTCCTTTTCAGAAGGGATAATAATGGAGCACTGACACCACGATGTTCTAACAGTTCAATGGACAATAAACTCAGAGGAACCTCTTTTTGTTTCTCTACTGAGAAGCAGGAGATGATCATGAAGGCATATGAGGAAGTCAGTACCGTAGTCATTCACAGCAAACGCGTTGCGAATATTCCAACGTTTTTGCAACATTGTTGCCGTGAACGCAACTTTAACATCGCCCCCGCTGCGAGACATAAGCGTCGCAAACAGTGGCGGCTGGTGAATTGTTTTTTTGGGGGGGGGGGGCGCAGTTGGGCGGCGCGGTTTAAATAGCACAGAGGTTTTGAGTAGAATATTCTAAAAAACAAAGCTTTATTTCAAGACAACACAGTACTCAACACTGTCCAATAACAACTATCAACAAACTGTAACTTTGGGCATGAGAGGTTCAGAGCAGGTTTAAGAAACATTGGGTTGGGTTTCAGAGGTTTACAGAATAAAAGAGGTGCCCACACCCTCACATGAAAGAGGCTTAGAGCAGAATAGATTCAGAAAGAGAGACTCACATTTTACATTGTATGTTTGACAGAGTAGGCCCCACTACTTGTAAAGACATTTAAACTGGGGGCCCTGCAGTAAGGTGGCACTGGTGAGGTGGTCTTTGAAGGCAAAGCGTTCCCTGGTGTGTCCAAGTATGGTGTCACCAACCTACAGATAAATATATAGAGAGAGACAGATTTGGATGTGTTGCTATGGTGATTAATCTAAGCTTGCTTCGAGGAACCGAGAAAGCCAGACCTACGTCATCTTATCCTGACAATTAGCCCGCTAACTCAGTAAGCCAGGTATGAGAAACAGGGCCCTGCTGTTCTGCCCACATCTGCATGTGTTGCATTAGAGACGAATGTAATTGCATCTTCATTCATAGATTTGACCTCCTCTCTTGCCGTAGTAGTAAGGATATACTGCAGCTACTGTTCACTTGTACTGTTTGGTAGCCTTTGAAGGTCTAATTAGGTCTCTAAGTATTTCTGTATGTAACATGTAAATATATTATACGATATAATCTCTGTGTGTTTGTCGTTTTAGTATAACCTCTGTGTTGGAGCAATATATGCTAATCGCGAATAGCATTTCACCATTGACATCACTGTTAAAATTAGCTCAGACGCTAACTAGTCAAGTGAGTCATGTCTTTTCTGGCCTGATGGCTTTATGCTAAATCATACCTTAACATTCATGTATATGGGCAGTTTGTGAGGAAAATAAGGAAAAATTCTCACTAAAAACCCTAAACTCTACTCTGGATTCCTGTGTCTTTATTTCATGGATCATCTGTTAGCTTTCTGCAAAGCTAACTTCTAGAAGCAAGAGCAGAACACCTGCTTTATTCTATGTCATGCTTAAGTATCAAGCCAGCCCTTTTATTATTAAAGAGTATTATTAATACAATAATATTGTACATGACTCAGATCACACGAGTATACATTACATTTTCTGTAACTAAGCAACCAATCCACATTCTGTTCTCAAGGATAGTCATCTGATTTGAGTCATGTGACTCAACCAGAAGAGGGCGGAGTTAATCCTTTAGGTATAACTCCTCCCTCTCTGGCTTTGAAGATGTTTATGATGTCATTGTATTTTCTATATATACTGAGTCCTCTGGGAGAGTACTCGTTTTCCTCTTTTGCATTTCATGTAAACTCAGAGCGAAGACAGCTACTAGCAAGACACAGCATTTAACTCGTTCATCAGTCCATTACTTGTCCAACAGTAGATTACTCACCACCAGTACACTACTTGTTCAGCAGTAGATTACTTGTCCAACAGTACATTCCTCACTCACAGTACATTACTTGTTCAACAGTATATTACTCACCAACAGTACAGTACTTGTCCAAAAGTATATTACTCACCAATAGTACATTACTTAGACATACAGCAAAACTCTTGCAAACATGCAAGACCAGATAATTGCTGCCCTCCAATGGGAGCAGGAGAAGGAGAAAGTCCTGAATGCTCTGAAGAAAGAGAGAGCATTGAGAAAGAAAGCAGAGGCTGAGTTGAAAGCCACTCTTAAATGTGGTCTCAGCCCTGCAGAAATCGTGCAGCACGAACAGATCCTGCAAACTCCCAGCACACAACAGCAGATCCTGCAAACTCCCAGCACACAACAGCAGATCCTGGTCAAACAAGTCGTGGAGCTGGTTTTAGAGAATACCGACCTCAAGAAACAGATCAGCGCCAATGATCTCAGAAATGAAGAGGAAAAAGGGAAAATATTGATTGCTCTCAAGAAAGAGAGAACGTTGAGAAAGAAAGCAGAGACTGAGTTGAAAGCCACTCTTAAATGTGGTCTCAGCCCTGCAGAAATCGTGCAGCACAAGCAGATCCTGCAAACTCCCAGCACACAACAGCAGATCCTGCAAACTCCCAGCACACAACAGCAGATCCTGGTCAAACAAGTCGTGGAGCTGGTTTTAGAGAAGACCGACCTCAAGAAACAGATCAGCGCCAATGATCTCAGAAATGAAGAGGAAAAAGGGAAAATATTGATTGCTCTCAAGAAAGAGAGAGCGTTGAGAAAGAAAGCAGAGACTGAGTTGAAAGCCACTCTTAAATGTGGTATCAGCCCTGCAGAAATCGTGCAGCACGAGCAGATCCACAAAATGGATGCCCAAATCAAAGAGAGAGAAATCAAGGACAACAAGATCCAACTGATGGAAACCCACAAAACAATGGCCGCCCAGCTTGCGTCAAGAGATGACCAAGTCAAAGAACTCGAGGGAGAAATCAAGGACAACAAGATCCAACTGATGGAAACCCACAAAACAACCCTAACCCTAACCCTAACCTTAACCCCGAACAAAAAAGACTAGCAAAAGAAAGGAGGTTGAGGGAAAGGATAGGTGAGCCGAGTGAGGCAAGTGGATAGAAGAGAGAGAGCTAACAGTATTTCTCTTCCCCCCTCCCATCCTCCTTCCTAACAAACACCCTTTTTTCTCTCCATTACCTTCGCCCTGTAAGATTGTGACACAATTTTAGGGATTGCGATGGAATGGTGAAACAAAAATGACGGACGTGATGCCCTGACTTTTTCCTCACCATTTCCTTCTCCCTGTGCAGTAGCTGTACAAGGCCGGTTTCCCCACTACCTCAGTGCTCTCGCTGAAGCTTACTGGTTGGACATCGATGATCAAAGTTACTCTCATACTAGTGAAGATAGTGCAATCCGGTTTTCCCCCAACCAGAAACAACAAGCTTCATAAATCATACCCAGTATGGTGTATCAAACTCCGTTTTCTGAAATAAATTGTAAGAAAAAAATTACTTGTCCTGTACTTTTATTTTTAAGGGGATTTTCTATTTTGAAAGGGAGTTCCGTTTATTCTAGGGCTGCAACAACGAATCGATAAAATCGATAAAAATCGATTATCAAAAGTGTTGGCAACGAATTTCATTATCGATTCGTTGTGTCGCGCGATTATTACGCCGGGCAATAAATCGCGGAGAAGAAAAAAAAGAACGGAGCAGAGCAACTGGCCGGGCAGCGTTTCTGAGATTGGAGTGAGACACGAGAAAAGCTGAGGTTGTGATCTTCTCAAAAATAGAAGATCTTTGACAAGTCGAGTCTTGGCCAATCAGCGTCTTCATGTTCCTCAAACTTGTTTTTAATGGAAGCTAGTCAGCTTGCTATCGCGTTAGCTAACGTGTTTGGGTTGTGTATTGTCGTTAAAGTTACGTTATGTTCCGTTACAGTTCAGTCTTGCTTGTAAAACAACGTAACGTGATGAAACATGCCGTCACCCCCCGGTCTAGTTCAGTTCACGCTGTCACTCGTTAACGTTAAACCGGCGGATCTGATGAAGGTTTTTTTTTTACTCAAAGTAGAATGAAGCAAATCCCATAGTTGGGCTCAGCCAACAACGTGACGTCGTGGTCATAAGAGACCCAGAATGAAAGAGTTTAAGGAAGAGGACGCTCTATATGTAGCAGTACAGCTTCCCTCTGTCCCAGTATTTCATACATATTGATAAAGCAGCGTATGCTAAATGCAGCCTCTGGAGGGATCAATTACAGTAAAAAGGGCTCACATTTGGCGGATGTAAAGTATAGATGTGTATGTTTTTAGTGTTAGTCCATTTTGTTGTTTTAATGAACAGCTCAGGGATGTTCAAGGAGCAACCTGTTTGTGCACTTTCTGAAGATGTTTTGCACTGTTACTTCTGTTTTTGAATAAAGGGTTGGAAATGAACGCTTTTTTGATAAAAACATTTTTTTATCCCATTCATCGATTAATCGAAAAAATAATCAACCGATTAATCGATTATTAAAATAATTGTTAGTTGCAGCCCTAGTCTATTCACAGTCCTTAACGCTGCGTTCACACCACGTTTTCCTGCCGTGAGTTTACTCACCGGTCTACTTGTGATCATACGCTTCATCCGCGCCGGAGGAGGGGCTTATCGCCATGGAAACAACCACCATGGCAGAAATAACCACTATTTCTGCTTTGTACATGTTGTGGAAGTCCCTCAAACATCGGCACATCAAACGCCCTCGTGTCTGGGTTCTAGGGCTGCAACTAACCATTATTTTAATAATCGATCTGTAGATTTGTTTCCGATTAATCGATGATTCGAAAATCTTCAGAAAGTACACAAACAGGTTACTCCTTGAACACCCCTGAGCTGTTAAAGTAATAATAATAATAAATTAAAGCTGCTCGCAGCTGTGACTGGGCCCTCGCTTCAAGCACGTCGGGGACGCCGGCGGGTCGCCGGCTCTCCCGGCCTCGAACATCCGCCTGGCAGGCGAAGGTTCTCGGACGGACGAGCCGGCGACCTTTCACCGAGGGCCACAAACAGCTTATTTAGCTCTTAAGAAACTTATGGATGTGTTGAAAGCACTCATAACTATATGACAGTGTTATTAGTACACCATACATACCATTATTGTAGAACATGATTAAGGTGATCGTGATGAGAATACAGAAAATCACACATAATTTATTTTCACTGCTTCAATTGATTGAATTTCTGATTATGAATAATGCATACATACTGATCCGCCCATACACATATTCAAACTCATATACACATATATAATACATGATTCATACTGCATACAGTACATATATCCTCATAAGTATATATTTATTCGTAAATATAATCTGATTGATTTGGGTGATGAAGCACTTCAAATTTGCCGATACATTTTCTCAACACTGACGCATTTAACTTGTCTGATATATTTGCGACGCTTATGTCTCGCAGCGGGGGCGGAGTTAAAGTTGCGTTCACGGTAACAATGTTGCAAAAACGTTGGAATATTCGCAACGCGTTTGCTGTGAATGACTACGGTCTTGACTTCCTCATATGCCTTCATGATCATCTCCTGCTTCTCAGTAGAGAAATAAAAAGAGGTTCCTCTGAGTTTATTGTCCATTGTACTGTTAGAACATCGTGGTGTCAGTGCTCCATTATTATCCCTTCTGAAGAGGAGCGGGCGCATTTATCCAGATGACTGACGTCTGGCTAGAATTAACGAGACCGTTTCAGCGCGGATCAGTCGTGAAGAAACTCAGATAGCCTGATGTCAATCATCTCGCTAATTTAAGATGGAAATTAGGACATTTGCTTGACTTTGTTTAGCCAGGTACGAAGAATACCCCCCAGGTGCGGACTGGGGAAGAAGGGGAAAAAAAGTGTCCCGGGAGTTCCTGTCTGACCCTCGTGTATTGAACACGACGCTGCCCACTACACGGCGCGTTCATACTGTCATGTGTGGACAGCAAGAGCAGAGAGTATATCGCAAAATGAATCAAAGGAGGTAAATTATGCATATATATGTATATACATATATATACATTTGTATGTATTTAAAAAATCACATCAGTGGAAATTTGGCCTTTTCCAAGCTCCAGTAGAAGTCGGTAGGGAGAAAAACTGAAGCTGGTTCTTCAGAGATTCATCACTGCATCTCCATCAGTTCTAGTATAGACTCTCTTCACTTCTTCTGCATCATCAGGAAGGGAGTCGAGAACAACTTGAATTCTTTCTCAATGGCAGAAAGATCTTGGAAGCGCTGATATATATATATATATATATATATATATATATATATATATATATATATATATATATATATATATATATATGTGTATATGTAAATATATATATACATATATAAACAGATAAAAATATGTATTAAAAGTGATCAAAAGCTTGAGGTTTCATGGAACGGCGCGGAAGTGGTGTGACGACTATTTCATGTGGTTCTTGATCATGCAGCAAGCTGTTGTAACTCCACTGTACTTTGTCAAAACTGTTCCAAAGTTAACATGCTTTATGAGAGTCATGGCTTGAAGACTTCTGCATGCCAATGTTAACTCATAGTCAGAGCGCCACCTACTGGGAAACTATGGCAATTTGAACTAGAAATGAACGAAGAAAATTAAATTGGCCGACTTCTGGTACGGTTTAGAGCATGGTCCCAAGTTATTTTTAAGTTTATATGTGGTACATACGCCTATCAAATATTGTCTATCTATGTTGAACGTACTGCAAGGGCTGCTTTGTTGAATGTAGTTTCTTACTTTAGTTTCTTACTTTCCCCTAAGAAGTTCGTTGGTCCTTTTATTCTGAACACAATGAGATATAAACAAGCTTTTTGTAAGTTTTGATGACATTGAACCAATGATGATCCACATACAATTTTGTGAGAATCGAACCAGCGTTTAGGAAGATCTGGGGAAAAAATGTTTTTCATAAAATTCAAAATGGTGGAAATTCTAAGTAGGCGGAGCTTAATGCGCCCACTTACTTTTTTGTAGAGCAGACACAACTGGACATGTGTGCCAAATTTCAGGTCAATAAGTAATAGGGGGCAAAAACTGTGGGCTTTCACAAAGGTTGTCAAAAAAAAACATGTTTTTTAGGGGGCGCTATCTGACTTCCTGTGCGGTTTAGAGCATGGTCCTAAGAGACTTTATTGTCAGTTTACATGTGTTACATATGTCTACCAAGGTTCATACATGTAGGTCAACCGTAGCGCTGGGGTTGCTTAATTGAATATTTGTAGGGGGCGCTATCGAGCCGAATTGCGATTTTGAAGCGTAATATCACGTAACTACATCTTTGCCTGTCAATGTGTGTGCCAAGTTTAGTTATGTCTCGAGCATGCTTGGTCCCTCAAAAGTAACTTCGTTGTTGACTGCGAAGGATGGGTTGCCACGGCAACAGCGTTACACGAAACATTAAAAGCTTTAGGGGCTGACATCATGAAGGTCGACTTGAAACTCAACATGAAACTCGACTCTGACTACGTCAGTGCTCGGGCCCTAATAATAATAAATTAACATTCGAATAACAATAAGTCCTCGACTCTGACTACGTCAGTGCTCGGGCCTAATTAATAAAAATAAAATATATATATATACATAATCATTCAAGTTGTTGTCTTTTAATAGCTTTGCTTAGTTACACTGACATTCTGTGACTGTTCTTCCGCTTTGTGGGGTTCGCCAGAGCTTTGTTTGCATTATATACACATATATATATATATATATATATATATATATATATATATATATATATATAAACATATATATATATATATATATATATATATATATATATATATATCTGTATATATATACATACACACATATATACA